>NC_088357.1:42864583-43177500 GCF_036884655.1 Musa acuminata AAA Group
AAACAATTAGTCAACATCAAGTAAGTATATTGGAGGGGCATCTGATATTCTTAGAAGATTCATTCTCTGTTTATATAATGGTCAGGTTATTGTTTACCCTTTTCTCTGTTATGGAATTATCATAATTTCAGTATGAATCGAAGATGCAAAGCTATATGACAGTTTATACTGCAGATCTCTCTAATGAAGCTTTATGTTTGTTGTGTTCAATACAGTGTAAAAAGAGCACCTTGCAAAAGAGTTCCCAACTTGTTAGGTACAAGGAATCCGGTTCCCAATTATAGTTCCTGGCATGGCTTTCTAGGGTTAACAGGTTCCTTGCCTTGGCTGCTGATAGCTGCTTTTCTCTTTCTCTTCCTTTTTCTTTCTGTTTGGAAGGATTCTTCTGCAGCTACCATTTCCCTGTCAGCATTTATGTTGATGTTTGAGTTACACAGATACACCACATCTAAGACCAATGTTGATGGTTGATGCAGCTTAATGATTCCTGTTGGATTCTGTATTATCGGGATTATGGACTTTCTAACAAGTATCATTGATCAATCACACTGTATAACAGTATGATCCAATCTTGAAGCTGCAACATAAGAACATTCCACATATAACAGTATGGTATGAGGTCTGGAGCAACACTGATATATCTCTTACTTTTTATTTGCAGGAATTCATGTGTCAAAAGATCAAGTCCGTTTGATGAACAATAGCGGCATGAGATCGAAACTGACAACCTATGGTCGATCAATAAAGAGTTTCTACTTGTTCTCAGAGTTCAGATGATCTCTTCATGATCTTGGTGTTGGTTTAACTTGCTGAATTCCAACCTATGAACAATCCCGAAAGAAGTCTTACAAAACTCAAGATGGTATATTTTCACCGTATAGGAGGAAAGAATTCTTTGGAAAGGAAAAGAATAGAGAGAAAAAAAAAAGAATCACAATCTTGATAGCCTGTCTTTTGCAATATCCAAAGCAAAAAAAATAAAGGCCTCATAACAAATTTTAATTATGATTATTATTTTTTAAAGATAAGTAATAAAAATAAGATTTGAATTTAGGATCTTACGATATATTATCAAAATTATTATTATTATTATTAATTATGATCCGTCTTTAAAACTAACTTTTGGTTATTAAGAAAAGAAAAAAAAAGAAAAGAAAAGGGAAATTAAGTCAGAAGCCCACTTGTTGAAGTAGAAGTGGTTTGGGTGCGAAACGAGTGGCCCTTCCCTCACTCTCTGTTTGCTTAAAAATGGCTTTTGTAAGCCAGGGTCGCCACCGCCTTCCTCTTCCCCTTCCCCTGGCGTACAAACCCTACCGACCCTCCTCTCCCTCGCCCCAGTTCTGCCGTAATCGCGTCCCTCTTTCCCCTCTCAAACCTTTCAAGAATATCTGGACGGTCCATGAATCATTTTCCCTCTCCCAATTCGCGATTCCTGTTCTCCGTTTCCGCCCTAGGATTTCGGTCGGCGACGCTGAGGAGTGCGACCATCGAGAACTGGGAGATGGGGGCGGGATTTTGTTGGGTTCCGAGGATCTGGGGGATGAGAGCCAAGTGTTCAAGAAGACCCTGCGGCTGGTGGAGTGCGCCATGTTCGCGTCCGTCGCTGGCCTCGCCTACGTCTTGAGCAACTCTCTTGCTATCGAGGTCAGCTTGATTTGATGTTATAGAACCGTCGTTGGTTTGTCAATGGTAATTCTTTTCCTTGAATTTAGCTTTTCCGGTGTCTTTTGATTTAGGTGGGAAAGTTGCTATCTTTGTTAGTTATATGTAAACAAGTCATATTATGAGACAAAAAGATCAGAAGTGACAATATTTGTCTTCCACTTTACATTGAAATATGTGAAAAGAGTCTGACCATGTATTACCAGTTTATGCACAAAATTTTTGAGTAACAAAATGAGAAATAGTGAATTGTGACATACTGTGATGGATGCACCTGCCATTTGAAAGATCTTTATAGCATTTTAATGCCTGCTTCTGCACATTTTCTGCCTTTGCATCTTGGTTTTTTGTTTTGGGGTTGGCTGGTGGGTTGGTATTCTACTGTTACAATATTTCTGTTTGGTCCAGATTAAGCTGATTTTGGTGCTTGCCATCTTCATTTCCTGCTACTTGTAACTTCAAAGTCCACCATTGCTACATTTGATATGCTTAAGCATTACAATCTGGAGGCCTTTTCTTTTAGCTTTTGCATGTCATATCATAATTTCATCTTTACTCTATTGCTATTGGTGCCCTCTAACCTTTTGACCATGATATTAGAAGATTGTTTATGTACATGAACACACTCGAATTCACGTGTAAACAAAGTTTTAGAAGTTGAGCTGTTCAGGGGAAACATTTAACTCTATAGACATTGTTTCCTGCAGAATTACTTCAGTTGTTTCTTTTCCTTGCCTATAGTGATCTCTTCAATGAGATGGGGAGTAGCAGCCGGCAGAAAGACCATGGTACGTCTCTAGGCTCTTTACCTGTAATGTAGTACTTGTTATGATTGTAGCTTTTGTATTGAGTTCTTTTTTAAGAGCCTTCTTTTATTCTTTTAACAGGTGGCTACAACTATGCTATTGCTTACTCTATCAGGTCCAGTTAAAGCATCTACGTACATGGTAACTATTTTTTAGATTCTTATATTATAATAATTTCCTGCATTTTCCCTTTCCTTTAGTTCTAAAACTAGTGAACTTTAATCCATCTTGTCCTCTCTATAACGTTATTAACTAAAGACTTGTATCTTCATGTATATTAGTGGCTTGTTGAGTCTATTGCATTCCCTCATTTATTGTGGAATGAAAGCTATTTAAGTACTGCTCAGTTAAAGCTATATTATAATCATGGAATCCAAAAAAGTTCTCAGAAAGGGTGATCTAACAAGGTGTTACAGCATAGTTTCAGTTAACCCATAAAGCTACTTTCTGTAGCTGTTTCTGTGTGAAATAACCAACAAATATATCTTCTTAAGGTTTATTTTTGGATCTTTGCATTCTATTTAGCTTCTTATGTGAAATCAATAAGATGTGCTTTGTGTCTCACTTCTCTCTCTCTCGGAAAGAAACCTACATCCTTGATTTAACTCGGTCTGCTTCTGATAAGTTTGGCAGTTCAAGATTTGTTGTGCACTTGAATATCATTAACAATCTTTCGTTCTTCTATATTTTCTTTTTAGACTTGTTTTGGTTGAATCTGAGCACAAATATAATCAGTTGATTGGACAGAATTCTGGAACCTTTTGCATAGATTTGCTGATGGGTTGTTCTTCTCAGTTGTCTTTTTCACTATTGAGCTCCTTCCTCATAATAGTGAATGAATCATGACTTGGTGTTGGTCTTCTATTTCTAGATTTAGGATCAGTTGACCATAGATGTGAAAGCTGTAAATTAGACTGTCTACTATGGTAGAATATGGAAAAGATGGAAGTTGCTAACTATGTTGACCTAAGGCTAGTGTTCATTGTGGAATAAAAATGAACTAATAATACAGGTTCTTCTGTGGACCCTCTTATGCAATTTATATTCTGGATCAGTAACTATAATGTAGCTGCAACTAACCAAGTATGATAATGGTCTGCACACTGGAAATGACGATGGAGGCTTAACTTTGTTTATTGCAAAAAAGAATATTAAGTTTGAGTCATATATATGCTTTTTCATATGAGACTATATTGAATATGAACAAGCGGCAATTGAAATCGAAGGCTTCCCTGCCAGGGATTGCTGATAAGTTTCTTTTTTTGTTTTGTTTTTTGAAGCACCTGTTTATTGGGTTTCAATACGAGAATGTCTAGTCAAAGTGTTAAAAGGACTAAATAGTTATGTCAGAGATGCAGCTCCAATTTAAAGTACTAACTTGCACACGAACACCTATTAATTTTTGCTTCATCAAATTGGAATATTTCATAACAGTGTTAACACATCTAAACAAACACCTATCGGCTTTTGCATCTGCAGCATGAGGATCCATTCTTGTGTTTATTCAATTTTTTCTTTATTCTATCCAAAAATTGTTGTTTTTAGTATTTATGCACATCCTTTTCTGCCTGCAGCTTATGCATGGAGTAGTTGGTCTAGCTATCGGCACTCTGTGGAGGTATGACACCATGCAAATATATTATTTAGTATTCTGTAGATATATCCTCTGCTACACTTAATCTCTCAAAAACATCATTCTATTTCATGTGTAACTGCATCATATTATTTTGATATTCTTGCAGACTTCGTTTTAATTGGGTTACTTCGATTGCTCTTTGCACACTTGTACGGCCTGCTAAACCTACTTTATTCTATTAGGTCAATGTTCCTGTAGAAAATCCAATGACTTTTAACAGATAGCATGTCTAAAACTGGATGCCAATTGGCAGGTTCGTGCACTGGGGGCTGTTGGATATGTCTTGTTATCGTCATTCTTAATTAGAGAAAACATACTTGCCCTGGTACTACTAAACACGAGACTCTGGCTCTAGTTTAAAAACTTTGATACTTTCAAAGCGAAAAAGAAAGGCTAACTTCTGTGCTTCTGCAGATCACAATCAACATTCATGCTTCGCTAACATATATACTCACGGCTATGGGAGTGAATACAATCCCATCGATGAATGCCATATATTTAATCTTTGGTAGCTTGGTGAGGTTCCAAAACTCTTGGTATCCGCAGCGACAACTAGTTTTTCGAGATGTTCATGCACGGAATCATCATTAATGTTCATCCTCTCACTTGTCTTGTAACAGCTCCTCCTGAACTGTGGATTCTTTGTTCTCTTGCTGCACATTCTATATGCAATATTTCTTGCCAAGCTGGGACTAAAGGCTTCTTTGACACTTCCAGCATGGTTGGAGAATGCAATCTAACAGCTGCAGACAACTCTAGTGGCTACATTATATGTGTCCACAATATCCTTGTATAATTCATTCTTCAATGTAACACATTCTCATTGCCATACTTGATTAGTACAGGTAGAAGACAAAATCTTAAATGCCACACTGGTAGTCACTGTTTTGGGTTAAATTCTAAAGCACCATGTAAAGGAGGGTGTGCTAAATGCTGCCCTCACTGTTCTGTCAACTCTTGGAATCTACATGCATCAGGACGGCTGTTTCTTAGCCAGCATCAAACTCTAACCCGATCGATCAAGTGACCAAGGAGCAGCTTCTGTTAGATCTGTCTCACAGTATTGAGTACATAAAGAACTGAGACCGTAGCCAGATGATCATTCATGTGGCACATTGCTGTCTCCTTTTCAGCCCCACTAAATGAATTAATTGACGAGATCATAAGGCAGTAACATGTACTTATAACGAGATCATAAGGAGCAATTGTCGTTGTTGTTATTATGATTGTCATCGCCAAACTATACAGAATCTGGTAAACCCACTAAACTATTCTCACTATCATACCCTAGGGATCATTAATATGACCTAATCCTTATTTAGCATGAAAAAAAAGAGAAAAACTTGGGTTGACTTGGGATGGGTTGACCTAATAGTTGACAATTTAAGAGTTGGTTGGCCATTATTGGGCCTCAGTTTGCGTTGGCAGGATTTAGAATAACCAAAAAAAGGAGCTACTTCCAATCATATAATATCGATTGTTTGACAAGAGAGAGTAGGGGGTTTAATTATAGATTACCCCGGGTTATGAAATCCATATAATTATGAAAATAAAATATCTAATTTTATTTATCCTAATTTCGTCAGTTTTATTAATGAAAACATAAAAACAAAAGGTAAAAAGATAATTTTAACACTCTGATCGGCGATGACGGATGACGAAATTGTTGAGGGTTACGAGTGATTATTGTGGATGAGAAGAATGACGACGAGAGATGAGGGCCACTTTACATCTGCGTCGATGTTGACGCCAATGTAGAGCCACGAAATTAACACTAAAGTAGATACAAAGCGACAAAAAAGTCACTCGGGTAGCTATTGTGAATGAGAAGAGTAGCAATGAGAGTTGAGAGTCGCTCTGCATCCGCGTTAACGTCGACGTAGTTGCTGAGCGGCTCGCTCTGCATCTGCATCGACATTAACATAGTTGTTGAGCAACGAAAGGGCTATCGTTGTAGATATCGAGTGGCCCTTTCATTACTCGGTAACTATGTTGATGCTGATGGAAACGTAGAGTGACAAAAAGGTCGCTTGACAATTGCATCGGCGTTGACGCATATGCAGAATGACCCTCATCTCTCATCATTGCTTTTATTTCATCCACAACAGTCATCCTGTACCTTTGTCGTTCTACATTTGCGTTAGCGTCGACGCAGTTGTCGAGCAATGAAATGATTGCCAATGTAAATGTAAAGCGATGAAATGACCATCGGCAATTGTGTTGGTGTCGACGCAGATGCAAAGTGGCCCTTATATTTCACCATTACTTCCTCATCCACAAAAGTCATCATAGCCTCCAGTGACGCTATCGTCCGTCACCATCGACATCCTCAGACATCACCAACTAAAACGTTAAAATTATCTCTTTGCTCTTTATTTTCATGTATTTATTAGTAAAACCAATGATATTAGGATAAAATAATATAACTAGATATTTCACTTTCAAGAGAGAATAATATTTGCTTTAATAATGATTCATGCACCACTTATTATCATGAGGTAGATTGATTGGTTTTTTAGTTTGCGTGAGAGAATGAACGACATGGAAGACATGAAAGCTACCTATGAGCCCTACCCCAAAGAATTGTTAGAATTGTTAGGAGATGGTCGGTTCTCAAGGATTTCAGTGAACTCAAGAAAGTTTACAAGAGGCAAGTGAGCTCTTTAAAATAAAATTATTATTATTATTATTATTTCTTTCTTTTAATTTTTATATGAGTTTTGTTATTCTTTATGATAGATGAGGATAAATAAAGATCTTTTTTACAACATTTTGTTAAGATAACGTTACATAGTCGTCAACGCCTTTTACACCATACATGATTCTTCTATATACTATCATTGTATATTTTTGATACGTCGATAGATAGTTTACGTATTCGAAGAGGTATTTATTTTTTTATACTTTATTTTTTTTATATTTTGACTCAAAATTTTCTTTCGTAAATGATAATTATTTGTTTGATCCTTTATCTAATAAATAATTCGTCTCAATTTTCAAGTTTAAGCTAAGCCATTTAAGCCAACTTGCTCGTTATAACAACAAAACCATTTAAAATCTTGAGTTTGCATGCTATGTTTCGTCGAAATGCATAAAAACATTGGAAGTGTTACTTAGAGTCCGACAATTAAGATTTGTGAAAGGAGATTATGGAAATCTTCATGCCTAGCTAGAAGATTTGAGAGTCTCAACTTGGAAGGAGCAATTGGAGGATTTGTCTTTCAAACAGTTCCATCCAAAAGAGCATGGAGTTGTGTCTTTACACTTTCCACTATCCTTCAATAAACAGCCCCATCACTAGTCCTTGGATCTCTCAATTCATTGGGCCATAATGATGAATAACCCCTACTGACTTGTGGCAATTTTCTCTTCCCCAATCTTAAGACATAAACCATGAGTGTCATGGATTTAATCCATGTTTAGTTTCTTCCTAGAATGAAGCTCAACAACACTTAACTACATCAATAAATAGATATCTGAATGCTGTAGATATTGTACTAACTTTTAGAGGTTGCAAGGACAGAACTCCATCCTCCTTTGGAATGCGAATTGTCTAATCTTACCAACTTAAAACTCAAATGAAGACTTTAAAAAAATATATATTAATTTTAATATAAGAAGCTTGTTTATCCTCGTAAGCATTTACGATTTCATTAAGAGTCTTATAGGCACTATCCTCGTTTCAATCTAACAAGCTTGTTTATCTTTGTAAGCTTTCTTGATTTCATTGAGAACCTTGCGACTAGAATAATCTCATGCTAATAATTCTTTATTGTAAGACTCAGTTTCACATTGTTTATGTTCCCGTAATTCTTAGGAAATACAATAGCATAAGTATTTATAAGCACATTTATTGGTGATCTCTACAGTGACCGAGCAATGATGCATGAATACTTTATTAATTATAACACAATATCCATTAATTATTGGTCATCTCTGCCAACAAAGGAATCCACTCCATCACTTGAGGACAGTGAAGTCATAATGTTCATGACAATGTGTGATGGTTTTATTTTTAGATGATTAATTATAATCATAATTGAAAGCAATGTGTGCAGTGCTTCCATGGGGATGCAAAAATTGTGCAGTCTCAACTTTGCAATGGAATGGAGTATATGTTGTTCATGGAGTATTTGAAGTGCTTAAATATATAAATAATAATAATAATAATTAATAAGAGGATAACATCATTATTAATGGCTAATCAAATACATTGTATTTGATCTTCTTTTGAGATAAGAATTTTCAGATTTGCTTGTCAGATAATATTCTATGGTTTTGATGATGATTCTTTCTCTTATTTTATATAAATATATATTTTTTTTCTTCATAGTCAATCTAGTAAATAATAGTAGAATTATTGCTCTAGCAGCTACAAAGAGGTTTTCTACACCTGCACAAGAGATTCTCATGGAAGATTGATATGCTTGCTGACAAGAATCTAAAGAATAACTATGATCAAGCTGATGCTGAAGAGATGGTCTGCATGCTTGAATTATTCTAAAGAATAATTCAATTGATGCAGTTGGTAGTAGAAAATATTTCCCCAAACCTCAAGTCACCTTAAAACACCATAAACATCAGTTGGAAAAATCCACATTTTGGGAAGAACTACTAAATCAAAGTTGCTATGATTGCATTAAGCAGCATCAAAAGTGACTCTTGATCATCTCCCTTCAGTACTGTTGCCATTAACAGTGCTAAGATGGACAAAGGGAAGGCCACCATGACAACTGAGGGTTGATTTGGATAAGGGTTCGCAGGAGGCCCTTTGATGGGGATTAGAACACTTGGATTTGACTCCATCATGTCCTACCAATTCATGGATAAGTCAAAGCAAACTTTGATGGTGATTCTTCCTCTTGATTATGGATTCAAACAATAGGAAGGATGTTGGCTTTTAGTTCCACCATCAAGAATCCAATGATACTAATGCCATTGACACCTTCGATAAATGGCTCGTTAAATTTACATTTAGATCCTATTTGCATTACGATCTTTATGTACTTATAAAATTTACATTAGGATTCTTATAGTTTTAAAAATAAAATAAATAAATTTTTTTATTGATAAAAAATATAAATAACACGTGTTGAATCGATGCAAAAATAATAGAAATTTTTTTTAATATCCTTTCTTTTTTAGCTCATAAAACGTTAAAATTATATTTCTACAACTAAAATTAACAACATGTAATGTTACGTATTATGTTTTCATCAATGTAACTGATGATATTAGGATAAATAAATATTTTATTTTATTTTTAAAATTAATAAAAAAATTAATATAAAATTTTAAATAAAAAATTATGATATTAGTATAATCCAAAATACAAATATAACATGTAATTAACCATCATTGCATGTCTGTGGTCAACCCCACAGCACAAACAAGAATAGCCAACGGATTGACATCCGAGTCCTACTCACACGTGACAGCACCGGGAAGCACGGCCAGCCACAAGATAAGGGAGCTGCCCCACTCACCCGCTAACATCCTCCCACGTGTCCATCCGCGGGATTCTCCTCTACCATCATCGCCCACCGACGAGAAGCGGAGACAAGCTTGTGGCAGGAGTACGCCCTGAGGAAGGACACCAAGTAGAAGAAGCAGAGAAGGTCTCTGGTGCTGCACAGACCGGCTCGAAGTTGTCGAATGACAAGATGAAGGTGGAGGGGAGTCCGTCCTGCGAGTCGTGCCGGTCGGCGCCGAGCACGGTGTACTGCCGCGCAGACGCCGCCGCCCTCTGCGCCACCTGCGACGCCAGCATCCACTCCGCCAACCTGCTCGCCCGCCGCCACCAACGTGTCCCGGTCCTCCTCGCCCTGGCCGGCGGGGGCCTCGTCGTCCGCCCCAGCCTCACCCTCCCCTACCACATCGGCGTCCCGGTGGGCCTCGACGAATCGGAGCGCGAGGGCGACGAAGAGGAGGAGGCTGCCTCCTGGCTAATGCTCGATCCTGTGAAGGGCAACGGCCAGGGCGCCGCGGCGCTCCCGCCATTCGCCGAGGTCGACGAGTTCTTGGACCTCGTTGGGTACAACGCCGGCGAGAATCAAGGATCGGAGTGTTGCAATGGCCCCATGCAGCAGCAGCAGTTGCAGTACAGCTATGAGACGAGCGAGGAAAGCGAGTGTTTGGTGCCAAACGAGCTGCATCAGCATCAACAGAGCTTGCAGATGGAGCATGGTGCCTCCAATGGGCTCAATTACTCTGTAAGTTGCTTCTTGGACCAAAACGTTATTGCTTTCATTATTATCCCAATTATATGACAATATCTAAACCACATCTGTTTTAGATTATCCTAAATGTTCATGAGATTTCATTGCTATTTTTAGTGCGAAAAATATTGTAGATTTCACTGAGATCATTCTCTTCTTCTCTCTTCTCCAATCTACATCTTCTAGGTTTCCTTGTCATCAGTGGATGCAAGTGTTGTGCCGGATACATCCAACACATCTCACATTCGAGCATCCAAAGGAACCATACATCTCTTCTCACCACGGTTCAATCCCATGGACAGAGAAGCCAGGGTCATGAGGTACAGGGAGAAGAGGAAGGCGAGGAAGTTTGAGAAGACCGTCAGGTATGCCTCGAGAAAGGCATATGCTGAAACCAGGCCTCGGATCAAAGGCCGCTTCGCGAAGAAATCGGATGCGGAGCTCGAAGTGGATCATATGTTCTCTGCTGCGGTTTTGGCTGATTCAAGCTTTGGTGTAGTCCCGTCGTTTTGATTCATCTGCAAGAACTCCTGTTGTTAATTTCCGGTTCGAACAAGATGCAATCTTTGATAATTTATATGATGATTCATTATCTAATGACCAGTGATAGATGTGAAGATTTCCAACCAGAAGAACAGAAGATTTGTTTTGGATCAAATTGGTCTCTGATACAACTCAGGGAGAAGCTATCATGCACTTGTCCACTTGAACTGTGTTGAAAGTAGTATAACTTGCAGACATGTAGGCAGTGCAGCATGTTATCCATCAGTGCCAGAAAAGAAGAGCATCAGAACATGACAATTCTGAGCTGTTTTCTTTTGTTGATGTTTAATTCTTTGTGCCAATGTTTCTGAGTATTTGGTGTTTTGAGTGAAACTTTCACCAAGAACAGCCATCCAAATTGCCAAGCATTCCATGTTCAGTAATCATATTTGTTACTTGGTTTCATCTACCAAATGCCCACTAAATTATTCTAGTTGAAAAAGAAGGTTTAACACACAAGACAATAGCTAATCAGATTACAGTAATCTCAAGCCTTTGAACTGAACACTGGCAAGAAGTATGAAATTTTTAGGGCAATATGCAGAGGAACTCAAACAAGCAATCACAGTATCAGATTCGGGATGAATGCAATCACCGTATCTCTTCAAATTGGTTGACTTGTGATTTATATTGTCAGTAGCTGTAAGCCTACAAAAAAGTGCATATGCCCAAAACAGGAGTGACTTTTGCCTTCCCCTTCATGTCGTCACCTGTTGAACTCATCTTGCTGACAGGATTTATGTCCTCAACCCTGTCACCTCCTCGAATCTAATCCAAGAAGTAATTCCCCTAGAAAGATGCTTAATCCTTCCAAGGATCATTCTCTGTCCTCACTTCTGAGGGCTCAACCACCTCTGCCTCTGTCGCATCTGAAGAGACAGCTTCGGCGCTTGTTGCCTCGGCTCCTTCTGCTGCTTCCTCTGATTCTGATCTTCCCCATCTTCCACCAAGAGCAATGCCCATCATCTCATATATTTTGTTGCCCAGTTCAGCAGGGCTGTCAGGCTGAATCATATCATCTTGTTATGAACACGAAAAGAAGGCAGCAAATTTATAAAGAAAAATGTGAACTGAAGAGGTCGAAATGACTTACGATATAGCCACTCGAGATCAGAGCCGTATCATACAATAAATCCACTGCCCTCTTTGCTTCTGTGCTGCTTGAGTCATTCTTGCATGCAGCCTGCAATTGTACGACAGTTCAAGTGAAATACTGCAACTACAAACTAAAGTCTCTTCGCCATAATAATTGTTTCTGCAGAACTTAAAATGATATGCAGCAATTCCTTGTGTGTCAAAAATTGTCTTCACATCAAACAATGACAATTAACAGCATATCACAAGTCTTACATTCAAGTCTTTAATGATGGGGTGCTCAGGATTGATCTCTAAGATTCTTCTCCCTCTCATGAACTCTAAACTTGATGTATCTCCGAGTGTCTGTGCTTTCATGAGTCTAGAAAAGACAGGCATTCACGAGTCTGTGCTAGAAATGACAGGAAAGATGGTCATTAAATCAACTAGGCAAACAAGACTACCTTTCCATGTTTGCTGACCATCCAAACTTGCCAGAAACAAGTACACATGGTGAAGAGCTAAGCCTCTTAGAAATTTGGACTTTTGCTACCTTATCACCAAGCTGCTGTTTCATCCAATCACATAGAAGATTGTACTCTTGTTTGTCTTCTCTCTCCTTCACCTCATCCTCATCGCCTGTATCAGAAATTTCCATCATCAACACACGGCAAAAGCCAATAATCCAAATGCCAGTGATACAGAAAGCATAAGTACTTCCCCAAGAAAATATACTAAATGCAGAAAACTGACCTAATTCTAGGTCTTCTTTGCTGATATCAGCAAACTTCTTTTCTTTGTATGACTGAAGATTCTGTATAGCAACTTCATCAATAGGTTCCACAAGATATAACACCTGCAGATAAAATATGATCACAACAATTTCATATATTAAAATATCTGATTATATATTTGAAGCTAAATACCTACTTCAATATCCTTTTGAACAAGCTTCTCCAGAAAGGGGGCAGTTTTGGCACTTTTAAGGCTGTCTGTTGCCAAGTAATATATAGCCTTCTGGTTCTCACCCATATTTTCCACATATTGATCCAAGCTTATCAAATCTTCCTCACTCTTGGAAGAGTAAAAGCGCAGCAAAGGTGCCAGTCGCTTGTGATTTCCTGAATCCTCAATACAACCCAATTTTAGAAGCTTGCCAAAATTCTCCCAGAATTTCTTATAGTCCTGCAACAGAATGACATGATTAATTAAAAGATACCCAAAATGAAATTACAAAAGACCGTATTGTCCATTCAAACAGCCTACCTCTTTGTTTTCATTCTCAGATAACTCTTGAATCATGTCAAATGTCTTCCTAACTAGCCTCTTTCGCATAATTCTTACCTGTAGTGAACAAGGAGAGTAGTTTGTAAAAGCAGCCTGGAATACATATTTTACTTTCTACAAGCTACCATAGGCATTGTGCATAAAAATAATGAAACTTACAATTCGACTTTCTTGGAGAATCTCCCGAGAAACATTTAGAGGAAGGTCATCTGAATCAACCACACCCTTCACAAAACTCAAGTACCGAGGAAACTGTAATTTTGGTTTTATGATCAGCATATTGAGACAGGTATAAAAAAATGTAACTTGTTCATAGTACAATATGACCACAAACATCTGAAAATAAGCAAGAAGTTAATTTATACTTACCAGCTCACCATCAAAATCATCAGAAATAAATACACGTTTGACATACAAGCGTATATTTTTGGTCTTGGGATTTATTATATCCTCATTGTTTAGAGGTGCCATTCCAGGAATGTAGAGAACGCTTCTAAATTCCACCTCACCCTGTTCAGTTTAGATATTATGCCAAATCTGACAATGAGATGATGATATTTCTTTTCTCTTTTGAAAGTCCTCATGGTAGTAAGTACCTCAGTGGTGAAGTGGGTGTAAGCAACAGGATCCAGGAACTCATTGAATGTCTTCTTGTAGAACTCATTATATTCATTTTTCTCAACCTCCTTTTGATTCCGCATCTAAGCATTGACAGGATGAGACTAACTTTAAAAAAGCTAGTTAAAGATGCTAAGGATAAAGAAACCCAGGGCACCTAAGGCATGGATTGCAACTTCAAAAAGGAAGAATTTTGATGTTACCCATATAGGTTTTGTCTCATTTGCCAGTTCCCAGTCCCAATATTTCTCAGTTACAGTTTTCTTCTTCTTTTTCTTCTCATCCTGCCAATAGGCAGAAAATGTGGTCAGGCGTTGAATACAAAAACAACAATATCAGCCATCAGACTCCCTACCTCTGTTTTTGCTTCTTCTCCTTCCTTTGGGTCCTCTTCTTCCTCGACCTATCCAAAAATAATCAAACAACAAAGAGATAAGTATAAACAGATCTAAGGCAAAGGACAACAAGTTAACAATTCTTTTCTTCACGGCTAAAACTAAACAGGCATCAAACGCACAAACACATTGTCACAATGACTTCAGCATGAAAGATCATCCAGAAAAAAAAAGCTGGCAAAGAAGAAGATCCCCACCTCCACCGTCCTTGATTTCTCCTGCCATGTATATATGGGGAAGGAGACAAACTGAGAGTAATTCTTGATCAATGCCTGGATGCGTGTTGGGTCTGCAAATTCAAATTTTTCATCCTCCTGCAAATTGAACAAAAGTTTTAGACCACTGAACACACTGAAATAACAAGTTGGGAAAGAGAAGAATGGAGAAGGGGGTCTATACTCGTAAAAACAGGGTGATCTGAGTTCCACGCTTTATGAACTTCTCAGGATCAGTCTCTTCTCTTATCCCATATGAACTACTATCTGCTAATGCTTCCCACACATACTGTTTATCAGACTTCGGACTTTTTGTTGACACCACAACCTGTTCATCAGTTAGATATAATTGCTTAGAACATGGAATGATAGTCAAACATCATTCTAACAATCAAGTTTTTTACACAACAAATAACATAAAAAGTTACCCGCTCAGCAACAAGGAAAGCTGAATAAAATCCGACACCAAACTGGCCAATCAAACCATTGTCTGTCCCAACATCTTTGTTCTCCTGCACATCATTCATCAACCAATCATCAACAGAGGTTCAGATAAAACAGAAGATTCTGAATGATAAGCATGCAACCTCCGAATATGCAAAAGTTTACAAATGACCAAGCTGATGTAACAGTATGATAAAACCTTAGAAAACAGAAAATAAAGCAGATACCTTGAGAGCATTCAAAAACCTTGATGTTCCACTCTGAGCAATAGTCCCAAGGCAATCAATTAGCTCTTCTTTGGTCATTCCAATACCAGTATCTCTGCCAGTTCAAACAACTAATTTTACTAATTGTTCAGTTTGAATATGGGGGCAAAATGTGCAGAAATGCAAAGTACGTTATCGCAATAGTTCCATTATCTGGATCAGGCTTGACCCGTATCTCCAAGTCACCAGCATCACCAAGTAATGAGGAATCTGTCACACTCAAAAACCTCAACTTGTCCAAAGCATCGCTTGCGTTGCTGCAGACACAGAATATCACCAAATAAAACCACAACATGGAAACATGCTAAAAACAACCTTAAGACAACAACATTTCAACAATATGAAAGAAAGAGAAAATTGTAGCCTCCCAAGAACCTGAACCTACTGTGCATGACGATATTTGGTCTACCGGCCAGTAGTCAAGTATAAAAACCAAAGCTTCCTCAAATGACAGTAAACAAATTCATTCACTTTTTGCTAAAATGGCATGGACAATGGAGGGTTAAGCAATATAAAGCACAGACATATCATATCTCCCTGTAGGACATGAAACAACAATGAAACGACAGAAAATGCATAAGCCAACCTTACAAGCTCCCTAAGAAACACCTCCTTGTGGCTGTACAAACTATGAACAATCAAGTCCAATAGGCGGCTGACCTGCATTTAACCAAGGTATAGAAATAAGTTAAACATAAAAGACTACACGAAACTAGGAAGTATTAAATCTATCGACAACAACTAACTTTTGCAACCAAGACAATCTTATAATACTCTTTTAGGCTGGGAGATTAACATTGAAGAACAACAGAACTTTGCACAAGATAAAAGTAATGGCAAAATGAAAGGTTTTATAAGGCAATGTTCTGTAGATGGGATGCTCATAATAGCATTCTTGAAGCTTATGTCAAACATAAGATTCTAAAGCCAAATTTAACATAACTAATGCCTGTAAATCAAATATCTTTCACCAAATCAACCGAACACTAACAATTCAATAAATTTGGATGGAGATTGTTAATCACTATTGAGAAGATACACATCTCTTTGCTTAACTTTAAGTGCAGAGCAAGTTAGAAGCAGCGCTGTCTGCACCAAAGACTCAACAGAAAGAAGCTAAGTACTTGATATAAAAGCAAGGTCTGCAAACGGGCAGAATTGTCTGCCCACTTAATCAAACAGGAGTACAAACAAGATTTCCATAGGAAAGCCCTAAAACAAAGAAATCAATAAAGAACATGTAGATAATTTCATCGTGTATGAACATGTCAAGAACAGAAAAGAATTACTTTTCTAATTACAAACAATAAAATCGATTATAAAAAAAATAAAAAAGCCAAAATGAAAATCTAATCTCACTAGATATGATCAACAAAGCAAACTACTATCATTGTCACGATCCAGCCGGACGGGATAACTAGCCTGTCAACTTCGTTAAACCCAAACTACTAGTCAATATGCTCAAGCTAAAGTTGATAGTAGTACACCCATCAGATTCTTATAAGTCGATATTAGTTTTGTCCATTTCCAATGTGAAACTAATCTGGATGTTCCAGACTCTCCCACTTAATAGGTTAATATCTTCGTCAAGGCCTAATATAACCTAGATCAAACCATTACATGGTGCATATGAAGCGTAAATCAATAGTGACTCCATGTCGTGATGAATCCTAGACGTCACAAGTATCTTTTTTTTACTCGAGTCCCCTCAAGCTCTGATATCAAATGTCACTACCCAACTAACTAATCTGTTAATTTCGTTGAACCCAAACCACTGACCAAAATAAGGATAATAATGCATCTGTTAGACTTTTGTCAATCTTAATCTTACCTACTTGGACTAATGGACTAATGAATTACATTCCTCTAACACAAAAATCTTATTTTGTGTCAAACATACCAGAAAAGATTCAAGCTTCTCCGCTCCACAGGTTAAAAAATCGCAACTTTCATGATTAAACAAAGACGGAAAATAAATCAGAATAAAACAAGCCAAGCAAAAGCATGAAGGAGACCTAAATGGACAATCTGCAAAACAAAATGATGGATAAAGGGCAGAAGGGAGAATATGGAAGAAACAAAGACACACCTCGGCCTGGTACTCAAACTTCTCCCCCGAAGCCTCCTCGGATTCTTTCTCAGCGACGGCCGCCTCGCACCGGACGCGCATCCAGCGCTCCCTCCTCTCCGCCTTGCAACTCAGACCCGACACCGGAAATGAAATCCCGGAGCCGAGAGGTTGCGGAAGAAACGAGGTCCGGAACCTCAGAGCTCGGGCGGAATTCGACCTCAAAGGGATCGAAAGACGATGGAGGGAGACCGTAAACGTACTGCCCAAGCTCTGGGTTAGAACGGGCGCCATGGATTCGTCGGATTCCCCGTCCCTCTTCTCTTCTGCCTTGATGCTCGGGCAAGGAACAGTCGAGAGGCTTTTGGATAGGAAGGCGAGAGAAGAAATGAAGGCTTTGGGTAAAGAAATGGGAAACTTATAGACGCTTCTAGAACAATGGGTTAGGGTAATGCTAAAAACAAGGAGAGTTTGGAAATAACATATTTGCCCCTGTAATTTTAATATTATATATATTCTTCAAAATTTTAGATTGTGGATATATTGTTTTCATATAATTAAGTTTTATATATGTCATTTATGATAAACTACTAGTAATCATATTTATTATTAAATTTAAAATATTAATATTTTAAGTTCCTAAATAGTTTTATTATTTTTTTATCAATTATTTTTTTTAATAATTTTGAAATAGTTGTGTTGTTAGCCAACCAATGGAGATTGACTACCATAACATACTTGTTAATTTTGCATGGATATATATATATATATATATATATATATATATATAATGTAATTTTGTCTATCGAAAATAATTTCTTAGATAAATACCTTTAGGGAGATGACAGACGAATTAGAAATAATATTTTTAATACCGCTTTATACCAAATTTATCGAAATTCCTGAACAAATAACAAAAAAATAAATATAAATTTTATATGTAGTCAATTGATATTTAAAATATTACTCTAAACAATTACCTATGTTCTTATTATTGTATTTTGTAGAGAGAGAGAGAGGAAGCAGGCGTGAGGCTCATTTCAAATTCTCAAAGGATAAAATTTGAGTACTTTTTATCACATAGATGATGAATGACTGAGAAGAATTACAAACTTATTACAGGATTTATTTTACATTTTCTTCTTAAAAGATATAGACAATAATTCTTTGAAGTATTTAAACGGAATGAACTCATTTCGATTTTCCAGAGATAAACTCATTTTTTTCTGAATTTTTAGAACTCTTATTTTGTTTCCTATCATTAGGAAGTCCAAAAGGTGGCCATTTGTTACTTCTGAGCTATCTAAAATATTTTTTTTGTTTTCTATTTCCTTAAAGAAATTTTGTTCCACAAGTTTGGTCACTACTAACTCTAATCTGTGTAAAAATCCTTATCTCATATATAAAAAATGTAATGAAAAAGGTAGTTTAATCAAACTTCTGAGGTAACTATCCAAAGAAAGAACATGAAACAAGCATGAAGCCTAAGTTTTGGGGTAAAACCTGGAAATATGGAGAATTAAAGCACTGTTTGATGTTAAGACTTTGACAAATGTTATTCCATTGTATGATTAAGAGAGGATCAAATCTGTGTTCAGATGTTACCACAACAATGCTCATAAGGTTCTCATGAACCACATGCAGAAGATTTATGTGGTGCAGTAGTTTAGCTATTGAGGATAGAAAGAGCTTAGGAAATGTACATGGGATTTCTTTTGGGCCTTTTTTTCTTATGGAGCTTCAGATAGAAGGAACAGATCAATTAAATGATCATGTTCTGCCTGTCACGGAGAAAAAGAGCAATCAACACTGCAAAGCCCCCAAGTTCATCACTGAAATTGGGAATATTGAAAGAACAGGTACGACTCAAGTTTGAGGAAAAACCAAAAAACCTCACCATATAATACAGATGAAGACTGCTCAGTTGATAGACTAATAACAGGTAATCATGCAAAGGATTTTTTTTTTCTTTCTTTTCTGGGTTCTATATGCATTACTGAAATGTCATATTACAAGTTTTTGTTATTATCATTTGATATATGAAGTCAGATAAGTTAGCAAATCATATTGTGGAGAAGATATTTTGAATAACCTATTCAGCAAAGCAGCAAATGACAAAGGTTGTGTGAGAGACTTCTGATGCATATGTAACACAGTACTTGTACAAGGAGGCAAACAGCCATGCAGAACTTAGCCACCGATTGGACCATATGATTTGCCTTTGGTCTCTAGTTTCATTTCTGGAAAAGCATTCTCACATCAATTGATGTTGATCGGATAGAAATGGATCATCTCCTACATTCATAGTTTGGTAAGAGCAATTTGACTTAAAAGGATAGCTTGAAAAACACAGAACACAACAGGATGCAAGAGACTGCTAATTTTATTAAGTACAGATCCTATGGAAAGCATTGCTTATGTTTGCACTCCACTGGACAATATATAAGAGAAAATTTGCATTTATGGGAGATAAGTGGCAAAAACAACTCAAAATTATCGATTCTTGAATAAACACGGATAAATTTCCACCACTTTAATATCCCCATACAATTAAAACAATCATTATATCAATACTCATGCAGCCAAAGGGTGGTACTAACACTGACCTTTGCACTCCTCGGCCTGAGAAGCTGGGACTCTGAAACAGTCAATATTACACAAGTTGACTGACTTTATCATTCCTCCAAATCTGCATCCATTTTAATAACTGATCAAAAGAAGTATCGTGTAACCAAAACTATCAAATATAAATGGATAATTGCCATAAACTTATGCATGATACATATAACAATCTTTAAAAAAGAGTGTTATCAGACCGGTCAAAACTTTTCCGTGGCTTCTCTTGCTGGTCCACACAGCTTCTCGCTTTGTCAGTGACATCAAAGCTTTTTCTTGATTTTTCTTTTTTATCTGTGCTAACCCTTGGCTTCTCTCTCCTATCTGTACTGTTCCTACCCTTATCCTTACGATCAGTACTTGGCCTTGGCTTTTCCCTCCGATCCGTGCTTTTTCTCTGGAGATCCAAATGATCGGTGCTCGTACTAGGAGGATTCCGGAGAACAGAGTTCTCGGAAGATGCAGTTCTAGCTGGAGGTGCCTTTTCTATGACTGATATGAACTTCCTAAGATGTCTTATGAACTCTGGGTACAGTTCCAAATTACAGTGATTCCCTCCCTTGATCCATAAAGGCTCATACTTTTCTTTGCAACGCTCCCAAAGCTGTTTCCCATGTGATGAATCCACAACATCATCAGCCATTCCCTGCAAACACCATATAGGCCTTTAATATCCAAATAAGCTAGGAGGAAAACCACAAGAAACATTTGCAGGTGGGGTGTGTAACATACTGGCATTTCTCAGTATGGGCTTCACAAAACAGAGAATAAAAGATTTTGTGGCCAAGCCATATAAAGAAGATGCCTGATTAAAAGCAGCTTTAGGGGATTTTAACCACATAATCATTGACTATTAGGAGCTTATATAAACTCAGTGATTGTAGATAAAGGCATTTCAATAATCAAAGAATCAACTTATGATACTGAGAATGTTATGGCAGAATTTTAGTGAATTTCTATAGCTTATTTACCAAAAATCTACAATTCCAAGAGTCAGGTATTGTATAACAGGCTCATGTGATACCTTGTTCCTCAGTCCTATGACCGTAATACATGTGTTTTTCCATGATTGACTTCAATGTCAATTTTTTTTATGCACCTGATTGTATGTGAACTACTTGTTACGCCAAACAGATATCAAACTGCAAATGAAAGAAAATATTCTTCTTGGACAACCTAGAATTTAGTATCATTAGTGAAAATGGTCCAATGCATTTAGACATTCGGTGGCCAAGTAAAAGAATATCAATGCCAGCTTAATCAAAAGTAAGTGATTTCATATCCTTTTCTAATATTATGAAAAAAAAACATTTTCTTGCATTTTGTGCTGGTCTTCGTTGCTTTTTTATGTACCATGAAATTTGGCCTACAAAAGCATTACAAATTGCTGTTAGATTTTATCATTTTAGCTTCAGAGGAAAGATCAACACAATACTACACAGCAGTATCTAGAACATGCTATGAAAAATCAAGAAAAGCACTCTAGCAGTGTACTTACGTGTATTACCAACACTGGACATTGGACCAAGGGAATTTTATCAATATTCTGCAGAGAATCGACAAGTCCTGTTTAAGTCCTATTGTGAGGAGAAAAATAGATTTGAACTATTGACAAGAAAAGAAATGGGAACCTTATAAATGTCAAACCAGTATGTATGCTTCACGGGATACATGACACGCAGACCAGACAAAATGGGACTATGGAGAACAATTGCTCTCAAGTTAGGTAAATGAGTAGCTAATTCCAATGTAGGCCCACTACCAACTGATTGGCCATAAAGGATAACATCTTCTGCATGGATTCCATAAGATGCTTCAAGACACCTATAAGCAGCTTCTATATCTGCATAAGTATTTTGCTCACTTGGCTGCAAGCAAGGAGAGAAAAAGTGGAAAATTTTATTGTTTCACATTTCTAACAAAAGCCAAAAAAGATCATCAGTGATCATCCTACCTTTCCAGAAGACTGCCCATATCCAGAATAATCGTACCTGAAGAAAAATGATCCAAATATTTAATGGCATATTTATATATCAAAATCACCAGAGCATAGACATGCCACAGACCTGTTCGCTCACACGTACATGCACGCACACTCACTAAATCACAAACACAGTGAAAGAGGAAGAGAGAGCAGACACTTGATTTCTAAGCAAATAATCAAGGGTCAATCAAGAAGCAAAAAAACTCCAACTTGGGTTGCATGATTTGATCTCACTCTCTTAATAGATAAATACAAGAATATTTAAAAATAAAAATGTTTTAGACAATTTTTTTTTCTTTTTCAATTACCATTTCAATTTATTTTACCATTGATTATTTGTATCATTAGATGATAAATTTCACTATATGCAGTAATAGTCAAAACACAGGGCACATATTTCACTAGAGTTTCCCTAATAATTCAAATACCAAACTTACTTACTGCACAAAAAGAAAGTGATTAATTATGGTATTTACCATATATATACTAGCCAGATTAACCATTTCATAACATAAGAAGCAAACATGTACAATGAATCTACCATCCATGTCAGTTTAATATCAAAGGACTTAACAGTGATAGAGATACCACAAAAGATTAAAACAACACCAGAGAATCTTGTCGTGCAGCAGTCTGCATATGGACTAGATGATCCTTGCTTTCATTGAGCTCTTTAAATAAATTAATGGTGATTTTTGCTTGCAATCCTCTTCACATTGTCACATATTCTTAAAGAGCATTTATCATAAGTGTAGTTAGGGAACATTTAGTCAGTATACTATGGATGACTTCTGTCATTCATATCCAAACTTCATCAAGCTTTAACCTATAGAATCTTGTCACTCTACAATTTTGCTATTATCAGAGCATGCTAATAAAAAAAACACTTTCTTGACTATTTAAAACAGCACATCAGAGACAAGTTCTGCAACATATTTGTTTCGAAATAAGTTAAACTTATTAAAAGTGGCCAAACCTGCAACCCAAACAACGATACGTCAACCTCCACATTAACAATCCCATAAAAATTGTCACCAAAATCATGATCTCTTTGTTTCTTTTTCCTTCGGTTGAAGTCATGCCAGAAGCTAAAAAACCATGAATACAAGAAAAAAAATAAAGTATATGGATTGGTACATTAAAAGGGAAGTTAACCTAATTGCAATCAACAATGGGTATGTATCGTGAGACCAAGGTATATTTCTCTCCATTATTTATCTTCATGATAAAATAAAACATTTCTGTGCTAAAACATAAATTAGGCCAGTCACATATTAACTAATGTTCCAATTAACTGTTCATCTGCTTTGCATTTCAACTGTTGATGGAGCAAGCAAGATGAAACAAACGATTAAAATTGTCAGCAAGCACTCAAAACTCACCTAATTCATGATTTTAGGTAACAAATGTGAACACTCATCATACTTAGGTTGAATGGGCAACTAAGCTGGGAAATCCCTGTTACACGTATCCTTTTGTTAATGCAAATTTTGACATGTAAGTCCATAACTACAGAATCTATTTGTCCTGGGTCAAGATACTTTTAGCCTGTGCAATTGTTCATGCTATATCACACTTGCTTGACTTTTCATGTACAACCCTATCATCTTTAAAGGCACATAGGGGACCTGCCTGGTCCCCAAATCAGTGTCATATCGTGCTTTGAAAGACCACTCGATTGATGTATTGGGTGTGTCTCCTCAGTGGTGGGAAACAGCATGCATTTATTAGGGTTGGGTAGCATGTTGGAAAATCCATCTGTGCTGTGGATATATTCAGAACAATCATCATAGATTTTTTGATCCCATGAAACCTCATGAATGATTCTGTCAGACAAATACAACTATTTTATCACTATATATACAGTTTATGAATGAATATGCCAACAGAAAAACAAGAACCAGTTACAAAGCTGTACTTTCATCAAAAAAGTTCCCTCAGATGTTTAATAAGTTAGGCCACTTATCCACCCAAATGAAATATAACTTTGTAATCAATACTGAAAAAATAACCAAATGTATTTCAATAAACCTTGACCAAGAACATGAGAAGGACCTCTTCATGAAGACATCTGAGTGAAAGATGTTGGCATAGCATCATGCCATCAACTAAAAGTTCTTGGTGCATAATTTCAGGTCAAATTCATCAACTTCACTAGTAGAAATGAACAAAGCCCTACTTCTATTTACAGAAAACGGAGGAATAACAGAGAGAGAGAGAGAGAGAGAGAGAGAGAGAGAGAGAGGCCCTCACCCCATGAGGTTGACGCAAAGGTGTTTGCTGAGCTCACAGAAGAGTTCAAACATCTGACCGAGGTCGGCGGCGTTGCCGTGGGAGTAGAGCACGGTAAGGCTCGCCGCGGGATTCTTGACGTACATGGCGACGATCTCCGTCCCCCGCCTCGTCCGCAGCCGCCGCACCTCCACGTTCTCCCGCGCCGGCACCTCCGTCATCTCCAGCCGCCCCGCCGCCGCGTCTGCCACGACCACCCCGTACGACGGCGGGCTCGGCGGGAAGAATGCAAACTTCGCCGCCACCGAAGACGTTACCCCGCCCATCTCCCACCCCAGAGCACCCGCAAAGGCCCGACCTTTACGCTCCTCCCCTCTCCAACGCACCTCCGATCGTCAGATTCGCCGCGAAAAGTATCGAAAAGAGCGATTTTGATCGCACTCCAGGGAGACGGCAAGGTTAGGAGGATAGGATTCGAGGGAAAGGGTTCGGCTTGCTCTCCAGATTCGGGCGAGCTCGATCGATGGAAGGAAGAGACGGGAGAGGGGAATGAGAAATAGAAGCATTAGTTACCATTTTAAAATGGATAAAATTACGGGGGAAGTCTTAAAAGAGTGAGATGGATTTTAAATAATAATATTATTATTGCATATAACAAATAATAATAATAATAATAAGGAAAATAATTAAAAGAAAAAAAGAAAGAAGGAAATGGTTTGGAGCACGTGATTTTAGATGCGGATCACGTGCTACCCGGATACCATGGTAGCAATTTTGTGATTTCTCGCTGCAAATGGCACCATGAACACTCCCCTATTATTTTCCTTGATGTGTGATCAATGTATACATTCAAATATCAAATGGAAGATTGAAAATAAATGACTGCACAGCCTTTCTGATCCCACTGATGCATTCAAGAACATTAATGATACTCAATAATTTCAGAAGATTACTCAGGAACATTGATGATGGTCAATAATTTCAGCATGTAAAGGCTCTGCTACTCCCCCTTTATTTAGTCAGACAACAAACAAATAACATCTACTAGGAGTGGCTACTACTGTCATTTTCTGCTCAAGATCAGAATAGCAAAGATATAAGATGTAGTACTTCAATCATCTGCCTTATAAATGTGTGTAGTTTGATTTCTTTCAGCATATCTGCAATAAAGAATGATTATAACACATGAATTCAGTAACTTAACACATTTCTTGCAGGATTTTATGCAGAATCAAAGGCAAATTGTGAATATTTCAAGCATTCATCAGTCATTATGTGGCCTCTCCTGTTAATTATGGCATGGGGGAGTCTTGCTATCTGCATCTGCTGAAGCATCAGGCAAAGAGGGGGTTGCTGCTCCATTTGTTTATCAAAAGCTGATGACTTTGGTACTGTCTAAGCTTATCATCTGACATGGGGACCTCCAGCCTTTATTGGAGTGCAAAGGTGGACAGTGGAGTGTTGCTTTCTTAGCTTTGTCCTGAAGAAGTGATGATATGATATCAATTCAAATGGAAAGAGACATTTTTTTTCTTTCTGGGCATGGGGCCATACCTCAAAAGGGCTCATTCTCTTACATCCTTCATCCTGTTCCTGAGACAATTCCACATGTCACCTCTTAGGGTGGACTTTTATGTGGTCAATGATCCTGTGATTTTTTGCTTCTTCACTAACTGTGGTCACTGGAATTCTACTTTGGAGAAAGAGCTGCAGCATTTCATCAAATGCTATGAATTGCTTGGGCAGAGGAAGATTGGAGTGGAAGTCAACTTCAGCTGAACCAGATGACTTTGGATTTGATGAGGATGACAAGATTTTTGCAGACCTTGTCAATAGTCAATGTGGAAGTGCACTGAATGATGGCTCCTCAATCACATGTTTGTGCCTGTTACGATTTGGTGAGGATGACAATAACCCCTTGATGAGACTGTCATCAGAGGATTGAACAAAAGCAGATTAAAGTGGTGGCACATCACCTGACTTTAACTATAGGAAGAATCTCTTTGGTGTCTGAATGGTTCTTACCATCATCAAATTCCCCCCTCAGCAGTCCCTTTTAGTGGCTAAGTGACCACTTGGGTAACATGAGAATGATTGATACATCAATCTCATTATGCATACATACATTGCCCTGAAAGATGAGTTCAGAATTCAGCAAAACAAAAGCTAAAATGAAACTTTCTTTCGAGTTAGGAATGAAAGTGGAGACATTTTCAGAAATACTCGTGTTTCTATAGTCATATCCACACAGCAACCAGAGAAGATTCAAAGAACCACCTTCTTCAACGAAAATAAGATGCTTCTTGCCAAGTTCATGGACTGCAAAACTAGCTGAAGCTACAGAATGAAGAGCTTGCCATGCCAATCTTTGTTCAATGCACAGATTGTTTCGTTTCAATCATTTTGAATGCTTACTGGTGAATATGCTTTTTATTCTTGGTTCCATCTTCTGAAACGAAGCTGGAGAGCAAAAGTCTTGATTGCAAGACCAAGAACACCATCAAGAAATGGAGAATGGCCTGTAAATGGCCCTTCAGTGATCAGCAGCTAAAAGAATAGACTGTTAACATATGCTATAAAGTTGTCCTTTAATGTAGATAGATAAAAAGTACTTGAGGATATAAAATATTTTTTTTTTGACAAAGGGTTAGATATATAAAAAGCTTGACTAAGTTAGAAATATATATTATACTAATTTAAAATTTTAGAAAAAAATTTAAATTAGATTCATATTCAAACCTTATAAAATCATATAACAATGTCTTAGCAGTGCTCTTCCTAAATTCTGAAAGTAAAAAAAATCAATTTTGGACAGATTTTTTCCGATAAATTATTCTGTATTTTTTTTTCCACGTATCAGTTCGTTTTGCATCTGTTATAGCAACAATGACATAAGCAACATGCGGCACGTGCTACCCACCATCTGGCAGTTCTCGCGGCGGCACCTCGCTCTCCCGCGAAGCAATCGAAGAACGATCGACAAAGCGAAGAGAAGAAGAGGTAGCGATGTGCCAAATCCCTAACCCTATCTCGTCTCCTAGTCCCAGTCCGATCCCGAGCCCTGGCCCCGACCCTGACCCCGGCGGCGAGGAGAGCAGCTCCGCCTTCGCCGTCGCCGCCGTCGTCCAGCAGCTCGTCGCCATGCTCCCCGCCCCTGACCACGATAAGCGGGATGCTGCCCTCCTCGCTCTCCTCAACCTCGCCGTCCACAACGAGTGGTGAGTGAGTTCACCGATCTGCTCTTCTTCTTCTGCTCCTCAGAGAACCTTTCCGATCTGGATGTTTTGAAGATCATCCGTCATTTAATTGTGAAGATCCTTACAAGAATTTGCGTCCAAGTTTGCTTGGGCAAATCAAAGCTGATGATGAGCAGGGTTGCGATTTCAATGGGTGTTTGCCTTCCCTGTCTGCACTTGGGGCTTGTTGAGATAACCTTCAAATGATTGGGAATTGAGGAATCTCGTGTTTATCGACTTATTTGAGGATCGTAAAGACATTTAGCTTCTTTGATTTGTTTTCCGAAAAAGAAACAAGCAATTGCAGGCTAAGTTTCATGTTACAGCTGACGTTGTAATTACCTCGTTCTTTCTGTTCTGATGTCTTCTTAGCATCTTATCTCTTGTGGAGTAGCTTTATGAATCATGTGTCCTGTGCTTTGAATTTTTTTTATTACAAGTCAAGGAACTACTTAGTTGTTAAGGTGATGACTAAATTGTTAACCTTTTTAGCACAAAATTTTGTAAATTAAACATATTGTGCTAACTTTAAGCAACCTGATATCTCAAGTATTGGTACATTATGACATCTGTTAGCCCATGAACACTTTGCCATCGCAATGGATGTTTATGAATGACATTGCGAAATCAACATTCTGAATTACGATCTGCCGAAATTAGTACCTGAACTCTTCTTAAGTCCAGATGCTGCCTGTCACTTACTGAGTATTGTTACCTTCACCATGTATTCATTTGTAAAGTTGCTGAGGTACCTGTGTTCAAGGTGGCAGGAATTTTGATGATATAGAGTAGCTAGCAAAGGGTTCAGATTGGCATCAAGGATCATATAGCGTCGTGTGAGTTTCTTTGTCTGATTTGGGTTGTTGGAGTTAGTTATTCTTGTGAATTGCCGGACCAACAAGAGAGTTGACCTGTTTTACTTTTTTTTTTTTTCACAAAACTACCCTTGACCCAACATGACATGCGCCTGAAATTATTTAGTTGATCTTATTTCCATCCGTCTTGAACATTGGAACCAAGAGTGCCATATGCTTCTTTAGTTCAGTACCTTTTCTGGGCTTATCTTTAGGTTGTAAAACCTTGCAAGAACTAAATTAATTTCTGTTGTCAAATGTTTGTCTGTTTGTTGAATAAGATTAACTTGCTTTTTATTTCTCTGATTTTAAAAGAAATTGTTAGAATGAATTATTTTGTTCTTACTAGTTTTATGCATCAAGAGTATTAGGACGAAAAGAAACTTGAGAAGTTAAATAAATTATTGTTGATCTATTGAAAATGGAGATTTTCCTTTTTACAAGGCTGCTTTTCTGTCAAAGAAACACACCAGCATTAGTACTTGTAGTTATTTACTACTTACAACTATTATTGGCTTCTTGTTTGGAATAAGTATTAGTGGTATGATACCTTAAATATTACTGTATTATTTTTTATTAATATATTGTAGTTTTGTTATACTGTGGAATTCGTCTCACAAATAGTTATGGTTACTTTGGTCATTGGGTTTTAGTTCTGCAAACATACATTTTGTTACTTCATATATTTTGTGTGTTTCTGTGATTTTTTTAATCATTTTCTTATCATAGATACTTTAAGATGCTTCAATTGCTTTTATGGTATTGATAGTGTTGGCTGTTGTAATTCAGTTAACATAGTGAAAGTTGCATGCATTTGGTTGAATTATGAACAAGTAGGATAGAAGTATTGAACACCTATTCCTAGTGTACTTTTAATTTATTTTTCACTTTTTTGTTGAAACATTGATTTCTACTAAGATATTTTTTTCTTGTCAGAAATAAGGATAGAATAGTGAAGAGTCATGCTGTGCCGCATCTAGTGGAGCTCCTCAGGTCTCAGAAGAACAATCTAAGAGAGCCACTGCAGCAGTGCTGACGCTCTCAGCTTCAACACCTAACAAACCACCTATTGCCACCTACGGAGCAGTGCCCCTTCTTGTTCAAATACTCATTGCAGGTAGTATCCAAGTAAGGGTTGATGCTGTCACAGCCTTGTATAATCTGTCTCCCTGTGAAAACATTTCCAATTTTATTCTTCCCTCAGAAGCAGTTAAGCCTCTCCTGACCCTTTTAAAGGACTGCAAGAGATACTCTAAGTTTGTTGAGAAGGTCACTGGTCTATTGGAAATCCTGTCCAGAACTGAAGAATTTGAGGTAGGGATTTTAACACTGGTAGAGACTGTTGAAGAAGGTTCATTGCTCAACGCAGAATATGCTGATGGAGTGTTGCTTTCTTTGTGCAGTAGTTGCCAGGAGACATATGGGGATCTTTATCCTAAAAGAAGGTCCAATTCCAGGACTTATGTTGTTAATTTTGGAGGGCACAAAGAAGGCCTGGGAGCGGGCTCACAACCTTTTGGATCCGAGATGACTACACTAAAAAGAAAGTTGTGTCGAAGGAACTGGAGATTCTAGTTTATGACATTGCTACTCAGGTTAATGGTCCAATCAATGCTGCAACAACAGCGAAGAAATTAATGGAGGATATGGCTAGATGAGATACAGAATATACCATCACCAAGGTTCAGCCTTGACAAAGACACCGTTAGGTCACTAACTTGATATTGCTTTTTTCTGTAGCTGGTTTACAAAATTTTAGTTACAAGTCTAGGATTTGTTGGCATTAAGTGTAAGATGGCTGTGTTGAATTGTTTGTAAACCATGCTCTTCTTTTCCTTTTGTTTCCCCTTTTCTATGTACATACACCTTATGCATACTGGCGTTTAGCCATCTTGCTAGGAGTGGTGTGGTATGGCTTGAGTTGTGCAATGATTTTCTGCATAGTAAATCATTGTCTTTTGCTTTTATTGAATCTTCAGTTTAGTGAAAAAGATGTGCTTGAAAATTCAATTTAGAAACCCGTAGTGGACTTTAATGTTGTTACTTTTATTACTTGATACAGTATATCAGTGTTCATGGATGATTGATTTGCAACTGCACTGGTACAGTTGATCTGCAAAAATGTGGGTAACCCCATTTAATAAGTATCTGACATTTTGAGAAAAATTATCATGCTTATGATATGCCCACATTCCGGAAAAGTGATCCAGCCTGAGGAAAGCCTATGCATATAATCGATGAGTGCCATTACTGCTGCATATACAGAATGTTCTAAATGATGCTACATTCTTTTCAAATCTATTTCTACTCCCAAGTTAATCTACCTCAATCAACTTGTGAACCATCTTTCTTTTATTTGATTGTTGCTTCCTTTATCTGAATCAATGGGTGATAGTTTGTATTTTTTGATTTTGTTATTAAAAAAATCATGCTATGATGCAAATATTTCCCTGACCTTTTCGCAGATTGGATTTCCTCTTTTATCTTTCCTTCTTTGTGTGGATCATGTGCCAACAAAATTCCTTAAGAAAAGAAAAGAAAATTAAATACATAAATAAATAATTGATGAAAAATATTAATAAAAATGTAATGGGAGAATAAAATATATTATTAAAGAAAATTTTCCTCATCAGATTTCTCTTTCTGAATTTTCTTTTCACAAGAAAATTCTTTCCATAAGAATAGGAAAAGAAGATTTTGTCCTAACAAGATTTTTCTATTGTGTTTTCCTTACGAACCAGAAAAAAGTCAAAGTAGTAGTTTATTGTTGTTTTGATAGATAAAAAATAAAAAATACATTTATATGTTTAAAAATATTCTGTGTTTGGTATCCTCCACGGGTTGTGTAATCACTGAAAAATTTAAATCCATTTTTTCTTAAAATTTAAAAATTTTATAATTATATTTTTACCCTATCTTAACAAGGAAAATTAATTCTCAATTGAAATCTAATTCTTGAATCATGTGGATAAGAATTAATTATTTCTTTTTTTAGTGAGAAACTCTCCCTCTTATATTTAATGGATAATCCTTGTTCATCGAGGGTGACCTAGTGTTATATGTCAGCAGAAGATTATAAGGGAGGACCTGGTGGAAGGTAGGATCTTCAACTCTTTCTTGTCAATTATTTTTATTCTCAGAATTTTAATTCATAATATTCTTTGTTCATTATTTCAATTATTCTCTATTTATAGAATTTTGATATTAACTGTTGATGATGTTTAGGATTAAAAAGATGTTATTGTTGCATTGTTTTATTATTAAATTTTAAATCCTTATTTGCTTAAAACTTAAAAAATTTATAATTAGAATTTTACCTCATATAGGTTAATTTGTTTCCTTGCATGGGTCATATAATAAGGAAAATTATTTCTCTGATAAAATATAATTCTTAATTCGTGTGGGTAAGTTAGAAATAAAATAAAATAGTTAACTAATTATTAGATATAAGAATTAATTATTCCTTTCCTTATTGAAATCATCTTTCCTCTCAAATTTAATGACAAACAAACCTTTGTGTTCATCAATACTGGCCTAGGTTTGTCTGTCAATAGGGATTGTGAGGGAGGAGGATCTTCATCTTGGTGAGCTTGGTGAGAGATAGCTTCTCCTACTCTCTCTTATCAATTATTTTTATTTTTGAAGTTTTAATTCATAATTTCATTTGCTTATGATTGCAATTATTTCCTATTTTCAAAATATTGTTTGCTCATTATTTTTAGAATTAAAAATATATTATTCATGCGCAATTTTATTATTAAATTTATTTTACATATTAAATTATGATTCTGATAAAATTTTTGTTTTAGACTAATTATGGTAGTTCTTGCACGATTTTGTAGATTAACTCTCATGATATTTATGCTTTAGGGACCTTTGATTAAAGGAAATAATTTGTTTTCATGTTGATGTCCAATCTTTTCCCCTCATTTAACATCTTCATCCTTTGAGACCATATTCAAATATTTTTGCTGAATAAAATTAATTTAATTGTATAGGAAAGATGATCACATTTTTGTTGTTGCAGATTAAAGATCGATAGGAGGAAGCACATCCTGATGTTTAGTTGGCTGTTCGGAAAGCGCAAGGAGGAGCCAAATACCTTGGCTACACTGGAAGAACTCAATGAGGTAATTCTGGTTTTCCTTGTTTTTGATTTTATATGTTAGGAACATTTTGTCGTTGTTGAATACTTACCTTTAAGAGGGGGGTTGTGATATGTGAAGGAAGATCTCATATGCAATATGGAATTCTATGCTCCCATGTACTGTCACATTATTTGTGTTCTGAAGTTTTTTATGGTTACAGATTTATATACGAGACTCATAACAAATTTATCTTCTTGTGTTTTCAACTTTGTTGCACTTACTGATTTATACATTTGATGACACCAAGAATGTTGTCACATTAACGTGGTGCACATCTGGTTATTTAATGCAACATGTAAAGTAATTACTGTATATAGCACACTGATACTTGAACCCGTCCTTGGTGTTTTATATAATTCAGAAACTCAAAATGCTAGAGAAAAGGGAGCAATTTCTTCTGAAGAAGATGGCTGCTGAGGTTGAGAAAGCTAAGGAGTTCACCAGAGAAAACAACAAGAGAGGTGAGCCTTTATGATGCTGATGGTGTTGGTAGAATGATCTACCTAGATATGGCTTTCCATGATACCAAAACTATGTCATCAATTTTTCTAAGAGAACAAGTTTGTGTCACAGGTCCCATAAGGATAAGATATATGTAACATGTCTTTTTCTTTTTCTGTAGAAACTCATTCATATCTGTTATGCAAGTGAGTTCCTTTGAGTTTTAGAGTGTAATCTGATGGCTATTTCTGTGTCTTCTGTGTTTGAGAAACCCAGGGTGCAAAGGATGGATATCATTAGTTGTTGTTTACCAAACACATCTTGTGATCAATCCTTTTTCCATTGTTGGTTATCAAGATTAAAAAATTAGGATATGTTGATATTGCCATTTTTTGTAAATTTGAGTTTTTTTAATATAATTTTGTGCCAATTGCAGCTGCTATACAATGCTTGAGAAGGAAAAAACTTCATGAGCAAGAAGTTGAGAGGCTTGGGAACTACCAATTGCGGATTCATGATCAGGTTTCTTTTAGTTAAAGATGGATTTCACTGAGGTTGTGCCTCAGAATCAAGTAGTTAAATTTGGGGTTTGGTTATTTCTCAGATTATATTGTTGGAAGGTGCAAAATCTACAACAGAGACTGTTGATGCATTAAGAACTGGAGCAGCAGCTATGAAGGCTATGCTGAAAGATACGTGAGTAGGTCATTTTGAAGTTCAACTGGACATTGCATATGGTTTTTCCCTGGACTTTTGTCTCATTCATTATTGCTTTGGTGGATAGGAGCATGTCTTATCTGTGCTGTTAGGGTTGCACAAAACAAATTAATAATTGAACTATCACCTCTACTGAATTGTTGAGCTTGCGCACATGCTGTATGATGGAATGTCCAACTCGTGAATCATGTTTAATTTGGTCATTCTTTGTCCTCTGAACTGAATCTTGTAATTCTTATATGTTGTCTTTTAGAAGAGATATGTGACTAATTGATTCTGCTTTCTGTTACAGTAATATTGATGATGTGGATAAGACAATGGATGAAATCAATGAGCAGACACAGGAAATGAAACAAATTCAGGAAGCTTTGTCTGCTCCTATTGGAGCAGCAGCTGATTTTGATGAAGTATTAATCCTTAGAACTATTTCCATTTTCTTCTTGATAGCTGTTTTCCTGCACGTCGATTGATAAGCCATGTTGAAATTTCAGGATGAATTGGAAGCAGAACTTGAAGAGCTGGAGGCTGATGAACTGGCGGAACAACTACTTCAGCCAGCAACAACTGCTCCTGCTCCTTCAGTGCATGTTCCTGTCCATAGACAACCAACTCAGCCAGATCCACAGAAAACGCCTCCTGAAGAAGAACTTTCCATTACAAGCTGAGATGGCCATCTAGAGAGATGGTTTGCTTTTCATCTCTACAATGAATGGCAGAATTGCTACTTGCAGTTCATGATAATACAATTATCGTTGTTGCTGCTGGTCTAGCTGATAGTTACTGGCGGAAATATTTGTAAAGTTCATGATCGAGTATGAGGAGCCTTGTGAGATAATGAACAAACTTCTGTTGTGTTTTGCTTATCTTTCTATTTTTTACTTGGTAATTACAGCTCAGATTGCTTCTATGATTTCTACTGTGCTTGGTATGTTGGTATGACAAATTTTGAGTTGTGTGTGGGTGTATGTATAAAATCCAAATTAATTGTAATTGGTATGATGTAAACAATGATAGTGATGTTGAGATGCTGCAGTGTATGAGTTTTGTTCAATGGCATAACCAAGATAAGGCCTTTGGAAGTTCACTAAATTTGATCTTTGACAATTATGTATTTTGTGTTATCTTATTGGTTTTCTTGAGTAAAGGTTGCCATCAAAGAACAGGTCATTGGGACCTTCAAACTGCTAATCAAATATTGTTGCTTTTATCAACTTGTATAGACTGGGAAAGAATATTGTTCAAATTGTGGACATTAGAATTCTGAGGTGAAACATTAATCTCAGTACCAAATATGTTAGCATACTATAACAATGATGATGAAATCATCTTCATCACAAATCTCCACCCAAGCATCTTTCTATCATAAAACCTAAGACATGTCTCTTTAATCTTTCAATAAAAAATTGCAGTGCATGTATTTACAGGTTTCTTGAAACTACTTTTGAAATTTAAAATCCAACAACCCAATTGCACCAACCAATTTTAAGTGGAGACTGACTCAGCCCTCCAATTGCTCTCAAGAACTACTTGGCTCCAAGTTTGCATGACAATGATAAGCACTCCAAGAATCCAACACTTGGGCCCACAAGGAGTCTAAAACTTGTTCCACAGGGTTGGAAGTATGAAGTTGAGAACAAAACATAGGTTTACAGTAAACAATTTCTTGATAACAGAAAAAAAACCATTAAATTCTCAAGAAATCATATCCCAGTTGAAAAGTTCTGTAGGGTCTATCTACAGCATGTTTGTATTTTTTTTCTTTTCTTTTTTTGCAAAAAAATAATATTATTAATTTTGTTCTAAGCTCTTGACAACTGTTCTTGAAAAAACTGTGACTAAGAAATATATTACACAGACAAATAACACATTATGTGATGGTTAAATGACAACCAATGACTTTTGCAATATAGTGCTCCACTTCCACAACAGGAAAGTGATAAATGATTCCTATAATTATAATTTTTGTTAGTGAGTTTTGTAAGACTTTGGTCTCTTATGAGGGCCAAATACTTAGTTCCTATGGGAGTTGGCTCATATCTTGGGTCAGTAAATAAAGAAATATATATATAAAGGTTTTATCTTATTGATGTTTCTAAGGTTGTTTCACAATGTCAAATGTGTTTCTTTTAGCTTACTGAAGTTTCTTATGAATGGATATAGACAATGTTGGCCCAACAACATATATATGCTTTGGATTTTGGATTGGCTTCAACCTCATAATTGACTTGGTATATAAGAAAACAAATAACTGGCCAAGTGATAAGGTAACAATGAAATATTTATTCTTTAAAAATGGTTATTGATGGGGTCTCTTTGTCTGTGTTGTCCAAAACAAAAATATTAATTAGTATTCCTTCCCTAGGATTAGGGCACCTTTAAATTGATAGGTGATTGATTAGGCATTGCTAAACCTCACATTGAGGCATTCTTATAATCATTGCTAAATATATTAAAAGCCACAGTTGAGCATAGAATTAAAAGCCTAAAGATTTGACTTCTAGTGACCAAAAAAAGCCCATCAAGATTCCAATGTGCTAGTTTGAATTTTTGAACATGAGGAGCACTTGCAATGAGGTGGTACATTTTTTATGTTGGACTAGCCATCATAGATGTGGCAAAGCACATTTGCACCTACAAATTGAAGTTTGGGTGTGCAATGAAATTAACCATAGTAAAACTTCCTAATCAATCAGTAGATAGAGAAACTTAATCCAACCAAATACATTGAATGAAAGAATGTATCTACAAATATACATGAACCTTTTCCATTATGCAATACATAATCTTGATGAGATTCTATATTAATCTATGCCTATTCCTTTATGTAGATACCATCACATAAAATTTTCTCATAGGTTTCTTGCATGGACAATGAGAACTTTTTTAACTCAAATATCATAATTTTAATTCATAACTTTGACTTTTGCATAAGTTATGTACAATCTTTTCTATGCATAAAACACATTTTTAATTCTTGCCCATGAAAATAATCCTCCTTCACTTGGCTGTTTAGCCGATTTCATATAAATCAATTAATCAATACCCAATTAAAAGTCTTTACATCACCTTATTGATTCTAATTAATCTTTTTCTATCCTTTTGCACCAACAATGTGTTGACTTAATTCATCAATTAATACAAGACTTATTTTGATTTCTTATATTTTCGTTTATATATATATATATATATATATATATATATATATATATATATATATATATTAGTGACATTTATATTTAATTACTCGTTATCACGAACTCAGCACGTGCCAAAGGGGTCGCCAGGCGCCCGACAATGGCACTCATCCGATATTTTCTGTCACTCACGAGGGTAAACTCGTCTATTTGCAGAATGATACAACTCTACTAGAGAAGGAAACACGTGACTCGGTTATCGTCCACGCCGTATTGAAGATTGATCCAATGGGGCCCGCTTAATATCAGCAATAAGAAGAAGGTATCTGATGGGGTGCAAAACAGGGCATAAAACGTATTGCTCTATTTAAAGCTAAAAATACGAATTGCGTCAGTTGCAAGACTTAGATATACCCCCTGCAAGTCAATATAATTACGAAACTACACGGCGACAGCACTGTTGCTTTCGGACAATTATAAGGGCTTCCGCATCTCCATCTCTTGTCCTTTTCTCTCGCCCTTCTCTTCGCGGCCCCCCGATAGCGAAGAGGGCTTCGCCAAGAGCTCCTCCTCTCATCTCCTCCGCTTCCTCCTCCCGTCGCAGAGCCGATTGGGTTACCGCCGTGGTCGCACCACCGCCCAGAGAAGGAGGCCGTTATTCGGCGAGGTATGCAGACGGATCAGACGGTCATCAGCTTGAGGCCTGGCGGCGGCGGCAGCGGGAGCCGAGGCAGCAGAATTTTCGGCACCCGGTTCGACTCTTCGGCCTCCGCCGGCGTCCCCATCTCGCTCAAGGTCGGTCGGGAACTCTTTGAATTGACATGTGGTTTCCTTCGATTGATGAACTTTGAATTGTTTGATCCGATGTGCGAGATGGGATTTTACGATTTGTTGGTGGACTCATCGATTGGCTTTATTACATATGCTTTAGTTCCATCTGCTTTCTTTTACCTGTGGTGGTTGGAGCTTGATGGAAAAACTGTGGTTTTTGGTGGTAACTCATTCTGCGTTATTCCAGAATCGTGCTTTCCCACTAATTGACACGGTGGGACCAGCTTTTTGATTCTAAAAAGGTATCAAATCATGCGGACTAAGTTTGGTATTCTTAATTGGTGTGGTTATAATTAGGGTGAATGAATTCTTTTTGGTTACTACTGAACTTGACTAGTCTGTCACTGTCAAGTTCATATCTTATTGTCGAAGCCATGTTATTGTAAATCTTCATATTTGTTTTCTGTATTACATGATTAGATTGATTGGTTAATCTCTTTGTCCAATTTCCCCAGTGTGACTAGTTGCTCATATACTTTATGTTCGTGGCAGTTAAACCTTGTAACGTGCTTATGAACAGATTCTAGCATCAGTCCTTCAGGTTACTGGGGCTGGCTATATCCTATCCAACTTCTGGAGTTTATCGGACTTCTTATATGTCATATGCATTTCACTAGTACAGCTTGCCATTTTGTCATGTTGTTCAAGTTATTGTGATTGCTGCCCTTTGGAATTTTCTACTTGTTATTTATTGCCTTATGGACACCTGTCAGAGCAACTTTTTAGAGTATCATCTAACATTGTATCACTATTTTGTCAGACTGGAGACTCAAGATTTGAAAGTCGTGAATGCATTCATTACACTAAGGACCAACTTCTGCAACTTCGTGAGGTATGCCAGAATATTCATCTTCTGAAGTGTATTTCTTTCGTCACATTATGATCTCCTGTTGATTCTCTTGAACATGGTAGAACTTATTACTCATGACAGTCTCTAACAAGATTGGTTAAATATTGATTGCATATCAACTGCATTTTAGCTAGTTGTGAGAACACTTCTTTGATAAACTAATCCCATCCTAGTAGATGTGCTTGGTGGATCATATATATCTTTGAAATTATAGCTTTCCATAACTGTTAATCCTACTCCTTCTCTTGCCAGGGTGTGCAGACACCAGAGGACATTCTGAAACTCAAACAGGAGATTGATGCAGAATTGTTTCCCGAAAATCAGACTTGGGGTCATAGTGATGCTAATGTATGTTCTCCTACTTCATGTTAAAGAGCATTGCTAAGTATGGTGTCCTGACTAAATTCGAGAATCATGTGGATTTTCCCCACACCTTTAAATCACAAGATTTACTGCAAGTGATGTGGGATCCTAGGCTAATGAAAGCACAATCTGTTCCTTTCATAATGAAGGCATATTGTTCTCAGCTGGATCATAGGTTCACATGATGCATATTAGGTCCCAACTCTATCATTGTTCTGTGAACTGCTGATGCTCCAGTGTCATATTTATCATTATGAAGCTGGTAACAGTGTGAGCTATGCCTCAAGAAGGTTCTCTTCGGTTAAGTGTCATGATTTGCACATGATACTATATGTCACATCCAATGTGGAACTTTTTGAGGCTATCACATTTGATCTGACATTTATTTCTCAGTGACACAATCCTAGATTGTGCAGCAGCATGAGCAAGCTTCTTGTTTCTAATGGTTGTTTTTTGTATCTTCCATTTGTCTATGCTCATGAATTTATTAAAACTTTTGGGACATCATCTTATGTTTGTCTGTGTCTCCAGTTGGCAAGTCAATCACAGAGTCGCTATTTTGAACCAGAAAGTCGTGATTGGCGTGGCCGTTCAGGACAATCTACTTCATTTGGAGACGAGAGATCTTGGGATACAATTCGTGAGAACAAAGAATCAATAGACTCTGGACATCAAGAAATAAGGCAATTGAATAAGCAGGGCTCCCAGTTTTCTTCAAACACTCAAGTTTCTTCTATTCAAGCGGTAATATATTTGTTGGACTGAAGAAATGTTTCTTTTCTTTCATGTAGTTCGAGCTGTTTGCTTCATATACCTTCTTTTCTTGTATTTGGTTATTTTTTTTTCACTATCTTGGTGACTTGTGGTCTTTCTTTTTTTTACATATATGTTACTTGTCTATCACTGTTGCATTTAAAACCATGGTGTCTGAATGTTTCTTCAAAATTTCATTTTTAATTGTATATAAGTCTCCTATGTGCAGTTTTAAGCTTAGTCTTATATTTCCTTTGGCAGTCTGTTTGACTGAATTTTTATTTTGTCATTATAGTATGTTGTTGCTCCACTTCTAAAGAGTTTAGATCCTTTAGAAAGTGTTGAGTCTATTCATTATTATGAGTGAGTTTTTTCCTTTTATGATTGGTTTAATAGTCTCTTTTGTGGATTCCCAGAAGCTTGATTGCATCCCACACATTGTCTCTTGGTTTTAGAGGCTTGATCCCCTCAAATTGATCATAACCAATTTTTACTATTGATAGAACCATTTTACTCTTACCGTCATCGTTCGATCCTCTTTCCGCTTACATCACATCCAGATTCTCCTTTGCTTTCACTTTTTTTTTCTGTCCCCATGTCTTCCCTCTACACCTTTTAGTGATTTTTCTCTTTGTTTCTTTTTTCACGCAATCTAGAAACTTCTTGTAAAAATGATTACACGAGAAGACAATTATTTGGGCTGCACATGCCCTGAAAATATTTTTTATATGTATGTATATATAAGATATGTGTATCGGTTAAGTGAATCCTATCACTTTCTTGATCTAATCTTTCATCTTCTATATGACCACATCTTAGTTAAAGTATGCATAATATTCGGGCATACTATGCTCACATTCTTGGTAGCTGCCAACACTGAATCTGTATAAGAAAGGATGTCTTTTTGCACTTATAACTTGACTACTGACGGTTCTTGTGAGGACAACATATTCATCCCTCCTGTCAAGTTGCTGATTCATTTTCTATGTTTATACCAATCTTCCATGAGAATTTTCTTATTGTCAAGTTGTTGACATTAGTTAACTTCAGCATCTAATGTTCTTGTTAGTTTTGCTCCTTCACATGGGTAGCAAGTATGTGAGTTATTTAATGGGTTTTTCAGTAAAAGGAACTTCTGCCAGATTGAAAACTTAAAAGTGGTACCTAAAGGTATATTTAAGAGTGTACTGTTTTAACTTTTAGGTGTGAGTACTTCATGATAATTTGAACATCTCATGTAGTCCTTTCCTTTTAACCATTAACTTGTTCCAAATGTGTAACTTATGTTGTTTTTAGGCCATGTTCTTTAAATAGGTCTATGTTTCGGCTTTATATGGCTTGCCTGCCCATGGTCAAATTTGTGCAATACCATCTATGCCTACTTAACTATCCTGGATAACTGTGGCCATGAGAACTGAAACAGGGACTTAGCATGGGTTCATATATAGGCATTTGCTAAGAATCTTGCTTTTATCAGTGTCTCACATGCTTAAGTAGCTGTACTATCCTGCCCACCTTCTAGATTATTCAAGGAACATTATGCTTGTCATCTCTGCAATTTTTAGTTCTTCTATATTTTTTTTGTGCATTTTAGAATTCTTTTCTTGTTTGTGTTTTGACATTTTTTAATTACAATTTATTAGATAGGACGTGCTCCTGCTCTAGTCAAGGCTGAAGCGCCATGGTCTGCACGAAGAGGCAATCTCAGTGAAAATGATCGGGTGCTAAAAACAGTAAAAGGGTACTTCAACTAATTTATTAGTCTACTGAAAGTTGTTAATGATTTGCATAATTGCTCTTGCTCTAACTATGGAGGTGACTATGTATGTGCATTGCAATAGTCATCCTCCATTTGATTTATTTGGTTTTGGCTTTGTGGTTCTGGTTTAGACTAGAATTTGTTTTTCACTTCTTTTGAAGGTTCATGAACTACATTTTACTTGAAAGCAATACAATGTTTATTAATTGGATCCACTAGAACAGGTTTCATTTCCTGGTGATATTTGTTGCAGTATCTTGAACAAGCTGACACCAGAAAAATTTGATGTCCTCAAGGGACAACTAATTGATGCTGGAATTACGACACCTGATATTCTAAAGGTTTTGATTTTCCCATAGATTTATACTATATTGCCATTGATATGTTTAGTTGTAATTTATCAGAATTTAATTTGAAAAACACCTATGCTGCAGGGTGTCATTACTCTCATTTTTGAGAAAGCTGTTTTTGAGCCAACATTCTGTCCCATGTATGCTCAACTTTGTTCTGATATCAATGAAAAACTTCCCTTATTCCCCCCTGAAGAAGAAGGTGGGAAGGAGATCACTTTCAAGCGTATACTCTTAAATAATTGCCAGGAGGCATTTGAAGGTGCTGACAGCCTGAGGGCTGAATTGCGAAAGCTGACTGCACCAGACCAAGAAATGGAACGTAGAGATAAAGAGAGAATGGTGAAACTTCGAACTCTTGGTAACATTCACCTCATTGGTGAGCTTTTGAAGCAAAAGATGGTGCCAGAGAAAATAGTTCATCATGTTGCTCAGGTAATGATTGCTTATGCTGATTATAGTTCTTATTTTTTATGGAATGTACTCTTTTTAGAAATTTTCTAACAGAGAATCTGTATACAGGAGCTTCTGGGGCATGATGGCAAAACCTGTCCTGCCGAAGAAAATGTTGAGGCAATCTGCCAGTTGTTCAATACCATAGGGAAGCAGCTGGATGCAAGCCCCAAGTCTCGTCACTTCAATGATGCCTATTTCAATCGACTAAAGGAGCTAGCTTCCAATCCTCAACTTGCATCACGCCTAAGATTTATGGTCCGTGATGTGCTTGACCTACGTGCAAACAAATGGGTCCCCCGTCGTGAAGAGGTAACTACTTGGTTCTGTCATTGATATTATTTGATGGATGACCATGCAAGGAGGATTAATTATTTCTAAGACACATTGCTTGATGTTACCCCTGTGAGAATTGACGGCTTTCCTGGTTTTCCAGGTGAAGGCCAAGACCATTAGTGAAATTCATACTGAGGCAGAAAAGAATCTTGGTTTACGTCCTGGTGCAACTGCAAGCATGAGAAATAGCCGTGATATCAGTGCTTTAGGGGGTATTAACACTACTGGATTTCCTGTCAACAGACCTGGAATTGGTGGTATGATGCCTGGGATGCCTGGAATGAGAAAAATGCCTGGAATGCCTGGATTAGATGGGGATGACTGGGAAGTTCCACGGAGCAAATCTATGCCCAGGGGTGATGCTAATCGTGTCCGTAGTTCTCCTGTGGCCAAGTCATCATCCATCAATTCTAAGTTCTTACCTCAAGGCAGTGGTAACCTGATTTCCGGTAAGACTAGTGCGTTGCTGCAGGGCAGTGGCCCACCAGCTCGTTCTTCTACTCTTGTTTCAGGCATATTAGATTCTCCATCTCCAAGCTCTGGGTCGCTGAGGCCTGTTGGTCAAGTGCCACCAGCTATGATTCCAGAGAGGTCAGTGGCAACAACAAAATTTGATCCTATGGAGTTACATAAGAAAACTGTTGCTCTTTTGGAGGAGTATTTTCACATTCGCATTCTAGACGAAGCACTTCAATGTGTAGAAGAACTGAAGAGTCCAGAATACCATCCGGAAGTTGTCAAGGAAGCCATCAATCTAGCTCTCGACAAGGGCCCTTCATGTCTCGAACTCCTAATGAAGCTTTTGGAGCATTTGCTGATTAAGAAAGTTTATACTCCAAGGGATTTGGGGACAGGTTGTCTGCTTTATGGGGCTATGCTGGACGATGTTGGCATTGATTTGCCGAAAGCACCTGCATTCTTTGGTGAAGTGGTTGGTAAACTAATACTTGTCCATGGTGTTGATTTCAAGGTAGTGGAGGAAATTCTCAAGAAGGTAGAAGATGCCAATTTCCAGTCAGCAATATTTGATTGTGTCTTAAGAACTCTTCAAGCGAGTCCCGATGGTCAGCCGCTATTGAGTGAATATGCTGCAGAAATCAAGGCTTGCAAGAAACTCATACATTTGAACTAGATGATTAGAGTTACTCCTTTGCAACTTAAATGATCGGAGCTTAAACAACGCTAATAGTCTCTTTGCTTACAGGGTAAGAATATGCCTGATGATCCTTCACCCTTCCATACTTTGCATCATTAGCAGTGTTTGCGTACTGGAAATTGGTACATCGAATTTTGTACGATGGCTTCCAGTATAGGTTGTCATCTTCTACATGTTGTACCCCTAGTAAATTCACTTGTCGAGTACCATTTCTTTTGCCTTTCTCTTCCTTTCAATATGTTCCATTTCTTTTGTATGGGATGTGGAACACGTTCAAATTAAGTTTGTGAGTTGTACAATTGTTGCGATGCTATCTGAACTTTATTGAAGTTGGAAGGAACAATTACTCCGGCCATTAGGCATGCAAGTTGAGAACAGTCTTATGTGAGATAGCTTGTAATGGTTTCTCAGAACAACCATGAGAGTTTTTGCGACTGTGGAACTCTGGGAATTGCCCTTTCTTGTTTTGTAAATAATATGTAGTCTTTTTTTAAGAAAAAAATTCTAATAAATTGATCATTTCATCCAACTTGAATAAATAATTCACTATGGATGTTAGATTATCTGCATTTTCTTAGGTAAAAGTTAATAATCCTTCTTGGCTATTGCACTCAAAAAATCTCCACCTCGTATTGTCATTCCACTTATATAAATCGTTTCTTTAAGCTTTCTATCATTGGAAAATTTGATCTCTACCTTCTAGATTATATAGTTTTATTTAATTAGATAAAATATATTATAGATCTGATTAAGGTTATAAATTAATAAAAATTTAAATTATGATAGGATTCTTTAGTAGATGATCTTGATAGGAAGAAGTCTAATTATAATAGAATCGTTATAAGCAATCATAAGAAGAGAGAAGAAGATATATTTTTTTTTCTTTCTTGTGTAGATTCATGGTGCATGCATATCACCATGTGTTGCTTCACGTTATCCGAGATATCATTTAGATTATGATGTTCAAAAAGTATGTATATTATCTCATATTTATGATATTTGATTTCAATCATGATATTAAATTTTTATATAATAGTTTTATTTCATACAATGTGTGTCAAAGCTATGTCATTGAAATCTAAGTTATTATAGATTATTAAAGAAATTAGATCTATTTTTAATCTATTTGTGTATTAAATCTATTTTATATAAAATCTATTATTATCATCATTTTTATTTACCAAAATATGTTTTTATTTACCAAAGTGGTGTGGAGGTGGTTGCGTCACACACCGAGCAGGCTGTGCTACTATGTGCGACAAGGCTTTTGCAGGTGGTGGTGGACACAACAACATAAGATGGTGATACAATGCGCTGCTACTATGTGATGATGGTGTACGGTGAAAGTGGCTATTGCCGATAGCACAAGGGGCAATGGTGCTATATTTCCAGAATGGGCAGAAGCAAGCCACCAGGTGATACAACAGTTTTGGGTCGCTTGACGACCGTCGGTGTTGAGTCACCTAGCGACCGTGCAGTATAACAGCAGAGGGAATCCGTGGAGAAACGGTGATTGTTGGTGTTGAGATTATCTAGATAGTTACCAATCTAGTGGTTACATTGATTTCAATAACTACTTCCATCTAGTAGTTATAGGATGATGATAAATAGGATCGTAGTTCATGAAACAATGTATATAGAGAGTGTGTGATTTTTTAAATACTACATCAGTTTTCTTGAGTCAAAAGGATTCTTTTTACTCGTAGTATTCTGTTTTTTTCTTGCTTCTCCATCTCCAATATTTATGGTATCAGAGCTAGTTTCAATCTGAATTGGGCATTATGGCTTTCAACGATAATTCCATGTCTCAACCCCTTATTCCCATCTTCTCGAAAAAAAACTATGAATTTTGGAGTATCAAGATGAATACTCTATTCAAGTCTCAAGATCTTTGGGATTTAATAGAGAATGGATATACGGATCCAGATAACGAAATCAGGTTGAGGGAAAATAGAAAGAAGAACTCAAAGGCATTGTTCTTCATTTAACAAGTTGTACATGAGACGATCTTCTCAAGAATTACAGCGGCGACAACCTCAAAGTAAGCTTGGTTGATACTTCAAAATGAATTTCAAGGCTCACTAAGGGTGATTATGGTAAAACTTCAAACCCTTTGTCATGAGTTTGAAATTTTATTCATGAAAAGCAATGAATCGGTACAAGATTTTCTTTCTCAAGTGACTGAAATTGTTAGTTAAATAAAATCTTATGGTGAACATTTTCCTGATCATATAATTGTTGCAAAAGTTTTGAAAAGTTTAACTCTGAAATTTGATCATATTGTTGCCGTAATTGAGGAGTCAAAAGATTTATCTACATATTCATTTGATGAACTAATGTGTTCCTTACAAACACATGAAGTAAGGTTGAACAGGTTACTTGAAAAAAGTGAAGAAAAAATATTTCAGGTTAAGGGGGAGTCTTCTACTTCAAAAGAACATAAAAAATCAATAGGAAGAGGACGTGGTAGAGGAGGATTTCGTGGTAGAGGAAATGGAAAAAGATGAGACAGAGGACACTTTGATGGGCATGATGAACAAGGGCAATCAAATTATGATCAAAGAAATTACAAGAGTGGAATTCAATGTCACTATTGTAAAAAGTTTGGTCATATGAAGGCAGATTGCTGGAAAAGAGAAAAGCAAGCAAGCTATGTGGAGAAAAATAAAGAAAATAGTAAGTTGTTTATGACCCATTCATAAGTTCATAATATCTCAAATGATATTTTGTTTCTGGATAATGGATGTTCTAATTATATATCAAGCATAAAATCAATATTTAGAGATATTGATGAAACTTACAAGTTGAAAGTTAGACTTGGAGATAACAAGCAAATTCAAGTGGAAGGGAAAGGAAAAAATTAAAGTGAAGACAAATCAAGAGAAGGTAAAATACCTTGATAATGTTTTTTCTTTGTTCCTATTTTATCATATAACTTGTTGAGTGTTGGACAATTAGTAGATGATAGATATTCAATAATATTTGATAATGGTTCATGCACTATTAGAGATAAAAAATCTGGTTTGATTATAGTAAATATTTGCATGATACAAAACAAGATGTTTTCACTTGATGTGTCAAATATTGAAAGACATGCACTTATCACAACTCAAGAATAAGTCTAGTTTATGACATTTAAGATATGGGCATCTTAATATTAAGGGTTTAAGGTTGTTAAGTAAAAAAGGAATGATTTTTGGATTGTCCAAGATTAATACACTTGATGTATGTGAAGGATGTATTTATGACAAACAAAGTAAAAAACCATTTCCTATTGGAAAAGCATAGAGAGCATTAATTCATGCTGATTTATGTAGACCTATGAATACAAAATTATTTGGTGGAAGTCAATATTTTTTATTATTTACGGATGAACAAATTGCGGATATCCTCACCAAATCACATCCAGTTCGAAAGCATGTTTATTTTCTATCGTAAATTGGTGTATGCAACTATGAATCAAGGGGGAGTGTTATCATGATATAGTGGTTACAGGATGATTTCAATAACTACCTCAATCTAGTAGTTATAGGGTGGTTGTCACTAGGTCCAATAAATAGGATCATAGTTTATGGAGCAATGTATATAGAGAGTGTATGAATTTGGTATCTTGTAAGTGTTCTTATCAATCCTCCCGTTTTTAAATATTATATCAATTTTTTTGAGTTAAAAGGATTCTTTTTACTCGTATCGTCGTAATATTATGTTTTTTTCTTACTCCTCCATCCTCAACAGTTGGATGGTGGACAGCGATAGCACTAGGTGACAGCGTATGCTACCCATCACCGTACCAGTGAAGGATGCCACAGAAAAGAGTCATGACGGACAGACGACGGTCGCCTAAGCATCACGAGAGGGAATCGTAGTGGAAAAGGGAAGCATCGCACCTTGGCGTTGTTCTCTAAGGTAATAACTACAGGCGCTATAGATGGCGTGTAGGCCATGCACCGCAACGGCAATAGTCCCTCGTGTAGGCACCATGGTGATAGCTTCACAGCACAACGATGGTGCTGCTCCTCGGTGAGCGCACGACCACACTGCAGTAAAGATGTTGCGTGAGGATAGGGCTTCATTTTGACCAAAATCACCTATTTTGATAACTATTTTATTTTGACTAAATTTTGACCTCGGTCAATTGACCAAACTTTGATTAGTTTAAATTTGATTGGATTTTGATTTCGATCTTTTTTTTTTTTGACTTGATCTGAATTTTGATTATTTAATTAAATTTAGAATGATCAATAAGATCCAATTCGAAGAAAGTTAAATTTTGATCAATTTTAATTTTGACGGGCCTAATTGAACAAATGATTGGCCCAAATCTATTAGACCAATTTGGATAGTTCAATTCTAAACCTACCCAATCAAATAGGGTGAACTAGTATAAGGGTTACATGTGAAATAAAAAAAATTTATAAATTATAATTTTCTTTGATAGTTTTCTTATATGATATATTGATAAAATTTTGCTTATGATAAATAAAAATTTAATTATTATTATTCTTAGATATTTATTTGATCAAGCTATTAATACTTTTAGATGTACATAAATGAAGCCAAGAGATACGTAGATAAAAATGTTCAAATTATCAAATCTAATGAGGGTGATAAATTTTTTTATGATAGATATGATAAGCCTGATCATAATTTTGGTTCTTTTACTATATTCCCAGAATAGTAAGGTATTTATACTCAATATGTATGTGCTATAGCAGAATGATACTATTAAAAGGTAAATTCCTACTATTATAAGAGCTTGATAAATTATTCTTTTGTATCTGAATCAACGTGAGGAGAAGTTCTAAGGATGATTATATATATCTTGAATATGATTCCTAATAAATCAACTACATCAACTCCTTTTGAGTTATTGACTAATAAAAAACCTAATTTAAGATATTTACATATTTATGATTGTTCTACGATAACAATCTTCAATTCACATGAAAATAAATCAGATTCAAGGATTATTTCTAGCTCTTAAATTTTAATTTTGATATTGATGAGATATATGTTGATAATCTTTTATTATTTTTTATTCGAGAGATTGTTGTTCCTTAAATCACTGAATGATTTAATAAAAACGTATAACATAAAAACATAAACTCACACATAATATTGATATTACTACTTATGAGCTTGTAGGATAAATCATAATCGATAATTTTGAGAATATTTCAAAGGAAAATGAGATTTATCATTTTTTTCGATTATTTATATCTACAAGAATCATATTCTGATATAGAAATTAAAAGAATTTCTCATTGTTTTCATATGTTAAGGAAAATAATAATTCTAAAAAGTAATATGATATAAAAAAAAGTTAAAAGTTTGGGTCAGAATGATGTTTAAGAACTTATCGAATTATTCAATAACTATAAAAGAATAATTTGTTACATAAACATCACTCAAAGGATAATATCAAACAATATAACAATCAGACTTCTGATTAAAGATTTTACTCATAAAGAACACATCGATCTTAAAAAGACTTTTGTTTATTGTTTAAATAAACTTACTAAAAATCATCATGACATTATAATTTTGAGTTACAACAATTATATGTAAAAATAAGTTTTTCGAATAAGGAACTAGATTTATATTAAATAATTCAAAGGCAAAATAAAAGAAATAGAAAATTTGGTGTCCAAATTTAAGAAATCCATTTATAAACTTAATATCATTACTTTCTTCAAATTTAAGAAAAATACTATTGATCAGTATTTATATCTAAATATCGATATGAGCAAGTTTATTATATTGGTATTATATATGGATTACTGATCAATGAGAGCAATGATCTTGGTTTATTATACTGAATAAAGAAATTTCTCACCAATAATTTTAAAATGGTTGATATGAATGAGGTATCTTATATTAGTAGTATTGAAATATTTAGAGATAAATCTCAAGGATTATTAGGACTATCTCAGTAAAGATATATTGATCAAGTCTTGGTGAGACTAAGTATACAACTTTTTTTAGCAAACGATGAAAGTAAAACAATTTAGTTAAAATAAGTGTTTTTTAAATATTTTAGAAAGGAATCAAATTAAAAAATTATTATATATATATGCTAGTTGGAAGTCTATTATACGCTCAAGTCTATACTAGATCATATATTAGTTTTGTAATTGAAATACTAGGTATATATTAGAGTTACATAGGAATGAAAACACCAAGAGACTACAAAGGAAATAATATTTGGAATGGACAAAGGATTATATGATCATATATATGAAAAATTATTTATGTATATATGGTTGGAAGTTTATTATATGCTTAAGCATATACTAAATTAGATTTCAATTTTGTAGTTGAAATACTAGATAAATATTAGAGTTACTAGGCAATGAAAATACTAAAAGACTTTTAAAAAAATAATAAAATATCTGAAATAGACGAAGGATTATATACTCACATATACAAAATTAGATCAGCTTGAAATGATGGTATTTTCATATGCTAATTTTGTAAATTATATTGATAACAAAAAGTCCACTTTACAATTTATATTTATATCAATTAGATAGATAATTTATATAAAAAATAAAATAATATATTATTATATTATTAACAATAGAAGTTGATTTTATGATATGGTTTGAGGCCATTAATCAAGTTTCATGGTTATCGAAATTTTATCTCAAGACTTAGATATGATCAGATTCAATCATCAAGTCGTTGAAGATACTTTGTGACATATCACAGTAGTTTTCTTCTCTAGGATGATAAGTAATATAGTAGTTTTATGCATTATAGTATAAAATATATGATAGTCAAAGTTCAGAAACAATTAATGTTAATTAAATATTCGAGTTCTACTATATTAATTACTGATCCATTCAGTTAGGACTTATAGCTTAGAGTATTTGAAAGAGCATGTTCATATAATCGAGTTTTTAAATAACCCATAAAAGATAGATGATGCTAAGTAGACATTATAATTAATATTCTTACTTACGTAATTAAAATTATTTATTTTTATTATCTTGTTCACATTTATGTATGTGTATATTATGATTGAATGTGAATAATAATATTGTCTTGATAAGACAAATTATATGGGTCATTTTAGATTTTATTAGAAAAGACCAACAATATTGTAGTACATAAAACGAAGTATGATATTGATAATATACAACCGTTATAACTCATAATGCTAGTAAGACTTAATGTAGTATTATTATGTTTATTAAACTTATTGACCTATTTTTTAAAAAAATTTGTACGTGTACAAATGATTTTTAAAATTTCATAATCTAGTTGGGTAAATTTATTTTTAAATAAATTTTATTATATTTATTTTAATTTTAAACCCTTTTATATCTTTTTAATTAACGAGTCAATTAAAAAAAATTAGATTATATGACCCTATTTAATTAGGTAAGATATATTATAGATCTGATTGGATTTTGATTATTATTATTGGTTAATATAAAAAAGTTCATTTATGATTGAATTTTTTAGGAGATGACCTTGATGGGAATGATTATCTAATTACTTATCTTAGAATCTCCATAAAAGGACCGGACCTTCTAAGAACTCAACGCGGATATGTAGATATATGATATTATTGAGAAGTTATAGATCTTTTCTTATCTTCCTTTTATCCATCACTCATAGTGATTATGTGATAAATAGGAAGAAAAATTCAAGTCTAGTTTCTTTCGTGTAGATTTACATTATATATGATTTTGATATTTTGTTTCAAATCTACCATGTTTGATTTCAATACTAACATTAATTTTTTATATAATAATTTTATTTCTTATAATAATTACTCCCACAATTAGCTATATGCAAGTTAAGAACAGTTGGTTTATCAGAGAACAGCCATGGGAGCTTTTGCAACAATTGAACTCCGGGAATTTCTTTTTCTTGTTTTTGTAAATAATATTTAATCTTTTTTATAAGAAAAAATTCTAATAAATTGATCATTTCATCCAACTCGAATAAATAATTCACTACGGAGGTTAGATTACGGCATTTCTTAGGTAAAAATTAATAATCTTTCTTGGCTCTTGCACTCATAAAATCTCTATCTTTATTAATTCTCCACGTCGTATTGTGATTCCACTTATATAAAATCGTTACTTTGTTTTGATTTAATTTTATGTGCTAAAATATGCTTTACATCAGTTGCTAGTCGTCTAATCAAACTTTTCCCTCCTCTTTTTTCTTTTGATGTAGGAAAAACCATCTTAGAACTTGAATCTGCCACCACCTTAATCTTCTCTACAGATTACCAGTGTCTACAGACCTAATCTTGAATTATTCTCCCTCCTTCCTTCAGCTGCTTCTCCTTGAAAATATAATTCAGGCACAAAGAACTGATATTTTCGTTGTTCAAGAATTGATCCAGGATTGTTCCAAATCAATTTCTCTTGAATAAAGAAGGCACAACAAACAACACAAATAGAAAGCAACCAAGCGGAAGAATATGCCTTGTTATAGATGAAAGAATAAAGGTCAATCTGTACCACAACTGATGTCAATCCCAGCAACTGTAACCCACAGAACAGTTCAGCCAATTTGGTCAACTGTATTACCAAAAAGGATGGCCTACCTCAGAGTTTAGACAGCAACATGACCTAACATCTTTTCTCTTATTTATTTGAAGAACTTAACATACTTCACCAAAGCACATAAAAAGCTCCAACAATATCGTCAGCTACTGAAGGAACTTTATCCCATCCATCACCATTATCTGACATCCCAAGACTAATCTAGACTCTACTGTTCTGTACACAAAAGAGCTGCATCGAACTCAGCTTGACAGAGAGCTATCTTCTTCATCTTCAGCAATGTTGAACAAGAACTGAGGCAGCGAGGCAATGCGAGGGAGTTGCATCAGCAGATCACTGAATGAATCCTTCCTTGACATGCTTGCCAATGCCTTGGGACCAGGTGCATCGTTGATCTCACCTTTGGTAATTGATGTGTGCTTCTCCGAAATATTATTGCAGAAACCATTTTCGTTAGCTGCAGGTCCGCCGCCATCTGTCTGCTGGCTGTCGACTGTGCCAACATCTTTCTGGAGCAGACAGCAAAATGAATTCACCTTTGACATGACAGATTTCTCATCTGAGGCGGGCATTTGGGAATCGCTGAAGAGGCATTGGGCCAACTCCTCCAACATTTCTTTGTCAGGTATAACCGAGCCAGATAATTGCGGATTCCCCAAACTGATCTGCTCAGAGATGCAATGTCCTATTTGATTAACAAAGTCGCTGATGGACATTGAATGCTTGAGTCCAGGAACTTTCAACTGGTCCCAGCACCACTGATTATTCGAGTCTTCAGTTTCAGCAGTTCCACTTCCTTGCGTCACCCAAGGTTCCATCACTGTACACAATGCCAAGGATCAAAAAACAATGCGAAATTGCAAACAGTAAATATGTTACAGCAGGTCAATGGATTAATAAATTAGCATCCAATCTGAAGTAATGTGGAACTAAGAACTCTTACAAATTGATGAGCTAATGGAATCCGTCAAAATATTACCTTTGTTCCAAAAAGGCATGCATGCATGACCTCATGGAACTCTTACAAAATACCAAAGATCCACATATCTACTATATCAAGCAGTTTTGAGCAGCCAAAATGATGTGGAACAAAGAAGTAGTCATTTTGGTATTGATACAGAAGATCAGCATAGAGATGCATGAATTTAGTAATATAAAAAGAAGAGGCCAAACATGTAAAGAATGGATGAAACATAACATGTCCTTTAGATAGTTTAATGCTAAAGTTCACAGGAATAATAAGATGGGAAGAAATTGTACAGAAAAAATGCTAGTCATAGTTGGTCCAGCCTTCTATGTAATGAAAAGCAAAAATTTGTTTTCGTAAACCATAAAACTTAAATACACCATCGTAAGAAAGGGCTTCAAAACTACCTGGACTTGGTGAGTGGATTTTCCCAGTATCAATAGGATCTCTGATGTCATTCTTAGCAGAAGTTGATGTGCTAGCACAAGTCAATGCAGAATCTTCGAACTCTTGAACCACAGATCCATATGGATCCTTCAGCTTGTCAAATGGATGGTACTTGGATTCATCTTGATCCTCAAAAACAGAGCACCTTGGTTCAGAGAATGGTGCATCCAGGAGAACATCTGGTTCATGACTTAGTGCACATAACCGTGGATCACACTGGATAAGCTTCTCAAAATGCTTGCTCAACAAACCTTGTGGACAACGTAGAAGATGCCTCCTGAAAGCAAGTATATCAAATTGTAGGCATTAAAAATAATCAGTCCCAGAAAAATCTTGAATTACATTCTCTTATTACTTCACATTTACCAAATAAATATCACATACACAAAGAGACATATAACTAATGTATGTTATGAATCAATCAACAGCTCAACATATACCCTATAGATCTTTATTTTTTTTATCAACCGCGAAAAGCACATTTAGAAAGCAGAAAAACAAGTAAATATTCAAGAAAAATGTCAGCTAACAATTCTAAAACATGATATAGAATAGCCAAATGAGAACAAATGCTAAATCCAACTAAGTATCTCATAGATAAGTTTCCAAGTTCTCAATATTTTTTTTGTAACTCAAACTAGATTAGCTAAGACCATCTCCATGCCAAGATATGATCATGATGCTCATGTATCTCAATGTTTCCAAAAGACACTCGGGTGAGATGAGGCGTTTCAATGAAGCACCACTTGGGCGCAAGCTTGAGCCCAAGTGTTGGGCGACTCGAGCATGCGCCCGAGCCAAATTGGTCATGGCTCAACCTGGGTTCGAGCCTGGGTAACTAAGTTAGTTCAACCAAACCAACTAATACCACTTACTCGATCCCCAATGCAAGCAACCAACGAAACCCTACCACTTCATCTGCGGCCATCTGCAGCCTTGTTTCATCGCCAGTTATCTACCAATGTATACCCATGCTGATTTATTTGATAGTTTATCTTCAGCTTTAAGGTTTCTCATATTGACAATTACAACCGAACTTAGAGGGTGATGCAAATTCATTAATTTTGTTGAGTTATTTTCTCTTTTTTTTTGTTATTTGATCCTTTTTATATTTCATGTTTTTCATATGTGTCAATTTTATTTTTGTGATCATATTTATCAATAATAATATATATTTTTAAATTTTAATATTCGGGAGCATTTGCTTGGATTGTGTTTTGGGAGCTTGGTACTTTTTTTGGTGCCTAGCACTTTTAAGAATACTGTTGTATGTATAGGAAAAGTCCATCATATCTACCACATGGAACCATGCAGTGAAAGTCAACATATTAAAAAATGTAACTATGCATAGTTCATTGTGACCAATATAAAAGAACAACAAAAATTCTGAGACAAATTAAACCAACTAGATGCATTTTCATAAAATTGAATATCGATAGCTCACTATAAGTTGAAAGGACCATACTGTAAGAACATGAGAAATAAAAAATTGGTCAGCAATAAATATATCATTCCGAGGAAGGTAAATAATATCTCCATTTGTGGCAATTTTGTTTCTTGTAAGAAAAGGTAACATGAATTTCCTAAACTGTTGATTCTTAAATGCAGATACAATCAAGGTACAGAAGTCTCAGTGGTTGTAATATCAATATCCTCCTTAAGGTATCAATAATTCAACCCAAGAATATCCTGTTTACCTGTGCATGCTTGCTTGCCCATCAGTGAAATCTGAAGTAGCTTGCCATAAGGTGTGCTTCCTAGGCTGTGGATTGGTCTCCCTAAAGAAAAGAGGCTGGCCACCCAGCTGCACAAAAGAAATAAATGTTCATGGAATTTTGACAAACTCTGTGCAATGTACTGTCAAATTACCACTATACCACTATATCCAAAGTCCCAGGAGCATCTTCTGGGCAAGTTGCCTTGAGAGCTGTGATATCTGACCACTGGATCTCAATCTTGCTCTTGAGACCACCTTCAAGAATTTCCCAGACAAGTTTCCGCTTTGCAAAATAGCATTTGGCCACCAAATCCCCTTCATACCTTGATACATACTGTTCAAAAAGGAAATAGGATAACATTCCTAAATTCCACCAACTTGATATGTAAACAACAGATTCAAGGGCTATGGATGCTATTATATCCAACCGAACTGGAACACAGCACTAGTATATGCTGCTGATTATGCTACTACACAAAATTACAGCACACATGTTGATATATGGCATGGCAATGCACAACATCTGGTCTTCATGGGATGGCGTGCCGTGTCTGTGGCTCCCCCAACAGAGACACAACACAACTCAACCTTTGATATTAACAACTCAAGACAAGAGAAGGCATATGAATTCTTAATGACTCATCTGTTTTGCACTATGAACATTTGCAACAGTAATCATCTGCAATGTTATATTCTCAAAATCCAAACTAATTGCATAGTACTCAGAAATAATGGCCAAACACTTGTGGTGAGTAAAGCAGGCTAATAGTAACTACAGAAAAACAAGAGGAATAAATCACAAAGGAAAACATCTACATAATCGGGTCTACTAGTTCAACAGAACATTCGAAAGCAATCAAAGTATTGGTAAGTCAGCATAACTTAATCATACTTCTGTGACATAGTACTTCATATGGACATAAGAACAAACTGGAACGTACTAATCAAAGATATTCACTCCATTAAGGATAAAAGAAAATAACAAGATTTCATCAAACATAATGGAGATTACCTCCCACGTCCCAATCCTCAAAAGGGAAGCTGGAAAGTTTGATGCTTTCAACTTTTCGGTGTTAGCCAAAGCAATGGTAGACCTAGTATCATTCTTTTTCCCATTCTCCAAGTTCTCATCGTTCAAAATGCATGAATTAGCAGCTGCATTTGCTTGAGACAACCTCATTTGAATCAAATCTACCAGTGATGGACTCTTTCGCAGACGAAGACCCAATGGGCTAGGCTCATTAAGCAGATTATTTTGAATAACTTCTGTTAGAGGCATGCTTTCACCTGTTCCACACTGCTATCACACACAAATTTAGTAAGTAAATCTGCAAAACTATATAACAATTTTGTTTTCATAACCAGATTGTAAAGTACAATAAATTGCCCTAAATACATTGCTCGTGTCAAAAATCACATCAGCGAAAGGAAGAGATTTTGTGAAACAATTAAAGGAACTCACCCAATTATGCTCCAAAATAAAGTTTGATTCTCAAAGATTAACATTCTCTTCCGTGAAAACAAGCATCGGCCTATGAAATTTAAATCTTTAGAAAGACGGAAACACAATTCAATGTCACATATCTATCATAAGTTATATGGATTTTTATATTTTCAGTGATCCCAAAAATATATCTTTCGAAAACATAGATCCGCCAGCTGATATTTGCCAATACGAAAATTTACCATGAAGAAAATTTGCCAATACGAAAATTTACCATCAGAACCCTCAAACCCAACCAGATCAAGTTATTTTTTGAGGGCACTCACAGAGATCGTCTTTTTAATTGAAAAAGAGAAAGAAGAGAAGAAAGCGAAGAGATATCCCCTGCTGGAGAGAAGGAAGAGAAGCGACCTTGGATCTCTTGTTGAGCGGACCATGCTCGTCCTCCAACGGGTCCTCAATCTCCAGCTTCGTCGCTAGCGGCAGCGTCATCTTCATCGGCAGCTCGGATTCCGGCCGCAGCTTGCCGTGATTCGTCAACTGAACCATCAAAAAGCCCACACCACAAGAAGAACAACGCACGAAAAAGCCGGTAGGATCACCGAACCCCGCGGAAACCCTAACTAAAACGCGGATCCACGCGGTCTCCCCCTGCAACCCAAGACGAATCAAAGCTCTAATCGCCCACTACGGATCACGAAATGGAGTTGAGATTTGGAATGGTGGGAATCGACGAATGCGCTTCTCCACCTTCCGGATTTGGGGATTACAAACAGATAATTTAATGAAGCGGTGGCCTCGTTTTTGGCGAGCAGCCGTACACGTGCCTCCCGGTAGCTGCGCACGTGGGGTTTAGATTTTTTTTTCCCCCAAAATTACATCTTTACCCTCCCCGAGCCACGACAAAAAATATCAACCTTCAAAAATAAGAGTTCTGAATAATAACGATGATAATAATAATAATATAATTATGACCGACGTGGGCTATGATCGAGACAAAAGTCGTGACTCAGTTCCGGTCAAAATAGGCTTAGGAAAACGTGTGTTTTGTTGGTCAACCATACCAAACGTTGGAGTTGGTCAACGTGATTCTAATTGAATTTGCAATTAACAGGTATCAAATAACATGGATATCAATCTTTCCTGCACTAATTTATGGGATTAACACTGTGCCCTGTGATTACCTTCAATTAATTAGCATCATCGAGCTGGGTAATACACCCAGTTATTAGGATTTGTGTCCATAAAAATAAAACTAATTTGGTCGATAATAAATGGGGAAGGGCAATTTCGTCTTTTCGTACTAGCGAGAAAAGGTACGGGCCGCCGGATCGCGTACCTTCTCCATGGGGCCCGCGGCGGGACGGCATGTGGATGGTGGGCCCAACGGCGGCGTGCCGCCGAGTTGGATTCCCAGAGGAGTAAGATGGGATGAAAGGCGACTCTGAATCACCAAAGCACTCGACAACCGTCGCGAACAAGGCGACGAGGATTGAGAGTCGATTTAATGGCAAGTATTGGTCATGAAAGATTCCTTCTCGTGTCCCGTTTCATCGCATGCAATCCCTTTCCCTGTGAAATGACATGAAGAATTGTTTTCTATTTCATCCCCATTGTTATTATGGTCACCATCATCGCCATCCCATCAATGAATGCTACACTTATCAGGATCGTACATTATTTTATGCTCTCAGAAGAAGCATCGGCCACTTATCCTGTCGACGTGAGCTGCAAGCAAGACAAAAGTGTTTATGTCATCCTCCTATGTTAAATATTCATTCTAAATTGATAAATATATTAATATCATGTTTGCGGATGGAGAGAATAAAACCTAATCTTAGATCATTCGTAGTCAACGTAAAATGCATGAAGAGACACTCAAGCTATGAGCATAAAACAGTTTATGAGAATACATTGAAAATAAATCATATATCCATCAGTCGCTACAGGTTGATATCGATCAAAATTTAATAGTGTCGATTTTTAACACAACGATCATTTAAATCCTTCTCCCTCTCCTCACTCTCATTTTCACTTATTTTCACACACTAAAAGTTCCTAATTCATGATTAATAATAATAATCAATTTATTATTTTGAATTAAAAAAGGTTAGAAATTTTACTTAAAGTTAATTAGTTTAGCTCTAATTAAAGGTAATTAAGCATAATTTAGGTCAAGTTAGGATTTAGAATTATTTGATCATTTTATCGTACTAATGTACTAACATATGATACGTTGGATCGATACCATTGGACGGCACGAGATAGTAGTCCTTGATTTAAGGGATAAATAAACTTTTATAATGTAAAAAAAAAGTTATCTTTATGATTCCTGTGTGTGTTTTTAGGATTAAGGTAATTTAAGGGCTTACGAGAGGGAGTGATTAATCCAAGGAAAAATTTTGTTTTGTTGGTTTATTCTCAAGAAATTTAAGTTTTTCTTTTGCGAATATAAGCAAAAAAATATCGAATTACATAAATTATATTTACATTATCGTGACATGATTACATGCCATTGAGATGCAAAAGCCAGCATGAAGGTGAGGTTGCCTGATAACCTCAAGCGATTCTACTGCTTTGATGAAGAAGGAGAAGAAGAAGAAGAAGAAGAAGAAGAAGATAAAAGGACCGAAGCTTTTCGCCTACCTCTCCACGCCCACCAGGCTACCACAAATCACGGGAGCTGATAACCCACGCACGGCCAACATCCGATTCCACGGTTTCGGCCGCCCGTGAGCCCCCAGCGATTCCCCACCATGCGCTAATGCATCCAAGTAGCCAACCCGTCCTCCTCTGTTCTCATGCCGAGCCCCGCAAACGCCCAAGAATCCCCCCCCCACCAACCTGTCTACTTCCTTCCTCCTCCTGCCCTCACTTCGTCACCCAGCATCCTTCCGGCTGGCTTCTGCAATGGTGGGACTACCATGCCATGTTCCGGCCTCCAAGCTCTCGCTTTTGCTGCACCACGTTCTTCTTCTCCCTGTCATCGTCGTCGCCGCCGCTGCTGCTGCTGTCGATGGTGTCTGTTGCTCCCATCAGAATCTGTTGTCCGTGCATGAGCTGCAGTGGGGAGACAAGTTGCTCCCTCGGTCTACTTCCAGTGGAAGAACAAGTGAGCCTCTTAGCAGTTCTACTTTGTGATGGTTGCAGTCATCCGTCGATCGAGTTTTCTTGCATGAAATCTTCTTCCTTGCAGGGAGTCATACCGGTACTGCAATGCTGGAAATGAGGCAGCAACATCAGGTTTCGAGGCATATCAGCAATCACGATGACTACGTCTCGAAGCTCCTAATCGCCGACGAAGCTCGAGTCTCATCACTTCAGTCCAGAATCTCCAACAAGCTCCCACAAGATTCATCGGGAGCGCAGGTGCCTCTTGTCTCGGGAATCAAGCTCCAGACTCTGAACTACGTAGTGACCATCGGCGTCGGCGGCAAGAACATGACGGTCATCGTCGACACCGGCAGCGACCTCACCTGGGTCCAATGCAAGCCCTGCTTCTACTGCTACAGCCAACAAGACCCCCTGTTCGAACCCTCCGCCTCGCCCTCCTACCAGTACGTCCCCTGCAACTCCACCGCCTGCTACTCCCTCCAGGCGGCTACCGGGAGCGCGGGCGTCTGCGGCGCGGACCAGTCGACCTGCAGCTACGCCATCGGCTACGGCGACGGCTCCTACTCCCGCGGCTTGCTGGGACGAGAGAGGATCGACGTCGGCGGAGCTAGCATCGAGGGGTTTACCTTCGGCTGCGGCCTGAGGAACCACGGGCTCTTCGGCGGGACCGCCGGTCTCATGGGGCTCGGGAGGACCCAACTCTCGCTGGTGTCGCAGACCACCGCTCGCTTCGGCGGAGTCTTCTCCTACTGCCTCCCCACGAGGATGCTCAGCTCATCGGGCTCCTTGGTCCTCGGCGACGATCCTGCCGCGTACAAGAACTCCACTCCAATCTCCTACACCAGAATGCTATCAGACCCGCTGCAAGCACCCTTCTACTTCCTCAACCTCACCGACATGAGCGTCGGCGGCGTGGCCCTCGAGGCCGCCGGCTTCTCCAACGGCAGGATTCTCATCGACTCGGGCACGGTGATCACGCGGCTGGTGCCGTCGGTCTACCAGGCGCTGAAGGCGGAGTTCGTGAAGCAGTTCTCGGGCTACCCTCCGGCGCCGAGCTTCTCCATCCTGGACACCTGCTTCGACCTGTCGGCCTTCGAGGAGGTGAGGGTTCCGAGGCTGAGGCTGGGGTTCGAGGGCGGCGCGGAGATGACCGTGGACGTCACCGGCATCTTCTACTTCGTGAAGCGGGATGCTTCCCAGGTTTGTCTGGCGATGGCCAGCCTTCAGTACGAGGACCAAACCGGCATCATCGGGAACTATCAGCAAAAGAACCAGAGGGTGGTGTACGACACCGTAGCCTCCAGAATAGGGTTTGCTGAGGAGGCTTGTGGTTGATGGAGCAGAGTCCCATCAGCTGTAGGTTGGAGATGAAGAAGCCATGCATGCAGCTGCAAGTGACATAAAATAAGGCTCTGTTGTGTTCGTGAAATTGTTGCTGATAAAAGCAGCATTATTTCCAATTTATGAATGCCAATCAAGACCTAATCAAATGTATCTTATACTATTATGGCAGCTGACTTAGCTGCATGATGGCATCAAGAAGAACAGGAACAATGACTGCTGCATCTACTCAAGTCCCATCAAGAATTGATTGCATCCTAGAGTTGACCAATCCCTGATGACAGTGAATGAAAGGGATTTGAGATGTCTTGATCTAGAGATTGATTAATCCACCATCTCATAGTTTTCTTATTATTCTTGGTTATTTTTTAAATATATAAAATATAGGGTTCATATCAGAGCCAATCAAACTGGTCAACTCATGAGTTGGGATTAATCCATGCCAAAATCAAGGGATATCAAATCCCTTTCATATGGCAAGACTAGTTATATTATTTGGGATTGGTCAACTATCATGTCAAAAAGATATTGAATCCCTCAAATAGTAAGTCTAAACAACTGTAGGGGAAAATTAATTATTTTAAACTTAAAAATGACTGCATTTGTTGCAAAGCCATTTGGTTGGATAAACTTAACCATATCCTATAAATAAAATACGAAATATTTTTTATGATTAAGAAGTAGATAATTTCTAGGAAGGGGATAAACATGAACCAATTCAGGAAAAATAACACTATTTCTTGCCATAGTCTGTTCATGTTAAACATGTCCAGTTTGATTAGTTTGATATTGGATTCCCAATGGTTCTGTTCAACCTTCTTTGCGAGACCTTAAATCATTTTAAATGACCTTGATGGTTGACAGCCATGCTAAGGTGCAGAGCAGATTGCTTGTCACCATAGGAGATGATAATTTGATGATGCTTTCATGTCACAAACATGTTTGACTTCATAACTTGATCTCATTGAGATAAAGAAAAAAAGGTTGATAAAAATTAGACAAAGTTTCAAGAATAAAGTTGTCAATACAGTTTCAAACAAGAGATGAAAGCCACATGTAGATTGACAAGTTAATGTATATATACACTACCTTAATCTGAGCTAATTTTTATTTTTATTTTCCTAACCTAATAAAATAATTATGTAGAATGTGAAATCTTTGGTGGTTTTGATGGGTTACCTGTTCTCTCATGTCCTCATTGTTTATGATTTGATTGACTGCCAATCCAAGTATCTGATATTGGCCTTGTCATGAAACTTGGCAGTGTTTGGTTTATGAGAAAAATCTAACACATAATTCAGTGTTTTGAAGAGGTAATCTTCTTATTATTATTCTTATATATCTCAGAAACATTGTAGCCATTATATGTCCACATAATTACAGCTAGAAATGACATATCAACATGAAGGAAATTAGTTGCACATCTACTTAAACTTCCTCTCTCTCAAGACATTTCTGCACTGCTGTACAACCTTAATCATTTCAATGCCTTTGGGCATGTTCTTCTTCTTCTTCCTCCTTCAGATGGAGGCTGTAGAACAAAAGAGCAGGAGAAGTCCAGTCATGTTTCTTTCTTCATGAGCACATTCTTGACTTCATGCTACATATCCAGAAACATTTCTTCTGGCTGTGGAATCTGAGCCTCCACATCCACAAACCTTCATTTGCTGATTTGTAGAGGGAAAAAGAAGAGAGATGATGATGATGCAACAGTAGACCGAATCCAAGTATTCAACGCAGATGAGTCGAAGATTGTTTTGCAAGGGGCTAATGCTCGATGACTTACTTGAGATTTGAGGGTTTGGAGATCTTCAAGAGCCTTCGCATTATGTCAACCTGAGCTTTGAGAGACACAGCATAGTCCAGAGTCTGATCCAGCAAAGAGAAGCCTTCCATGGACTCACCTCCTGGCAGAAGCTTTTTGAGCACTTGGATCCTCTTCTTCGCCAGCCTCCTTGCGAGGGTGCTACTGCTCTCGACATCATGTTGTGGACCTGTTGCCTTCTTCCTCCTTGAGCATAGCCCCAAGCACCTTTTTAGGATCTTCCTGGACCTTGGGATCTTCCATGAGTTGCAGCATGGCAAGCTTAGCCTCTCATACTTCTTCCCCAGGATGCCTCTGAGGAGGCCGTCGTTGTTCCTGTTCTTGGAGAGGCTTGCGACGAGGCCCCGAGTCCACCTTGTGCTGCCTCTGGCGAAGACCATGGCGGCGTCGGCCGAGAGCTTGATGGCATTCTTCCTCTCGTGGAAGCTCATGCTGTTGGATGAAACATCTGATAGCTGGAAGCCCAGAAGCATTTGCTTGAGCAAAGCAAGCTTGAATGAGTTTGGAACTTGCATGGTTGCAGACTTGGGAGCACAAGAGCAAGGCAGTGAGCTAAAGGCTTGCTGTGCTTATATCGAGGAAGGAGAAGAGAGAGAGAGAAAGAGAGAGAGAGAGAGAGAGAGAGAGAGAGAGAGAGTTGTTCTGCTAAGAGGCACTGCATGTGACACTATTTCACGAGAATCCAATACCTTTATTCCTCTGATCTCTGTTCTCACTCAGATCCAAGTTGGTATATGTTATGTATCGAAGGAGGGGAACATAAGAAAAGAGAAATAGCTGTCTCTAATTGAGCAAAATCTTAGAGGCTCACATGAAAACACTGTAACATCATTTCAAGAGGGAAGCTATATGCATCTGTTCAGTACTCATCAAGCTCAGATACAATGAAGGAGAGAGAAAGAAGAAAGGAAAACAAGAGAAAAAAGCTGTCTCTAATTGAGCAAGTGCATCACATGCCAACGCTGTGTTGTGGTACAATTGGGAACAGCAAATTGGATCCTTGATTGCATGCAAGGAGGTCTGTGAAACATGGAGCTGCCTTTACATGTGCACTGGTGTACCCTCATCATGTAATCTTGGGTGCAAAGAGTTGGATCTGCCATCAAAGACACAGAAGCAAAACAAATGAAAGATGATGAAAAGAACTTGGAGTTGAAAGGTGAACAAAAGCTGCAATGAATCATGAGGTGGTGTGATCAAAACCAATACAAAAGAGAAGTAGGGAAGGGACATACTTGGCAGAGACAGGCCACATGCATGCACATGATTTCCAAGGCCCACACTCACAAACAATTCCTGTGAACTCCTGTAAACTAGTTAGCCACAGCACATCCTCTCACTGATTCATATCATAGGCTAGTTTAATGATCTTTTTGCTCCTTGATCATAGATTACTCTGCTTGCCAATAGTAGCAGCTCCCTGTGCTGCTATCATGGCAGTGAATCCTAATGAAAGACAATAACTCCTTGAGTTATGACAATCATGGAAGTCAGACCAGACAAACAGAGGATTAGTAGCAATTTATCAGACCATCATGACCGGGTTTCTCGCAGAAATCAAATCAAAGAATCTAATTTATGAGATATTTGGTAGCAGTCACTAGTACAAATAATGATTCAGCAGAACCATTTTTTCCCATTATTGTGATTTGATGCTATAATGCTGATACTCTTAACAGGTTGCAGGAGACATGATGTAAGATGCCACATAAAGTTGTGATCTCTTTCTTTCTCTCATTCCATTTCACATTTGTTTTTTATTTCTTTCTCTTGTTTAGGAAAAATATTTGAATAAGCATGAAAGCTACTGTAGAAGAATATTAAGATTATGAAGGATTTCTTTGGTCCTCAATGACTATGAACTGAAACAAGAGAGGGATGTAAAGATAGTTTTGAGGGCAGATAATTGATCATAAAATTAACCAAGAATCTACCCAAAGTTTATGCTACTGTTGAATAGGAACATTCACAAGAACAAGTATGGTGAGAAAGCAATCACAATTTTGTTTGGATAATGTCTGGTTTTTCAAGACACCAAATCCATAATCCATGCTGATTGACTTCTCTCAATGATGGTGAGCATCACAAGGATGTGACACACAAGAGCTAACTTAACTCATTGTGCTTAACTTGCCAAGAGATACTTAGCCAAGGAATTGTTCTTTTCTTCCTTCCAAGGGCCAACAGCTATTTGGTCTCACAAGTAGTGGTGCTGCAAGATCCAGGAAACATGGTGATGGTTGCTCCTCTCTCTCTATCTCTCTTGTTCTGCCCTCTAAGTCAGCTTTGGGAAAAGGAAGATGATATCCCACATGGTATCCACATGGGAGCTTCTAATCTTTGGATCTCCACATGATGAGTCCCCTGCCTTTTCCACTCCTCTTCATCATGTTATCCAAGTACAGCTCTTACTGTGCAGCTTTAAATTTTGCCCTCCAGGGCTGGAGGTGGCTTTCCATGTTACTGGCCATGTTTGTGCTTGAGATGATCCATTAGTGTCATGTTACATCAACTAGAAAACACTGTACATCCAAATTGTCAAAGCAAAATTAATGGTCCTAACACTCACACAAACCACCAGAGCACACAACCAAAATTGTTCTTCTTGAGACACTGAAAGAGAGATCACTCTGACTGTTACTGCTGTGACCTTCAAATGAAAGTTGATCTTTGCTATTCCCCCTGGATGATCTGTTCTATGTGAATCAACTTAAGCCTAATTGGTAGGATTGTTATTCTGTTCTAATTAATTTGGTTGATACAATTGATTAAAGAGACAGATAGTAATCAGAATGCTGATGTATCTGCATAAAAACAAAAGATCTGCTTCAGCTATTGGTGTAGGCCATACTTTTTGAAGTCAAATTTAGAATGCTGACATAGATTGAATATTTGCAAAGCTCATTCTTTACATGCACATCTTATGATAAAAAAATGTAATAGAATATCTTAAGAGGTTAGTTCTTGTGTCATTAAACTTGACATAAAGCTAGTTATGTATTTGAATTTAATAACTAAATGGCAAGTCATGAAAAAACAGATCATCAAATCCTCTCCATCAGACTATTCTGAAGCTTTTTTGCTATATATAGAGCAGTATTGTCAGTATCAGAAGAAGAAAAAGCCAATTTTATCCTTCTCTTATTCAGAAATAAAGCATGAAAATATAAACCCTTCACATTCTGATGCAATTATATTCTAATTCTAGTTTTTAACCTCTCATGGAGGCTTTGTTGATGACAAATAGATTCATGTTGTCACTGAAAGATTTCCCTTTGAAAGCCTACAATAATTACTAGCCAGGAGGATGGATTGAAATGAATCCTTCAATAGATTCTTTGCTAAAAGTACCATAAAAAAATGATCATCTCACTGGTCTTCAACAGTGTAAAAGAATCCTCCAATAGTCTTTTCTGGTGTATATCTTTCTACCTCCAGAGAAACCATGTTGTTATACATCCAATGAACATGGAACACTTGCAATGATCAATCATCAATGGCACTGAACAAGCCAATGCTGCAGAAGTGGGATAGCATGATTGCAAGTGAAACAATCAAAAGGGCAGTTGGATAAGAGTGCCAAAACCACCAACATTGATCCTTGGAAGCTTATCTCATTCCCTGTAGAACCCTGCAACAAGACAGAGAAGAGGAATCAAGCAATGCAAGTGTGTGTGTGTGTGTCATGATGGATGCAGAAGGCATCAGTGCACTGCCTACACTGCCCCTTCATTTTGCACTTGTGGATCTGAAAACATTTTTCCACACTCATGAGGTGCAAGCACAGTACATGTTTTGTATTATAAAGACAAGGTTTGATTAGGCAATGGAGGTGGGGCAGTGAGATGGTCCTTGCATCAACTAGGAGAGGAAAAGGATGAGTGAAATCTCATGCCAAAAGATAAAGTAGATGTCCCCAAGACCTGCCCAAGAAGGATTGAGGATAATACTTACATGGGATGGTGGAATAATGCCATATCCTTCTCTCAGCTTCCTGTCTGGCAACCATCCTTATTTTTCATTTTTTTCTGATGCAAATTTGATTTTGTTTTGCTAGAATCCAATCAAGTACAATGAAGATAACATCATGACTCCCCTGTTCAAGTGAAATCCTATTCCCCATATATACTCTGAAATCAAACACACTTTAGATAGAGAAAGAAATACTTTTCACAGAAACTTGGTTTAACACTACCTAATAATCCATATAATTATTCATGCAAGGAAACTAATTTTGAACTCATAATCTCGTTGTTAAATCAATTATCCCTATGAATTATTTTTTTATATAAAAAACCTGTTATTAATAGTGCCTTGGAAAATCCTGCATAGGAACCAAAACCAGAACCAGAACCAGAAATGATATAAATGGATTCCAAATTAGCTAAAAAAATGATATAAATGGATTTCAGTAGTTAACACAATTGGATTGTGATTCCTGAACCTGAAACCAGAACCAGAATCAGAATCAAAATGAATGGTTTCGATTCGATTCCAAACTAGCTAAAAAAACAAAAGATACAAATGGGTTTCATTATATAGTTAGTTAACATTTCAAACTCAGAGTCAATGATCTAGATTGAAATCTTGATCGAACCTTTTTTGTTTTTTTTTTCTAGCAATCAAAACTAGCAGGTTGAAATGGAGTCGAACCGATGATTTCATAATCGAAAGCTTGGATTCGGTCCGATTATGATTTCATTTTCCATAGGAACCATCAATTTCAATTCCATTTTCCGCAGGATAAAAACCACTACTTCTGGATCTGTGATCAAGTATACTTCTAGTGAAATTCATAACTTGCCAAGCTTTTCAAGGGTAATTAAGTTCACTTGAATAGTTTTTTTTTTTAATTTCTGGCTCCATATACTTTTACATGTATGTGTATGTTTATTTCCTATCAATGCTTTAATGTACTATAAACAACTATACTTTGTTAAGGTTGTACAAAATCACAACATAGTAATACAATGTTAGGTTAACACTATATAAAAATCTTCCAAGATGACTTGAAGAGTAGAGAAACTTGTTTTATGTAAGCATATGCACCATAGATAAATTCTTCTTCCATTGAGCACATGTTTAGATCTCTCTTATTCTTTGCTCTTTGTCTGCTTTATTGTGTAACTCACAACAAAAATAATCTTCAAGCCCTTTCATATATTAGGAGGGTATTTGGAACAGAGCAGAAAGCTTTCACCCTTCTTCTTCCCAACTAGTCATTCATATTTTTTCACTGTCTCAGCTCAGAGAAAACACAATCTCATATAGCCACAGCCTACAGTTACATTTTAGCTAGCAAGCTAACAAAGGGACAATGAGGCATCTCTCAAATGACTGTTTAACCTCATCCTTGTGATGCAGACAAAGTACATTGGGAAATCTAACAGTAGATGAGAAGAAGAAACTCTCATCTCCCTTGCTAACATAATGGAGATGAAGTTGAGGTGATAAAATTGTTACATAAATAGCAGAAGACAAACCCCACTCCACATGAACCCCATTCTAACCAGGAGATGTCCAACTGATGCCATGGTCACACAGAATACACATTTGAAAGATACTTGAGAACATTCACTCACAAAGGCCTCCATGTTCTTGAGGGCTTTCTTTGAAAGCCTAGCCATGCAGGTAAAATCATCAGAAACCAGATAAGGATTATAATGTATGCATGAATGGATAAGTACAATGGACAGAGATCAATGTCTATTCACATGGGTGAACAGATGAGGACAGAATTCTGCTGTGCATGGAACACAAGTTGAGCAATGAGACAAAATGTGCAGAGGCTCATCTAACAACACTCGAGGGACCATGTGTTCACAAATGTATGTACATGTAACCCGACTCACCCTGTTTCTGCTAGTACTTCATTATTTCACAGAGCTACTAACATAGGACAAAGTCAGCATGCTCCTTTGTCTAATTATATAGATGCAATTCATATTACAGATGTCTACTATACATAGTACCCCTTCTCATGTTCTATTCATTAATGCAGTGGGTCATGTTAATTAATTGTACACTAGATAGTCAGAAAGTTGCATTTACAAGTAATTTCTTTGTCTTACAACTATCACATCATATGAAGAGTGATCAGTGATAATGTTATTCCTAAGATAAAGTGGCATGTCTGATTTATCGAGAAACAGTTAAATGTTCTGTAATTATTTGCATGATAACTAAAAAAGTAAGCACATAGATCAAATGTAATATTAGGTGGATGGAAAGTAAACAGAAGCCGCATTCAGTTATAAAAAGAGTAGAGTGCTAGGAAAATTTCAAGATGAACTGAACATGTATAAAAAAATGTCTGCAAATGTATCCATGAAGTCAGTGTGAACAAATACAGAATATGAATGGGCCATATTTCATCAGTAGAGCTAAATGGCTGAAAAATATTTCATGTATACAACCCCAAAAATTTGCAAACAGCAACTTGCCTTGATATATACTTGTTTAGTACTGAGACATATGCTCATATATGCATGCACCTGGCTCCTCAGAGGTTTGACAATCTTATCTATTTTAAATAGTAAAAATCTGCATATGTTCTTTCTATAGCCATGTGATATTAGGTACCACCAACCATTTTGCTAATGGAATCATTTGGGTATCATCCAGAAGAGTTCGAGGAATTAGCATATGTATTTGAAGGTGCATATGGAAAGGATTATCAAATATAATTCCCCTTTCCCATGTGACCCAACTAGGCAAGTGGTGGTACATGGGACTGTGCGCAAGTTAAACAAATCTATTTTTTGTGAACTTATGGCAGGAGCTCAGTGACATCACTACAAGAGAAATCAGATCATCATGATATGTCATATCTAAGTATACCTGCACCCTACCTTGTACTTGTAGCCTAATCCATTAATTTTGTGTATCTATCCAGACACAGAGTAGGACCAGCAATTTGGTCATGTTTTTGCATAACCTGAATTAAAAAGAAACTATTCTAAAAAATAATATAAATAAAATTATCTGACTTGCACCTTATTCTGTTGTAGCCATGAAATTTGCACCTGCTGCTTATTTTGGGAATGACCTTGTCAGTTCAAATCTGACAAAATTTGATCTAGCCTGCCAAACATCAAAAAGTTGATTCTTCCTTGCCCCCTTTTTCTTTTTTCCTTGGGCAGGCAGGATGAAACCCTGAGTATGGCTATAGAGAGACCAAGACAGATTTCCAACTGTTGAATAAGTCATATATATGCAGCATGGTTGTCATGGCCCAGAATCCATATGATAGAGGTACCCTCATTTATTTGTTCAGTTACCCTATAAAGAGGGTAGGTTCATCGGCATGGGTCATTTGTTTGTCTCATGATAATGGATAATATAAATATTTAGAAAGAGGTAAGCAGATAGCTTTCTCTTTTTCATTTCTTTTTTGCCACCACTTGGGGCAACTGAGCCAGAGAGTATCTAACAGAAGACAATCCAGAAAGAGGAGGGTCTATCTGTGAACTCCTGAGTGGAGATGTTACCTATTCTTTTCTGAGAGACAAAGAGAAGTGAGCCAACACCCACCAAAGCTCTGATTAAGATATTGAAAATACATTAAGATAAAGAGAATATATAAAAATAGTAGAGAGAAAGTTGAAATAAAAGATTAAGAAAAAGGGGAAGAAACTGAGGGAAGCATTATGACAAAGTGTGGTTGAATGCTCTATGGTTAGCATCAATTTACCATGATCAGAAGGCAGAAACATAAGGGGGAAAAAACACAAAAAATGCCACATTATGAAACATACAGAGTGATGAGCTAAAGATGATTCCGACATTTCCTGTTAGGAAGGGCATAGCACAAATAGAGAAGTTGATGAAACACAGACATGACTGGGTTTCTCAAAATAGACTCCATATTCCGTTAGACATAAGTTCCACTTTTCCACAATATAAACATTTAAAAGCCAATAGTTTTCAATTTGAAGACACTGCCAGAATATCAACAAGGAGAAAGTCAGTGATATTATTAAGGAACAAGTGTCGTATGACCTGAGGAAAGAGCCAAAATTGGAAAGGACTTTTTACCTCTAAATACTGATCAAGATATTTGAAAGGTTTTCTTGATTTTGTATTGTCGTTACCATGAAATTCTTTTTTGGAGAAGGGTCACCCACAAAATCCTTCAGAATAAGGTGAAATAGAATTTTCATGTTCTGTATGCAAGGTCAGAGCTCAAAAGATAGTAAATTTAAAGAGAAGCAAATAGGAAAAAGATACTGCTTACTTAGAATGGTGATGAGCTGGTTTTAATTAATCAAAAAGTAAACAAGCCAAAGAGAAAAGGAAATTCATAAAGTTTTTAAAGAAGATCATTGGCTTTTATCCTTCAGCTATTCTTCTTGATTCTTGAGATTCTGTAGGAGTTGCACAAGAGAGTTGAAGAGAGCTGATTTTACTCTTAGGTGTGTACTAAACCTCCAAGATGAATTTGGTCGTGCTGAAATAACTTCAATAAATATGGTCAATGATGAATAATTAACATAAGGATTACCACCGATTCCAAGCACCTACCTATATTAAATATATCACAATAATCTCACTTCAAATTTCAAAAGCTATATGAATAAGAACAGTGGTTATATGTTAAGTAGCAAACCATTTCTAAAATGATGGAGATGGTTAGGAATAATGCTCCTATAATTGTTGAATTTACATGACAAATAGTAGTTTTAGACTTACATGGGATCATAAACTAAAATGAGAGCAAACTAATTAACATAAAAAAACAGATTCAAATATTAAAGTGATCTAACATATACAACATAAAAAGATCAGCAATCAAGTTCAGAAATTACTTATGGGAGGAGCTAGGTCCACTGTTGAAGATTTGTTTCCCCACCCATCTAGGATAAGGCTTTCATCAGTTAGCACATATTAACTAGAGCTTTCATCCTACTCGTTACTTGTGATAATGCTGTTTCATTTTTGTCATGCATAAACAACACTGATCATGAAAAGAAGATTGAGACTTTTTACTGTTTTACAATGGCTTGTAATCCATTTGCACCAGAAATTTTAATCATTTGGCAGGTCAATGTCAAGAAGCATCAACTTCAAAGGGCATAAGCTAAGTTTAGCAGGAGTCAATAAACCCTATGTTCATTGACAATTCAGTTCCTTTGCACCCTGATGAAATTAATGATTTTTCAACTCTTTGTTCAATTGAACATAAGATATTTTAGGTAAAGAGAAGAATGTATATCAATCATATATCCCCCCAAAAAAGTCCACACAAGCATTTATCTCCACGACATTGAAGCTTAAATGCTCAAACAACTCTAAACAATGATGATAATTTAATGGTAATTCAAATATGAATGCACACACCATATACAGAGCATTGTTTGTGTGAAGAAAGGCAATTGCAGGTCATTTCACTGATCATACATGATAACCACAAAAAGCAAGCTCTATGCAATCATATTTTAACAAAAGACCATCTTTTAACAAAAGAAAGATCAGTAAATCATCTTCCACCAGGAATATTTAAGTAACCTAACAATCTGTGCACTTCTTTATGCCAAATAAGACATAATAATCAAAGAAGCATATGGGTGCCCCTGAATGAAACACGAATAAAGACAGAAAAGAAACCTTCCATGATCCTTCTACTAATTTATTACACTTACCGAAGATCCCCCAGCAACCTGATTCAGGTATCTATTCATTCCACCAAATAAAGAAAACCAATCATATTGGCGCCAACCAAGAACCAACAAACACTAATCAAAGTTCAAAACAATCTCCATCTATCCATCGAGGGAAGTAACAGAAGATCTAAACTTTGGCATCAAATCTATCAAATCCAATGCCTATTACAACAAGGAAAAAAGGGGAACCCATTGACTCTTCGTGCGCGGATTCCAAAATCGCGGACCCAACTACGATTTCCAATTCTGTCGTTTCCATCACCTGAAGAGGATCCGACGAACACCCGATACAGAGCAGTAGGGTTTAAGAAGCCGGACGGAAGGAGACGACGATGTACGCAGAAGAAATCTTATGAGTCCCGCTCGGATGGACCTTTTCGTGGAATCGGACCATTTCCGCACCAAATTATTATGCAAAACATCCAAGTTACCAGCAAAATTTTACCCAAAACATACCCAACAGTATATTGAATATGTTGTGGGCCCAAATCGACCTTGCGGTGGATACGGTGGTCAGCGGTAAGGTTGCCCTAACGAATAATCCGGTAGGAAACAATTGCCCATCGTCCCGCGTCCGCGATTCGACCGATGAGGTGACAGATAACTGCGGGGCGTTCGTCTCAAGATTCGCGGGTTTTATGATTGACACTGATACCAATCTCGAATTCCACGCGTCGGCGTCTCGCTCGAAGTGCTGACGCGAGCCTCCACTGCCGCGCCATTGCGCTCTGAAACGGCCGACTTGTCCTGCACTGACGGTTCACAGTTCTCCACGTGGCATAATCCCGTACGTTACTGTTGCCCAGCAGCGATTCGCCTGTGCTCCCCTGCTCCCTCTCCCTGCTTCCACTTACCTTTCCCCCCTTCTTTCTCCCTCTTCCCTCTCTCTCTCTCAACCTTTCCCTTACTCTCCCTCTCTCCTCTGAAGAGTGGTATTGTAGAGATCAAACGGACGCCGATCTCTCTTCCAGATAAGTGCCAGTTTTGATCTTCGACTAGTGATGTAATCTTGTCTTCTATGGCTATTCCTATGTTTTAGTTCCTTTTCCTGTGTAAAGTTTCCATTTTTGTGGAGAAACTATCAATTCTCTAGTTGTTACCATCCAAATTCCTGCTTTAGAATCCCCCAAAGATGGAATTTTTCTGCTCGAAACACCAAATTTCGTGTCAATTTGTGGCCAAACCATGAAAGATGGGATCTTTTGTAGAGTGATCCTTTGTTCCGCACCTTCCGGGGGTCTAATTCGCTTCTTAGGGTCCCCATGGATGGTGCCCATCCCCCGACCTGCCGGGACCTGGCACCGGCGCCGGCACTGAAGTCCCCGGACAAGGGGAAGAGGGACGAGTGGAGCGAGGGCGGCGTCCGCTGCCTGTTGGAGGTCTACGAGTCCAAGTGGGTACTCCGGAACCGGGCCAAGCTGAAGGGGAGCGACTGGGAGGAGATCGCCCACCATGTGTCCGTCCGGTGCTCCGGACCTAAAGCTCTCAAGACCCCGACTCAGTGCAAGAACAAGATCGAGGCGATGAAGAAGCGGTACCGCTCGGAATCGGCGGCGCATGACCCCAGCTCCGGGTCCCCGTGGCAGTTCTACGCCAGCATGGATGCCTTGCTCAAAGGCACCGGGAATTGCGCGGCTCACCCGAAACCCAATCATGACGCCGATCTCCCACCTTTGCCGAAGGCGGAGATGGAGGTCGAAGCTGACGGCCACCTGCACGATAGCAATCATGACGATGGGTCCAATACAGTGCCCATGGACATCAACATCAATGGTGACAATAACAATGAGACTAAGATGGAGAACAGGGGAACAGATAGCCACCTGAGCGCCCCAAGAAGCAAGGAAGCTGCTTCTGATGACGGCGCCAGAGATCCCGACAGTTCGTCCAAGCGGAGGAGAATCCTGGGGAGCGAGGTGGCGGAGAGCATCAGGTTGCTGGCTCAGTCCATGTTGCAGGTAGAGCGGGCGCGGCTGGAGATGTACAAGGACTCCGAGAGGATGAGAGCAGAGGCAGAGATCAAGCGGGGGGAGATGGAGCTCAAGAGGACGGAGATCATAGCAAAAACTCAGTTGCAGATCGCTAAGCTGTTCATCGAGGGAATGCGTAGGAGCAGCAAGAGCAGCAATCCATCGTCAAGGACTGAGCTTGACATGCTACCTGAAATGGATGGAGAGGTCAGTCATATGTTGTTCTCTTCTTACGTGTGAACTATTAACTCCATACACAGCTTTCTTCTTGCTTCTGTTTACTAAGCATGAAGCTTTAGTTAGGAGCTCTATGATGGCTGATGCTTCTGAAACTAATGTTCTTAGGAAATTACTCAGACTATTTATTGTGACAGAAAAATTACAATTGCATGTATTGCACAACCATCCAAGAAACTAAAACTTGTCATTCTCTGTTACTATCCAGTTGAAGATCAAGAAGCAACATATATGAGCCTTATAATGGAGTGGCAAAAGTGATCATCATCCATGCAAACTAGGAGTGATTTAGTTTTGTGACATATTATTTTGTCGGTAACAGGATGACATGGTATGTGTAAAACACATGTTACTAGACCATAAAATAAGGAGCATATTCCACTGCAGAAGTTATGAAATAGCTGTATCATAATTAAGTTGACAAGAGTATGACAAACAAAATTCACCACTGTTTCATCATCCTGAACTTTTTGCTGCACACATGTTGAAGGATCTAAGTCGACTAGTGCTGATTAAGGTTTTCCTTTTAATTAGTTCTTTTCCTTTTTGCAGATTTTTCTTTTTTATGTTCATCTGCAGATTTTTGCTTATAATATGATCATCTTCTGCAGTTGGGTTTCCAGTTAAATACACCCACTCAAGTTCTTTTCCTTTTTGCAGATTTTTCTTTTTTATGTCCATCTGCAGATTTTTGCTTATAATATGATCATCTTCTGCAGTTGGGTTTCCAGTTAAATACACCCACTCAAGCTACAAATAAAACTTCTCATATCAAGTTGTAGTTATCATTGTTGCGAAGCATGTGTTAGAATGAAAAGCAAGCCATAACTAGAAAAAAATAAAACAAACAGAGATTATAATGAAAGAAAATGTTGGATGAATCAATCAGTTTCAGATGAGATTTGTTGAATTAACAAAGCAACCAAAGCTGACCCACCTCATAATCCATCTGTCATCGGCAGCACACTTGTTTATTTCTGCTCTCCATTGTTTAGCTTTTTGGCAGATTCTAAATATGGGTGGAAAGTGAGACTATGGATTTTATCTTGAAATATTCATATTGGCTTCGTGTTTAATTTTAGGGTGATTAGCTGCATGAAGGGGATAAGCTTTGAAGCAAAACATTGAAATGCAAGGATTGTGTCTGCAACTTCTAGATGTATGTATGATTCAGTGTGTACTATGGGAGAGATGTTAATAAACCCAAGAAACTGAGATTAGAGGGCAGTTGCCTGCCTGTGAAAGGGGATTCCAGGTAAAATTGTTATCAACTGATTGATAAGCTTCCAGTTGCTGAGAAATTGAGCTCTCAAAGATGTGGATGCTTGGACTTCATTGTTTGTTGTCATCAATAATTGTTAAGACTTCTCTATGCTCACATCCTAATATCATTCAATCAGGTGTTTTATGTTCATTCATTTCCAAATTTTTGGTCCCAACATCCTGCATCAAATCTTCAACCAATTTACAGTGGATTTCTGGATTGCTCCCTACCTTCCTTTTGGTCATTGAACTTTTTTTTACACTCCATTTTGTTTTCAGGTTTTGAGGTTACAGCCATCATATTTGTTCAGTTTCTTTTGGTTTTAAATGTAATATTTCCAATTAATCTCACTTCCATACTATCATCAACTTCCATACTATCATCAAGTATTTTTATTAATATTTTGAGTCAAGTGAAATTGATGAATTAAGTATTTTTATTAATGTTTTGGGTCAAATGAACTTAATATTCTCTAAATTCTTTCACATTATAGTCATCATAACCAACACCAACCTTATTGAATGTGGAACCTAACATATAGAAACCATAACACTTATAAATTTCACATACTGTTTAATCTCAAGTTTAAATCCCATATACTGTCATCTCATTTTCAGATAAATTTCATATGCAGAGGAAGTTGATAGAAGATAGGAGTTGGAGAAAGAATACATCAAACTGGAGAGATCAAGACAGAATAGATAGGAGTTGGAGAACTTAATTAATCTAGGGAAGCAAAATCGAAGTTAGCACAAGAATTCTATAACAGAACAGGGTTAGAGAAATTAACTTGAGAACTGCAGTGGCATTTATGTCTTATGTCTTAATCTCACCAACAGAACTGCTATGAAGATAAAAAAGTATCAACTTATTTCAATTCTCACTCAGATAGACTCAGTTGATGAATGTGAAATAAAACACAGCAGTTCTTATGCCAATCACATCAAAGGATTAAGATCATGCTCCACAACTTCATAAAATTGGATAAATGATCAATAACATCCCAGAACTATCGTTCGAAGCCGAAAATAATTTGAATGGTATGGTATGGTAACCAATGTAACACAACATCTAATGCTTGAAGAACTCAGAGCACAACAAACAGTATCAAGATAGAGCCACTTAAAAAGCAGCATCCATCATGCAACACAAAATATACTAATGTAGGTAGGAATGATGCCAACCTAAGAAGAGCAACTAAAAATCTTCTACTCCATTGCTTCTTGTTAGGGAGCTGGAGACCCTCGAGAGTTCCCACTGCCTTTTGCTCAATTAAAATTTCCCGAGACCTTAAAATTGTGATGGTGGAATGTCTTCCCCTCTATAATTTGAGGAACACAAACTCTTCGATAGCTGGTGATTCACCAATCTTCTTGAGAGTTTCCTTATCCGGCTCCTCATCAACACCAATTGCCATTATGGCCTGTTTCCTTGGTGCAATCCTACCAACGCTCATAAAGCTGATATTCACGTTCTGCTCCCCAAGAATTCGTCCTACTCGTCCGATATTACCAGGCTTGTCAACATTCCTGCACAATATTACATACTGTTCAAGGCTTACATCCACACTGAAAGACCCTACAAGGGTGAGATGAGGATAGCCATCCTTCACCCTTCCTTCCACTGTAATATCACCAGTATCAGATAAAGCACTGGCAAATTTAGACTCCACATGAGTCAGGTGGACCTGGATCGAGTCCAGAGGGACCTCGGGTGAGCTGTCAAGGTAAATTCTCTCCTCACTGATCCGGAGACCTCTCTGCTTGGCAGTATAGTCAGCATTAACAATGTTGACAAACACATTGGATATGGGTTCGATGATTCCTTTTGTGATCATAGCACGAAGAATCCTTGTGTCCAAGTCATCAGGGTCTCGAGCTGATGTGTACACAACCTTAACTCCCTTAATTCCGCTTCCACCAGCTACTAGTTGGACAGCAAGCCTGCCCAGCTTCTCAGCCAGAATAACATAAGGGGCCAACTCAGAAAGAACCTGAAAAAAAGGGCAGTATGAGCTATGCTGGAAGTGCATAATGGAAAATTTTATGGGAAACCTATGAAAAATAACCACCTCAGCAGGAACCATGGGAGCATTCACGGCAGTTGCAGCGAGTTCACCTTTCAATGCACCAATAACTGCCTCTGCTATCTCTACTGCTACACCTTCCTGAAAATGTTGTTGACAATGTTACATAAGATGATTATCATGGGAAGGTCGGGTGACAACATTTGTGCAGTTCTAAATTTTAGCATGCTTATTATATTCTAGTTCTGCTCCACAAACTGACAATAAGGAACAATGCAACTTCCACAGAGGAAACCCTTCTAGATGCTTCCATGACAAATAGGGACTTGAAATACTTTAATAACTCTTGCAGTAAAGTTGCCTTTTTTTCTTTTTTGCTAACATAATCAAGCTTGAGTTTAGAAAGACAGACCTGAGCCTCAACAGTGCTAGCACCAAGGTGAGGAGTGACAGTAACATTCTCATGCATCACCAACTTGCTGTCTTTTGGTGGTGGCTCTACGGTGAAAACATCAAGTGCTGCCTGATCCAATTCATAAGACAATTAGCAAGAGTAACTAATTATTTACCCATTAGAAGAACAGTTATACCTGGGATGCACGCTAAAGGAGCACTGAAGTCACAAAGGAGTTTAATAGATATGCATTGAAGATACAGATAATCCCTCTTTTTCTTTTATCTTCATTCATGAACTAGTGCAATCTATTGCATTCTTGTCAGATCAAGCAAATGAAAAATATGCTTACGAATGTTCGACCATGTTCATCAGATCAATATGATAGATGGTAGATTACAATAAAAGGACACAAATTGGTAGCTGGACAGAAGCTTACCTGAGCAACTGTCCCATTGTCAAGTGCTCTCACTAAGGCATCTTCATCAACAACTCCACCCCTAGCAACATTAATGATTCTCACTCCTTTTTTAACCTTTGCAAATGCTTCATCATTGAAAAGCTTTGCAGTAGTAGTTGTCATTGGCATGTGGAGTGATATGAAGTCTGCAGTGGATATGGCTTCATCAAATGATACAAGCTCTACTCCAATGGCGCGGGCTCTATCAGCAGGTGCATATGGATCATGGGCAATCACATGCATCCCTAGTCCTTTTGCACGTCTGGCAACTTCTGAACCAACCTTTCCAAATCCCATCACCGCTAGAGTCTTTCCTACCAGAGAGACACCAACATATTTGTTGCGCTGCCATTTACCTGAAACACGTCAACATGTTGATAACAGATTTTCATCATACATTATCAAGTACAATTAGAGCCAAGAATAGTAAACTTGATTAGTCTAACAAGAATAATTATAGTATACAGTATACACCCAAAATGCATTAAACACACTTCAGTTTAACAAGTACAAGAAAGACCAACTTTTATAAACATCTAATCTACAGTGAATGATTAATCCCTTAAATTATGTTGAAAAATGATGCCTTAACTAAAATATACACCTCAAATATTTTTCTTTCCAGTAGTTAAGAAATGGAATTTGCTTTAGTATTAGTAATTTATCACACAGATACATTCCTCTGACATTGTCGGTGCACATGCTATCGTCCAGAAACATATGGATCCCTGAATTTTGCATTAAGATATATTTTTTTTTATGCTTACATCTTCTATAGAGTTTCCATCTTTTATTTGATGTGATACTATATTCTCTACCATATAAGTTTTCTAATATTTGTTATTAGCATGTGATTTTCTGACTGCTTAGCTTGCCGGACATGACCCATATAGCACAAGCATGGGTGGGCAGTAGGACAAAAAGATAATGTTATATGATGAATCAAAAATGTAGATCACAAAGAGGCAATTTAAAAACATATTTTTACATATCATTCATAAAATCTACAATGACTTGAAAGAAGCCATAATAATTGTCGCCAACAAAATATTTTAAAATCTTCTTAAAGAAAAGTACTCTAGTGCAGCATCATACAAAGTCACAGGAATTGATATATGTCTTGGAGATTACTGCAGATGATGGCTAGCTGTTCTAGATGCATGTTACACGCTAACAATTTTCCACTGCTTTTATGTGGACCGAAGTATGAATAATTTGATTGTGGTTAAGTATGAATAATTCTGTTGTCATTTGCTCAATGTACAAAAAAAATGATATATTTGCACTTTAAATCAGCCATAAAAAGAATTGCTAGCTGATATATATATATATATATATATATATATATATATATATATATTTGTGTGTGTGTGCGTGTGTGTCTATCATCAGCTATGTTTCTGCAGTAAAACTATAGGCTCTTATAAGTACATTCTTAAGACATTGTTAACACTAAATGAAAAAATTAGTATTAGCCAAGTATTGGTGTTAGTGTTGTTCAAAATGGTTTCCAAATAAATAAAAGAACATTCCAACGACCAGAATAAACATTTCATGAGGAGCATTGGCCAATTCAATCAAACTTGTCACTAATCAACATAGGTTTTTCAAAACATGATGTTTATGAAGATCATTTATACACTCCACCATAGTGTGTGTTGTTGTGTGTACATGACAAAAATATCTATCCTACCAATAAAATAATGCCCTTGTCACCTGTCTGCCTAGTGTTGGGTGGCAGTGATGGCCCACAGGTGGGTCCTGAAATGGACTCCATCACCACCTCCAATCAAAAGGGAGGCGGTTGGCACTGGGAGGTAGGAAAGGAACCGTGCACAGAATAATTAAAAGGTGTTTCTAAAATCTATATTGTAGTATCCATTAAACCTGTTCGATAGAACTGGAGGCATCATCTTATAAAATGCAGACAATAGACACAACTTTGGTCTAGCAATTCAAATAAATAAATCCATGAAAAACACCAAATTCAAATAAAGAAAGCGCATCACATAAAATTGGCACTCTTCTACAGTTGCTAGATCAACTAGCAGATATAGATGTGATCTTAGTAAGTGTAGTTCCTGGACCACAGACCCATCCACTTTTTCTGGAGCAATAAGATATTTTTATCTTTTTTACAATCTCAAGTGGATATAAAAGCTTGCGAAAATTAACCCTTGCAGACAATAAAAAACTACATAGGTAGGTGGAAATCACGAGGAAAAATAGAGTCAAAATTTGACATTTAAGGCACAAACAGAATACTAGTTAAATGACAGATCTAAAGAATCTCTTGTCCGTCCAAAACAAAAGATCAAATCTTTCTCACTTTTTTCCCACTTAAAAGAAATCAGATCTAGTGAAACGCATGAGAAGGGCAATAGGAAGAAGAATGAGGGGCTTACCGGCCTTCATGGAGGCGTCAGCCTGCGCGATGTTCCTCGCCATGGAGGCGAGCAGCGCGATACCGTGCTCGGCCGCGGCGACAGTGTTCGCGGTGGGCGCGTTGACGACGAGGCACCCGCTCTCGGTGGCGGCGTGGAGATCCACATTGTCGATCCCCACCCCGGCTCTGCCCACCACCTTGAGACGACCCTTGGAGGCGTCGAACACCTCCCGCGTCACTTTCGTCCCGCTCCGCACGATCAGCGCGTCACAGAGAGAGATCTTGGAGCAGAGATCCTCGGGGGAGAGGTTATACGAGCAGTCCACGTTGGCGAACTCCCGGAGCAGCGCCAGCCCGGCCTCCCCGAGCTTCTCGGCCACCAGAATGGTGGGCCGTGCCGCCGCCTCGATCCGGAGCCCCCTGGCCGCGCTCCGCGCGTGGAGCGCCGGGATCTCGGAGCTGGTGGCGAGGCGGAGGCGGAGGCCGAGGCCGAGGAAGGGGGAGCGGGAGCGGGAAGAGCGGAAGGAGACGGCGGGGGAGGAGAAAGAGGTGAGAGGGAGGTGGTCCGGCGTGGTAGCGGAGAGGTGGAGGAGGGCTTTGCCGGCGACGGTGACGGAGGCCATGGCGGCGAGCGCTTCGAGGAGGTAGAGGAAGGGAAGCTTTTGAGGCGAGCCTTTCTGGTCGCTTCCGAAGAAGTGATGCGTCGAACGGCGAGGCTTTAGGGATTAAATAGTCGAGTAAATTGATTGTTTTGCAAATACGCCCTTATCAATAATAAATTACACGATTGCTTCTCCAGTTTTTACAAATATTTTTATTTATTTTTATTTGTTTATTTTTTTATCTTATCAATCCAATCAAATATCAGTCATGCTAAAAATAAATTATTTTTCTCAATAAATTTAGGATTGTATGTTCACTAGTGTAATAATAGATTTAATAGTAATATAATTTCTTATGTTTACAGGGTTGTAAGTGAAAAATTAACCACACCGGGGAGACAGGGGTAGAAAGTCTAAGACGTGGGGCCCTCCGGATCCGGTGACCGGATCTAAACGAGCAGCACTTATTACCGCGGGATCCACGCACCATCGGTGGTTCCCCCCTCGGCGTCAGGCTCTCCTGTCGAGGGTCAGCCGCCAAACAGGAGATGGAAAGAGTTCCGACGGTTGAAACACCCGGGTCCCGCACGCCGACAGTGGTCCCCCGGTTTGTGGGCCCTGTGTGGTCCTGGCATTCCGCCCTCCGAATCCAATCAAGTTGCATTGATTACCGTGGGGTCCACGCACCAGTCATCGGTGCGTCCCCCCACCCGGGCGTCGAGTTCTCCTGTCGCGCGACAGCAACCAAACAGGAGAAGAATCGTTCGACCAACTGACACGACACGAGCCGGTCATCGGTGTCGAGATGTACATGAGTTACCGGTACAGACAATTATTACTGTTATTTTTATGCGGACGCCATACGCTCTTTTCTCCCTCGAAGTGCGACCAACTGATAACATAAAAGAAATATTTTAGAACGTGTCAAAGAAGATTACAGATACTTCTTTTTTAATCAGCATATTAATCTGAAAGCATCAGATATTAACATGAAACAGATGATTAACACAAAATAAACTTGTAAATTTGGAAGCATCAGATATCAAGATTTATTTCTTGATGAGTAGTTAAAAGTAGAGTCTTATATGCATCTTTTTTCCCCAAAAAAACCACTTAGCAATGGATATTTCTTCTTTTGAGCTGTTTTCCTAAGTCGAAAAATCAAGTATTTATCCTATACAATCTTCTATAAAATCGATATCAGATGAATTGAAGTTGACAGTGAAGGCGGAGGAGAAATATGGAGACGAACAATGTGTCGTGCATGGACACATGAAGCCTAGATTGGAGGAATCATGGGCATGCATGTTTGGTCCCCTGAAAAGTCATCGATGCGTACATCACGTGGGCTCTGGTATCATAATGGGAGTACAAATTTGGCGTCTTGGGCGCACATCATTCAAGTGAGTCTTGGCCACCTCGGCCACCCCCACCCACCCCCCGTTTTGGTAGACCCACGCCCTACCGGCTAATCCCTATAGTTAGATCGATATTTTTATAATTATAAAAAAATATCTAAATAAATTTATCCTAACATCATCGATTTTATCAATAAAAATATAAATTAATAAATAAAAAAAATTATATTTCAAGTGACGGACGACGATATTATTAAAAATCGTGATTAGATGTTATAAACGAGAAAAACGATAACGAGAGATGAAAGTTACTCTGCATCTGTGTCGATGCCGACGTAATTATCGAACGACGAAAGAGCCACCAATGCATATGCTAAGTGACGTCGTTTATCATCACCTACGTCATTCTTCATCATCAATCGAAACATTAAAATTATTATTTTTTTATTTTTATATTTTTATTGATAAAATCGATGACATTATGATAAATATATTCAGATGTTTCATTTTTATAATTATAATAATATAAATATAATTTTTTTAAAGCGTAAAGATTGAAATACTAAATGTAACTACGGATAATATATATTTAGTCCATTTATATTTGTATTTCTTTCTTTTTTATTGTTCGGTGACATGCATTCCATAGTTCGGCAACGATGAAGTCGTTGTCATATCACCTACCGCCTTTGTGCACCGGAAATAGTCCCCCGGAAGAATAATTTCATGAGAAGGGAAAAGTCTAGGGTGGCTACGTTGAAAGATCCTGGAAAAAGACATGGAGGTCATAGATTGAATGGACAACATAGCCAAATTGGTAGGATCAAAAAGTTTGTAGCATCAAAAAGTTGTCTGCAAAGAATGGAGGAGGTATAAGATTACTGTCCATCATCTTTCTAGAATAATATCTAATGATTAAAGAGGACACATGAGTGCACTAAACTTCCACTAGCCATAAATTAAGTAAAAGAGAGGGCTAGCTAATCTATTGATCTTACCCGTGACAAAAGAGAGACCATTTGTGTGACTGGAAATCCTTTGTCGTCCAAGTATACATGTAGATGTTACAAGAAGTAATACACGAGGGAAAAGAATAATATTATTGAAAACATGAGCACACTTCACACTGATGAGATCAATAGGATTGATAGAAAGATCAAAATATAGTCAATATCATCATCACTGAGGATGATACGCGTGTTCAGCTACACCAACAAGAACGGAAAAAAAATGAAAATGTTCCTCTTATTCTCCAGCTTTATTCTCTTTAAAACGAAATGAACGTTTCATCAGCCTTCTTGACAACGTAACCACTCCTGCAAGATCATTACTAAGATTGAATGAGTCATCACATACCAAGATCAAAGAAGATAGGAGATATTCATGATAGGTTGATGTCCTTCCCCAGTATTCCCCTTGGACCTACTTAAAGTAATGTTGATAGGCATGAGTGTAAGCCAACACCTTCCGAAATATGTTTGGATGTTATGGGTTGTTATCGAAGAAAAATTATAACACCTTATAATTTGCAAAAATAATTAATTAAAAGTACTCGTTTCTTATTGTTCCATGAATTTGTTCTCAATTTTTTCATTATATATAGACAAGCATGTCTCATGTGCTAAATCTTAGAAAGAATAGTGTATTTGTGAATTTCACTGCACCGACTATCCAATTGAACTAACTATTTAAACAACTCAACCCATTTCAATCTCAATCAGAAACCTGAAACCTATTTTCCTATCTGCAAACTAAGTAAATCATATCTGACCTAGGTGGGTTGAGTTGTTTTATCATTATCTGATTGTTCCATGAGCAATCTCTGTTTTATCATTATTTTTTGTTACACTAATTTTTTCTTCAATGTCTCCCCCGATATATGTGGTTTGATCTTTTATTTTCGAGTTTCTTTTTTTCGAACCTAGTCTATTGGATGGGTTCACCCATTTGAATCTACTCATGGAACAATCTATTTTGGTTGGAGCTTCCTGTAATCTACTCCTAACCTTTTGTTTGGTGGATTCATCCATCATAAACCTGCACCCTAGCTTTCATATCGTATTGAAACTTTTAATTATTTGAGTTCCATGGGGTACGTGTCAATACCTAATCTCTAACCCATCTTTTATCTTCTCTCGCTCATGAAATATTTTCAATAATTTCATTCACAAATCCATGAAAACTTGCTTTTCTACTATAACAGGTCATACGGACAGGAAGAGAAGCTCCTTTCAACAATATGTTAAGAAAGGCAGTGACACAAATTACGACAACATTGATTCCTTTGAAAGTGTGTGAAGCAGTTTTAGAGAAGAAAAGAATGATGAATGTGGTCTAATGGAACATGAAATTAGAATAGCTCAAGTCTAATGTAACCAAATTCGGACATATGTCAACAACCTTAACGGGTAAAAATCTTGATAGTTTATTGCAAGGTCGTGAGCTCGAATCTCGTCTTTGTCACTTCTCCTTTGCATGAAAAAAAAAAAAAAAAGATGTTGAGTCCACTAACAAATAATAAAAAATCTTGAACTTATGTGTACATGTGTTTATCTAAATAGTTAATCAAGTAGTGACTTTCAACATGATTCTCATTTTGTGAGTTAAGCTGTTATTTAGCAATCCAAGAGCATGAACTGGTCCTCTTTCATTGTCCAGTTTCAAGGACAATTAACTCATCATAATCACCACTTTCCTTAATGTAATTAAAGTATCTACCAGTTAATGGAAATGGCTGAGTCTCAAATACCGGAAGCCGAATTAAAAATGAAATTATGGCTCCTAAAATTGCCTGACTCAGACAATGAAAACCCATAAGCACAGCAACGAGCAATATACCAGAGAAAACTAAGCATGAGATCAAATTATTGCATTGCAATATGAAGGTAGAGAGGGAAGTTGATAACCTGTTCTTTAAGTTTGTCCGCTGACCCGACTTGTGTTTGCTCGATTGACAAGCCGGGGAAATGCCATGTTTGACGGGGCGGGGCTTCTGCTCGGTCTTCCTCATGGTTTGATGCGGTCTTGAGAGTCAACACAATAGATAGCTGAACCAGGTCAACCTGGGAAGCTCCTGCCCCGTAAAGGAATGCAAGGAAGCTTGTGAATGTATGGCAATGATATATATCAAGGGATATTATCACAACAGTATTATAGGATTCCATACCTAATACCTTGGAAGTGGAAGTCTCAGGGAGAAGCTTCACGTTTCCGCACTCTGTTTTCTACTTCGCCGACTTCCCTTCACCTCTCGCTAATCTCTTTCTCGCCCAGTTGGAGCTGTTTGAGACGACGACGAATACGAAGCTACCACACACCACGCCGCGATTTCTCCACACGCTCTCCTTCCAAGAACCCTCCCAAGAAAGACCCAATAAATCCCCGGTCTAATTCCATTGGGTATATTATTTGCCCCTAGTCGCGAGCTCCTCCCTCAAAAGCCGAGACCGAGAACCATGAGACCCGGACCGTCCCGGTCGAGCCAGACCGCACCGCAGAATCGCCCCCGCCGCCAACTGGGCCTATCTCTACCCCTCCCCCAGCGCGACGCCTCCTTCGCCGTCCCCCTCCCCCTCCCCCTCCCCCTCCCCCCGCACTCCGCCGGCGCCGACCTGGTCCCCGCGCTCGCCGACCTCGAGCGCGTCCGCCGCGTCGGCAGCGGCAGCGGCGGCACGGTGTGGATGGTCCGGCACCGCCCCACCGGCCGTGTCTACGCGCTGAAGGTGATCCACGGTCGCCACGACGACGACGTCCGCCGCCAGATGCGCCGCGAGATCGAGATCCTCCGCGCCGCTGACAGCCCCTCCGTGGTGCGGTGCCACGGGTTCTACGACCGCGGGGGGGAGATCCAGATCCTGCTGGAATACATGGACGGCGGGTCGCTGGAGAGCCGCCGTATCGCCTCCGAGGCGCAGCTGGCCGCCGTGGCGCGGCAGGTCCTGGTGGGGCTGGCCGACCTCCACGGCCGCCGGATCGTGCACCGCGACATCAAGCCGTCCAACCTGCTGGTTAACGGCGCCGGGGAGGTCAAGATTGCCGACTTCGGGGTCGGCCGGATCCTGGCGCAGACGATGGACCCCTGCAACTCCGCGGTAGGTACGATCGCCTACATGAGCCCCGAGCGGATCAACACCGACCCCAACGAGGGCGCCTACGACGGCCGGGCGGGCGACATATGGGGCTTCGGCGTCAGCGTCCTCGAGTTCTACCTGGGTCGGTTTCCATTCGGGGAGCTGCTGCGGAGCCAGGGGGCCTGGGCGAGCCTCATGGTGGCCATCTGCTACGCTCCGCCACCCGAGGCGCCGTCCACCGCCTCGCCGGAGTTCCGTAGCTTCGTCGCCTCGTGCCTGCAGAAGGAGCCCGAGCGTCGACTCACGGCGGCGCAGCTCCTCCGGCACCCTTTCATTGCCCGGGCGGCGGCCGCCCCTCCGGATATGTCGCAACTTAGACTTGGGTAGACCGATAAAGATGTTGTTTTCATGTGTGTCTTTTTGCGAAAAATGATAAAATAAAAATAAAATAAAAAAACGCGCGTTGAATTGTATGTTTTTGACGTATAATTTTATTTTTTTGAGCATGTAAATTTTAAAAAATATCTTAATATAGGAGATCCAACGGACATATGAGTCATTAATTTCTACACTCCTCAATCAATATAGAACTAAATAATTTTATCAGATATATAATAAATAAAATATAATTTTATATTAATTGAAGAAATATAAAGAATAAAAGGTAATGTACCACAAAGATATTTTTGAGGCATTCGTTTTTCATATATTTAACATATTATATCTATTGAGACATACTAAAATGATGCGTACGTAATCAAATTTTTATTATTTTTAGATTTTTTTAAGATATAAGTGGTGAATAAGAATTATTTTTTATTGAAATTTGATTTGGTCATCTTTTAATTTAGGATCTATTATTGGATGATTGTTCTAATTCGATGAAATTATTTGGGTGCATTTGAAAGTGCCGATTTGTTTCTAGCAAACATTTGTAATTGCACGACTTAGCTACTCTTACTTTCTAAAATGCAACTCCATATTTATACCAATACAATGGGGCTTTGAGGACAAAAGTGTCATCTAAAAATGACATTTTATATCATAAAAATGCTACATTTAGATAATAAAAAATAAATTTATGAGGGTAAATTCTTGGAAAAATTTATTTTTTTTGTTTTTATGGAAATACCCCCCCTATTTTTAAATTTGAAATATTCTTTGTCTTCCCTTTTCTTGTGGATATAGTATAAGATGATTCAGTCTAATTATAGTATTTTTTAAAATAATATTAAAAAATTATAACATTAAAATACTAGAATATATTATTTTTATATAAATAAAAAATACTCAATTTATATTAATTTTGCACTACATTATAGTGTTTTCAGCAATATTAGAAAATATTATAGCGCAATATAAATATACTGTAATATGGTGTTTTGTATTACTTTATAGTGTTTTTCTAATATTATTAAAACCATTGTAATGAATTAAAAAAAATATGATAATTAGATCGATTTACTCTATAGATGAGTCTATTAAAATAATAATAATTAAGGGTGTTTTAAGGTATAAGAGAAAAACATATTGTTAGATAATTCCAAAAACAAGAGCTTTTTTTTTTTGGACAAATTCATAATTTTTTTTCAGAAATTCACCCAATTATAGACCTTAAGGATCCCTTCTTCATGTTAATTTCTGGTCAAACCATATGTGAGCTCAAGTTGACTTGAAAAAAATGTCTCTGTAAATTATATATTCCTATATATGCGAAGCTTATGATATATAATTTATTTCAAAATTTAAAGTACGTTGTTAATATTCATCTAATAAATTCATATTAATTACTTTTAGTGATGATTATTACTAAATTATAAACTAAAAAATAATACTTAAAACACTTTTAATTATTTCATCAAGTTTTTTATCATTCACGTTTTTAAATAAATAGGAAAACCATTTATATAAACATTTAATATTTTTTGAAGGAATATACATGAAAATTTGAAGTTTCAGGGGTAAATTCGACATTTCATTGTTTTGAAGGGACATGTAAGGGCGAGGAGAAGGGCGAGGAGTAGGGCGAAGCAGTGGCGATGGAATCGGCGGCTGAGGCAGCGAGGAACGCGAAGGAGACGCTGGAGCTGGCGTTCCAGATGTCGAACATCTTGGAGACGGGCCTTGACCGCCACACCCTCTCCCTCCTCATCGCGCTCTGCGACCGCGGCGTCAACCCTGAGGCCCTCGCGGCCCTCGTCCGCGAACTCTCCCCCGCGCCGCGCGCTACGCCACCAGACCCCTCCACCACCACCAACTCCTCCTCCTCGTCTCGTCCGAATACGGTCCACCATTAGGTGGGTCCTCTTGCCTCCACCCCGAGGTAGTAGCTTTTTTAATTTGCTTTCTCCGTGTGCTAGGGTTTAGCTGTCTCTAAGATTTAAGTGCTTTCACTGACTTCTTATGGTTGCGAATTAAACTTTATAACGTTAATTGACCTTAGACTTTGGGTTTTCACTCGAAAGGTGGGATCTTGATGTTCATATTTTGCGTTGACATCCTTGAGACTGTAATTTCATAAAATGAAAAGAAAATTCTAATTTCTGTACTTTCATGAAGCTTTAAGCTTAAAGATTTAGTGTCTCAGAGTTGCTACGTGATCTTGATATACGCAGAGACAGATTTGCATCATGTTTAATGCTTAAGAAATTTAGTGGTAATCGTCTCCATCTGACTCAGAATCAGGGGAGAAGTTGGTGCCACATATTCTCCATCGTCTTCTTCTTCATAATCGTTGACGAGGAACATCAGAGAAATGAATTCGTGGTGATTGTCTCACTTTTGTGCCGTATTGTTAAAAGTGACGCATCTAACAAGAGATTTTCAAGTTCACGAAGGAGAAAAGAAGACATTTCTAATAATCAACTAGAGAATTAAACAGCTAAATAAACAAACTTCATTGCACAATAAATAAATGGAACTTTCAGAAAATAGCTTTTAGGTTTATGATCCTTTCATGTATATTAGAGCATGAACCACCAGGGAAGAGATCTAAAACTCTCAAAATAGTAATGTTAGTTATAAAATAACTTGTCTAACCTATACTATACCCAGATTGTGACTTTATGTTAACAATTTGATGTTAAGCAGATCCTTTTTTATCTGCTAAATTAGTTACAAAATATAATAGTGAAAGAGGCGTGGCTGGGGAGGAGGCTTGGTTGGCTTTCGAATTTCGTGACTTTGATTATGAGAGTCTAGGGAAAGAGTTTCTTTTACTCCCATTCCTATAAGGATTGAGTTCTCCACCCCCTTTAAAAGTTGGATAAGATCCATCCTCCTTATCCAAGACCACATAGGACACCTTCAGCTGAGGGATAGCTGTATCAAGCTGGATATAACTTTCACATTTTTGCAGACTCTTGTGTACTGAAATCTGCTGGATTGATGCGTTGAGAGGCTGTACCAAGTGGTCCAAAGCTGAATCATGGTGAATGGGTTCATATTTAATCTCTTTTAATGTTTAAGAAGGCCAATATGTGCTCACACCCATATAGTGATCCATGCTTCCCCTTTCATTCCCAAGTCAACTTTGTGGGAAATTTACCATCAAGAAGTGATGTAGGGGAATAGTATGTAAAGAGGAACTCAGATCATAATGATGACTTGACCAACACTCACCTTTTATTCTCAACTAGTTGGATGGTATTTCCCAACCCTTTGGATCAGCTACATGGTACTTTTCCAGTCATATGTCCATTGACAGATGTGATCGTTTTTATTTTGTGATGTTTTTTGACCGAGCCTTTTTTGTTCTCTCTCTCTCTCTCTCTCAAGATCTGGTTTCCAATGCATCTTTTATTTGCATACTCTTAAAGGAAGACTCAGAGTAGTTTCTGGTGTAAAAAAAGGAAAAAACTGTGTGGGAGTTGTAATGACTGAAGCTTTGACTTTTTTTTCTTTGTTTCACATACTGGATGATTTTACATTATTTCACCCTCCTTTGTTGGAGTTGGTATTTTCGTAAACAGATTCAGGATTTAGGCTCATTCTCACACAATGTCATACTCTATTTGCCTGAAAACTCACTCAAAATTTTGACATAGAATTGATATTGGTAACAACAGTTATCATTGCTTTCTGGTTTTAGTTACATGTTTACCAAATACAATTTTTTTTGGCATTGCGTTATTTCATAAAGCATTCGATCAGCGTTCCAAAATTTTTTTTTGAAACATCTTGGACAATTCTCAGATGCAATATCTGTTTTATGATGTTTGTCACAACTCTTATGGCTGACTAATATACCAGATCATTATCTAACTCCATACAAAAGGATGAAATGTTTCAAGGTGTTTGGACTTGTTTTAAGACTTAAGTTGCCTTTCATTTTTAGCATGTGAATTAAAACTACCATGTTGATGAAATTCAAGATGCCTCCCTCGTATCTGTATTTTAGTGTTAAAAACTGTCAGTTACTCCTTCACTGACAAAGTTCAACCTCTGCCAATCATAAAAATACTCCACATAAGGTAAACTTTTAAAGCCACCAGTAAACTTGCAATCCATTTAGCTAACAGCAAATATTTTCGTTCGCATTGGCGTGTGGAAAGAAAGTCAACATGCATTCATATGCCATATGTACTCGTTAAGGTCTGTTAGTTCCTGTTTTTCAGCCTAACATCTGAACATTTGATGATAGAATCATATTTGCAGGTCTGATATGTTTAGTTTTTTCTAGATTATGCTGTTTGAATTTCTTCTCTAGCTTATGCTGCTATTTCTTTGGGATTGCTTAGATCTTAAAAGTGGTTTCAAATCCAGTTTTACATGTGTTTCTGGTGGGGTACTTAGCTTGATTGACACATGGATGTTCTTTTCTTTTAATTTTTGAATTTTCTTTTTATAAATAGATTTCAGGGCATAATACGGGCAGACATTTAGTTACTGTGAGAGAATTAATCTTTTCTTCCTCTTCGCGAAGTAACCATAGAATAAATAACTTTAAATGCCAGATACTATGCTAGTTTAATTAAATGAACATTCTTATCTATGCAAAAAGTTGTCGTAACACATTATAATGAAACCTGCAACTCCAGTTGATAACTATTTTTCTAACTTGAAGTGCCAATTGAAGCAGGTCTAGAAGCTTGCAGCATTGTTTCTTCCATCTGAGACTGAGGATTCTGTCACAAATTTGTTACCATGAAGAGATTTGAGAAAAAGGAAGGTCTTAAAAAATTTAAGGTCATCTTTGTGCTGGAAAATTATTATCCATGCTTGTAAACAAATTGTTGTGTGAAAAATGTAATAGTTTGAGGCATTACCTTGTCTTGTCTACTTTTTCCACCTTGTTTGATTGCTATATGTTGTATTAGGTTCATAGCTATGTCCCCAAAAGTTGATTGGTTGTGTACCCATAACTTGGTTTACTTTCTTTTCATTTGCATGCCTTCCTTTTTTAAACTCATGTCAATGCTCCTGTTGCCATTGAGAAACCAAGAAATTAGTTCCACTAGTAGTAGATGTCTCTGGTCTTACAATCCAGTCAAAATTTATTCTGGTTGCAGTATTATTAGAAACAATGGATTATTTTTGCTTGTGAAGCCATTCAAAGCTTAAACAGAACATGATTGTTTGAAATAATCCTTGACTCCATATTACTTGTGAATCTGCATACATGTTTGTATATATGATCTTTTTTTGTTACCTCATTAATGTTATTTTACATTTAGTACATGTGTATGTATGTATATATGTAATATATGTATATATGTATGTGTTTGTTTATATATATATATCAAGAAGCGATTCTAACATAGTTTTATGGTCATTATATTGGGCCGGGCTTCATTGGCCCAAAGGCTCCTTTTGTGGTCGGCTTATCCTTTGAACTGTAAGAAAAAAGCTTCTCTCGCTTCCCATTATCGCCTTCCTTCTTCTTCTCTCTACTTTGGAACCCTAGCATGACGGCGACAAGAAATTCGAGCCAGCGGCCTTGCCATCCAGAGTCGTCCGGGAGCATCGAAGGAGAAGAGCCCTGAGGCCGCTGCACGCTTCCCTACCGTCACTCCCCTCTCCAGGTGTCGCCTTCGTTTCCTGAAGTTAGAGTGCATCAAGGACTGCCTCCTCCACCCCCAGGAGGAGAAGAACGATGCACTGCCTCCTCCACCCCCAGGAGGAGAAGAACGAGTCCAAAGTCGACGACCTCCGGGGGTCGCTCGTGAGCGTCGGGAGCTTGGAGGAGCTCATCGGCGAGAGCCACGCCATCATCTTGTCGTCGTGTGGGTCGGAGTACCATCATCTCGAACGGGGTTGCTCCATCCTAGTGCACAACAAGGTCAGTTTTTGTGTTTTGTTTTCTGTTTTTTCAATCAACTTGTTGTTTTGAGAGTTTGGGGTTTGCATGGGGATAGGAGCGGTGGTTGGTTACCTTTATTAACTTAACTTGCTAGCCTTTGTTAACTTAGTAATCATATGATATCTAGAGACAGCTACGACTACGAATGTGGTACACATCCTATCAAACCTTTGTGAACAAAGCTATATGATAGCTAACAACATACAACAACCAAAGGGTGGAAACAATTGACATGACAAGGTAATACCTCAAACTACTGCATTTTCATACAACAATTCGTTTACAAGCATGGATAGTAGGTTTTTGGCACAATAATAACTTCAACTCCATCAGACCAAATCTCACCATGGTACTCATGTTCATTCTTTGGGACTAACAATTTCTGCACCAGAATCCTCAATCTCTGAGATGGCATAAACGTTTATGGCTGCTTCAAGTAGAACTTCAAGTTAGAAAATAGTGATCAACTAGAGTTGCAGATTTTTTTACTCTAAAGGTAACTTTTTGCAAGCATAAAAATGTCCATTTAATTAAACAAGCATAGTATCTGGCTTTTAGAGTTAAGAATCCATTGCCCACTTTGTGAGGAGAAAGAAAATATTATTTTTTTCGAAGTATTAAATGTATTCCCATATAAGGCCCCTCAAAATTTGTTTATAAACAAAAAAAATTGAAATGCCTACAATAAAAACATACATATGTCAATCAAGCTAAGTAACCCACCAAAAACACATGTCAAATTGTGATTTGAATCTGCTAATGAATGATTGTTCTTCTGGTGTTTTGGCTGCAACGTAAAGCGAATCAGTGATTCACTGCAGATTTTTTTTTTTTAATTTACCTTTGCATGTCTAAAATTTATTATGAATATTTCTAGAAAAGTTTATTAGCAAAAAACAGGAGATACATCAGTTTACTCGTCGGGAAACCTGTGGTCATGCTAATATCTTTGCCTTTCTTACCCTTTGGTCTATATGAAGTAAAGTAAAGTTGTTCTCAAGGGGCCCTTGATGTCGCATGAGATAAGATGCGACACCTCTTCATCAGGCTTGAGATATTGTTTTTTCTATCTGTAGGTTCCTTTGGTCTCATCTTGGATAGATCTATTGCAATATATGTACTTGAATTTCACATAATTACATATCATAGACTCGGTAATATCCTCTAGATGAAGATATGAAGGAGTTTCTCTAAAGTTGGCATGCTACACAGACTTTGTTTCATTAACTCATTTAGAATGAATTGTTGGTCAGAGCTAATTGAATCTGAATGTTCTTCAGTCATGCATAATTTTTTAATCTAAGTATCATTAAATTACTTCAGTCCAAATTCTACTGTTCATGTTTCACATTGACTTCGGATTGGAAATAGACATAGTTTACTTGTTCCATTTTTCACACACAACACAAGAAGTGAATCACTTTCAACCTTAGTCAAATTTGGAAGTTCTTCTTGGGTTCTTGGTTACATTTCTTTGTAGAACAATTCTGTAGGTAGAGAGAGTGATGGCCATTTTTTCATCTGAAACTAGAGTAACATGTAATGTGGACTGTGAACATCAATGATTTAGGATTAATAATATGAATGTGATGGTGCTAAGTGATTAGAAGTGGGAAAAAGGTCAGCCGCTTGTGTCCTCTTTCATCTTTATTTATGTTCACATCATCATATGATGTGATGGTCGGTCCCAAGTATCTAATCTTTTTCTTTCCTTCATGGCACAGTCTCAAGTTCCTTTGGAATATCACACATAGCTCTTTCATTGGTCCATCAGCCAACAATCAGCAAGAAAACCTGTTGATAGTGTCATGTACAACAGGAGTGCATTTGGAATCTAAAAAAGAAGGATGAATAACCTGATGTCATATTGCATCTCAAACGGTTGGTAAAACTCAATTGTCAAATCATATATATATATATATATATATATATATATATATATATGATTTAACAGTTAAGTTTTACCTACCTGAGGATACTTGGGAAGAAGAAGAAGGAAAGCGACAGGAGCAGCTGCAACAGCAATGGAAACAACATCTTATGCAAGAAGAGTGCTCACATTCGCCAGTCCTAATTTGATTTTTTTTTTTACATTAAGTTAGATAGATCTCTTTTTTTTTTTTTTTTAATTGGGTCATCTGAAATGAGGTTATCATATGTATCGATCGATGCTCAATCCGATTTATACTTTTTGATTTCGTACCATTTCAGATGGTACAATAATCCTTAAAAGTTCTTAGTCACAATGACTATATATATATATATATATATATATATATATATATATATATATATATATATATATATATATATAGGGGGAGAGAGAGAGAGAGACTTTTTTCTTGACTCTGATTATGATGTTTTGGGTTGCAAATAAGAAATCTTATCTTATATGCCGAGATTCATTGAGATTTATGTGAATTAATTCTGATATGTTTATCTGAACACTACATTGGATCCTGCATCAATGGCAGTCCATCAATGTGATATAGTTTGTAAGGGCCTGTATCATATTTGAGCCATGACTCAACGCAGGAAATGGGACGCGGCGCAGATCCAAGAGTTAAGTTGGTGCTCCTCTCGTGCCTCGCGACCTAAGCCGTGACATATTGTCTCTCGTGTCAAGCGCCGTTCTCGGGTCGGATCTACACGAAGAGGATCTCGATCCACACCATTAATCATCAAGCTTCATACAAGATCACAAGAAAGAGCTCGAAAACGCGTAAAGGACCGCCACCGGCGCGTCCTCACAGTCTCAAGGACAAGTCGATCTCGTCGCCGAGCCGCACCTTATCGTCCAATCCGCCATTGTCGTCGGCCACTCCCTGTTCCCTCCCCTCATGCACGCCAACTCGCGCCGCTGCGTGGCTGGACGACGTCGACCGAGCAGGCCGAGCGGCCGCGGCCGCAGCTGCCGCCAGCTCCCATCTCCGCCTCGTGATGCTCCGCTCTAGCTTGTGGGCGTTCTGGTGCCCTCCCAACGCCTGCGAGCTGTGGAACTTTCGCCGGCAGTAAGTGCACCTGAACATCCTCTCCGGCTCCGGCGGACTCGACGGCTCCAGCCCCAGCTCCAGGTTCAGCTCCTCATCCTTCTTCTCTTCAAACTCCATTGCTCAATCAATGAATGACTCTTGGCGAGAGAGACAGAGAGAGAGAGTTATATGGTGTTAGTGAGGGAGAAAGCGAGCATGAATCGAATGGAATATAGAGGACCAAGAGAGACTTATATGGTGTTGATGAGGGAGAAAGAAAGCATGGATCGAAGGGGATATAAAGGAGGAGAGAGAGGATGTGAGCTTGAATTGATGGTGTCGTCTACCTGGGACTAACAGGGACTTCGAAGTCTTCCCTCATAACCTCAAGATGCTTCCTCCCTCACTTTCAACATGCATGCATGCATGCATGCTACCAGAACATTTCCTTTCATAATTATCACATGCATGTTTCTACATAGAAAAGATTTGATCCTTGATTACTAATAAGATTTAAACGTGTTAAAACATATCTATTTTTCACATGAGATTTAAATGTCATATGGACAAGTCTAACAGAGCTTTGAAAGACACTTCTCATCACTTCACACAACATAAAGTCAAAAGTTGATATATAGTTTCAATATATAGTTTCAATATATAGTTTCAATACATAAAGTCAAAAGGAGGATACTCTTTCAATATCCATACAAGCTTCTAATTTCAATGTTGATATATAGTTTTTTTTTTATAATGTAATTTTTCCCAAGTAAAGGATAAATATTTTTTTTTTTTAAACCTCAATAGTGAAGGAGGCTCGGGGGCGATGACGAGGACATGCAAGGAATGACCCCATCTTCCTCGCCTACAATCTATGACAATCGTAAAGTCGATAAGTATGGGAGGTAGATAGAAAGACACGATCAACTAATCGACCACTAGTGGAGGTGACAAGAGGATAAAATCATCATTTATTTCTGAAAAAGAGTTTTTTGTGAAAATTTTTAATTTTTTTTAATTCTCCCCTAGATAAATTTGAAATTTATATTAAATTATTTGGTGACAATGCTCGTCTTGCCCGCCGCATTCCCTCCTTTAAGAGGCCTTTCACCGCAATCTCTATCCATCAAGAAAAAAAAAAGGTGGATCAATTATTCTACAAATGTCACATTTGTGGAATATCTTTTTCACCCTTTCTCATTTTGTTGTTGACCACATATATTTGTAAGGGGCATTCATATTCCCAAAATAAAGTTGAAAGCTATCCTATGACTTGCACTTAATTCTTTGAGTTATTTATTTGGATGATTTTTTAGAAAATATTTATATTTTCAGTATTTCCCCATTGGTACCTCTTATTTTATTTTATTTTCCAAATAGTTCCCTCAATTTAAAAAATACTTAAATTATGTCTCAAATTTTTTTTTTGTCCATTATAGTGTTTTAGTCATCACAATAAAAATACTATAAAGTCTACCAGAAAATATTATAAATGATTTAAATAGACGTTTAACCTCAATTAAATTAACACAAGAAGCCTAAAAATATGATATTGTAATTGTCTATGAGCAATAAAAACCAAAGCGACACAATGATGTCATTTATAGTATTTTTAATAATTTTTATAATATTTTTAGTATATCAATAAAACATTATAAAATTTTAAAAAAATACTGTAAATGAGACAATAAAAACACTATAATAGTTGAAAATTGATAAAATAAAATCGGACAAAAAAATTTGATTAAAAAACTTCGATGCTCTTTTGGATATTTTAATTAAGAACATTATTTGGAAAAAAAAAAAGCAAAAAAAATGGTACCTTTAAGAAAATACCCAAAATATTTATTTCATACTTCTAATAGATAAAGATCATCAAATCACACAAGTCTTGTCCCCATGAGGTCAATTTTGAACAAATTTTGTTCCCTATAGGCTCAAACTCAAACTCAAATGCCTTTTCGCCATATTAAATATCATGGAATTCAAAATTTTCAACTATTTTAATCATGATTTATGGTGTTTCAAAACTTGGTCATAAACAAATAATTTTAAATTAGTCTAACATGCACATCAAATGGGAAAAAGATGCTATCCAATTGTACCAAGTACTAAACAAATCAAAATTCTATAATAAGTATGACCTAACCAATCATTTTGTTCCTTAATTAAAGTAGTTTAGATTACCACTTTATATATAATGAACAAAATTTTTACACATCTTATGCATACATAAAAATAACACCAAATAAACAATGTGTCAAATCATAAGAATCATGATTTTTAGTATTCAAAATGTTGCAAAAATCATGTTGAACAAAATTGTTGTCTGATTTAAAGCCTCCATGTTTGAATTTTACGATGAACGATTAATTCAAAGATCACATATTAAGTCCAATTTAGTTCATTAAGGAATCAGTAAGTCAAAACATATATATATATATATATATTATGTTACAATCAATAATTAGATTCTCAAATTGTTCTGAATTTTTCCTACAACACAAAAGTCCACATATGTGTTCTAAATAGAAGACGAATAGCTAATTAGGCTCAAAAAGAAAACAATGGGTGCTCGAAAGGGATCCATCCTACCTTGGCTTGTGGTGTTGTACTTGATTCCATGAAGAACAATTTGTTTGTTGGATAAGAATAATTCATTTTGACCCTCACAAAACTGATACATCCTCTCCTTTTAGAATCAAATGGTGGTCATTCATGGCATCCATCGAATCCCATAAGGATCGATCGATCTATGCCGTCTTAGCTCTATATATAATTCAGCTTACCCAAATCTAAATAATAATTCCATTTATATGGAGAGCCCCACCATCATCTTTAACCTTTGTTTGTGTCATGTGTGCATCCTAAGATGAACAAAAGCTCGATGTTGCTTGAGACAAGACAGCATACCATCGATTGAACTGTGCACTTCCAAAGCATGTATTGACACCCAACTCCCCTAATGGTCTCAAGCTGAACTCAATGAATGCATCATCATGTCGTCTTCGTTAGCCCAACACCACAAAATCTCAAAAGTTTGAATGCGTTGTATCGAGTCATGTTCTCGTTGGGTTGTTTTCTTGTCGGGTCGAGATGCTTTTACTAAACATATATATGTCAGTCAAAGTTTGGCACGTCTTTCCAATGATCGTGTTAAACGTTTGCTAACAATCTCTTCCCCGTGTGCTTCGATTCATGCAACCATTCGAGGAAGATATGTGTTTATCTCGAGTTCAAGGCGTGCGTGCGTGCGATGTCATGATTCCATCGATGATACATTTGATTTGATCATCAGTTAGGTTGAGTAGGTGTCATCGATTTTCTAAATCTATACCTAATCAATTTACTAGTGATGTTAATCTTGCAAAGTCATTTTCTGTCCTAAACCCATGCAAACATGTCAATGTCTATTTCTTAGGACATAATGTTACTCCCCGATTCCATCGCCAAACCCAACTTTGGTATCACGTATTATAATATTCTTCATCTTTTCAAATAGTAGAAGATAATTGAAATTTAAATCTGTAGCATGTTTTAATACCACGATAAAGATTTTAATTATTATATTTTGATGCTACAATAAAATACAATAATCAAATCTCTGAAAAGATAAATTCTCCTTTAGTATGATACTTGGGAGTCTCATGTACCATAAAGGATTACTTATTTGATACTCGGAGTATAATTGTCTGATAATTGAATCAATTTGACGTCTCTCATCGAAACTTTTCTATTTATATGAACTTTTTAGTTAGAAAAGTTTTTTCTTAAATATTTTATAAGAATGTTATTTTTTTTAAATAATATGATAACATATTTAAGATCTCAATTTTACCTAAAAGATCCTATCGACCAAGATCTACTAATAGATTTCTTCTCCTGTATAAATCTTATAATTTCTTCTCCTCACACAACAACAAGTGTCAAAGTGTCACTAATGTGACACTTATTAGAATGGTTAAAATAATAAAATTAATGATAATATATTTATTAATTTTTTATAAATTAATCTTAATATTATTCATTTTTTGATATAAAATTAATTAATCGGAGTATTAAAACTGAAGCAAAAAGTATGGACACAGCAATGAGTTCTTCTGTTGCTGCAATGTTGAGATTCGTGCCCTTCCCAAGAGACAATAAGCACAACACTGTTTCATTGGATTGATGGCGTAATCAGCAGTAACATTCATCACCTAAAGTATTCATATTCTTTCCCACCACGTTCTTGATAAGTACTTCATGTTTCTACTCCATTTCTCGAGTGTAATCAAGAAACGTTCCATCAACATGGAATCCAACAGTGTCATGTTTCTATCATACATACAACTGGTGGGAAGTTGATGTGAGATGAGAGAAAGAACAATAATACTCTGCCAACCGAGAGAGATCAGTCCCACTAACAAACCTAATTGACACCACCATATTTCTAACACATGGGAATTATTTTTTTTATGTGCCCATTTTGAGTCTATCATCAAAGTATAATATATATATATATATATATATTAGATCCTTTTCTAACAACAAGTATTCATGGGTTGGAATCATGTATCTATTTATTTTTGTGGAATCAAATTAATATATTTGTCTATTGAAAAAAAAAGAAAATTGAGTGGATACATCATAATAATTTTCATTTATGATCGTCATGGATTAAAAATTTTCTCTATGCTAATGAATCCATATCAGATAAATCACATAGATTTCATTTTGTTTTATCTTTACAAGTTCTTGTCTTAAACGAAGATTGTGGATTCGATTACGGTTTCTTTGATTAGGTTTGTCTATCGACTAGGAATGGTTTTTTTTTGGAACATATTAACTTGGTTGAAGGATATATGTATTAGGCTTGAAGTTGACTTCATGTGAAGTTTGTATCTAATTGGATTTGATTAAACTTGAATTGAGCTTTCTTTGTTTCTCCATATGTTTGTACATAATATGTGCATTTGGTTTATTAGATTGTATTTCGACTAACCATGATCTTAAAAGTTAAGTCCATTGGGCCACCTTGAGCTATGTTTTTAAGTTTATTGGATTAGAATAGCCGATGGTTACTATTAATTAATCTCTTTCGAGTACAAATTAGTTGATGATAGTATAAATATGTTGCAAAGCTCTCATTGTCGATATACTTGTAGAATATTGCTGTTGGATAGTTTCTATTTAGTTTCTTTGATACTTAAATTACTTAAGTGTCTAAGTTAGGGTGACATCCGAAGTTTAAAAAGATAAGAAAAAAAATGAGATGATTAAGCTAAGTTGGAAAGGCCATTGAGGTGATTGAAATTGCAGAATAACTGCCTCTTGGATGATGGTTTCAATCTCTAAGGTGGTACAAATGTCGGTAGGATAAACGATTTTGGACATCATGATGATATAATGACCCTTGAGATGACTGATGATGTAGCACAATCACCTCTAAGAGTAGTAGTTTTTGATATTTATAGGGTTTTGGTTCAACAATCCATCAAGCCATCATCTCTCAGATGAAAAATTTTGATGGAGTTATGTTTCTATTATACGAAATATAATAGAAAAAAGAAATTAATCTACTCTTGCTATAAATTTAAAGTGCCTAAAATAGGAAATTAATGCAAAGAACTCTCATCGTCATGAGAACATCACCATATAATGCCTATGACCAATTATACATTTCTTTCCTCCTTGATCTCTCGCGACACAATGCTTAGGAGTTGCAAAGAGGGATGAAGTGTTGGTTTTATGATGATTCTCTGTTAGGAAAATTCTACTGTAAGTTGTGAAGAGGTTGATCATAAGAGAGGTTGTTATCTGTTGGCGTCTCTTATAAGCATAAAAACTATAATATGTAATTGTTATATAAAAAACTTTGATTTTCGAAACTGAAATCGAATAACGATATATCAAATTTAAGATGTATATCTTTCGATGTCATTCGAAAAGTCTTTATATGATATATAGGTGTACCATCATCGTATTCGAAAACTATAGTAATATCGATTTGTATGGAGAACTAGACTTACCTTCTCTTCTCTTCCTATTCTTCAAAGGACCGAATTAGAGAAAAGGAGAGATAAGAACAGATTTGTAATCTCTCAAAAATTTCACATGATTAAGGTAAGAGCAGAGGGTCTAAGATAACTAATTAGTAGACTCCATCTCATCAAGTTCATCTCTTAAGAAATCATACTATAATTAGATTTATTTTTATTAGTCGATAATCATAATGAGAATTCAATCGTATCTATAATATATCTTATTTAATTAGATATGATCACATAATCTAATATTCTCCAACTTGACTAATTAATTGATAAATTATAAAAAATTAAAACCAAAACAAATAAAATAAAAGGTTATTTAAAATAATTTTACTTAATTAGTTTTTAAAACTTTTAAAAAATATTTTACATGCATGCATGAATTTTATAAAATAGCCCAATAAATCCAATAAACATGATACTATATTAAGTGTGACTATCAATGTGAGTCATAATGATCGCATGTTATCAATGTCATACTTCTATCTATAAATCATAACACTATTAACCCATCCTAATGCAATCCAAAATAATCCATATAATTTATCTTGTCAAGACAATCCTATTATTATATTTAATCATAATATATACATATATATATTAATAAGATAATAGAAATAAATAATTTTAATTATGTATATAAGAATGTCAATTATAATGTCTACTCATACATACATTACCATATCTTTTATGGGTTATACAGAAACTCAATTATAAGAATATATTTAATCAAATACTTTACATTATAAAGTCTTAGTGAATGGATCAATATAGTGAAATTTAAGTTCATACTAATTATTTTTAAATTTTAACCGTCAAATACTTTATACACAATACGTAGAATTGTTAGAGTACTTGTTGAGAAGAAAAATACTATGATATATCATAATGTATTTTTAGCGATTTGATAATTGAGTCTAATCACACTAAATCCTCACGTAAAAGCATGTGCTTTATATTTTTCTCTATAAATTACCTCTTCAACTAATATAAATATAAAACATAAAACATAAAGTAAACTTCATGATATTGAGATAATTTATAGGGATCATGGGTTGATCTTTTGTCGACGGCTACAAAGAGTAGATGAGAGTCGCTATACTTTTGACTGAGGTAACCTCCTCGATTTGAGTGACAGGATGAGTTGGTAGTGTCGATACTTTTCTTATTAGAATTTGTAGCATGTTTTGGTATCAGATAATATTTTAATCATTGTGTTTTGGTGTTATAACAAGATACAATAATTAGATCTCCTAAACTATAGATGCTGCATTGGTACGATAGTTGAGAGGCTCATGTATCATAAAAGGTTACTTATTTGATATCGAGAGCATATTTGTTAGAGCCATTAGGATGCTCGAATTAATTTGATATCTCTCTTCACATTACTTTTATTTATATGAACTCTTTAATGAGAAGAGTTTTTTCTTAAATATTTTTATAAGAATGTTATTTTTTAAAAAAATAATATAATAACATATTTAAGATCTCAATTTTATCAAAAGATCCTATCGACCTAACAAGATCTACCAATAGATTTCTGCACAAAAACTAAATTTACCGTCACAAGCAATATCTTATTCTTCTAATATATTAATCAAATTTATTTTCCATATGGGATTAATATTACACCTGAAGCAAAAAGGATCTTGCAGCACAGCAGTTTCCCTCCTCAAGCTTCTGCTCACGTCCATGCCATTCCTCACAGATCACTTGTTCTTGGACATAACAGTGAGTTCTTCGGTGCACTACTGCTGCGATGTTGAGATGAGTGTCCCTTCGCAAGAGACAACAAGCACAGCACTGTTTCATTTGGCCTAATCAGCAGTAACATTCATCACATTAGGTATTCAGATTCTTTCCCACCTCGTTGTTCTTCATGTTTCTTTTCCATTTCTCTGATGTGTGATTGCGAATGCACTCCAACTGGTGGGACGTTGATGTAAGGTGAGAGAAGGAACAATAATGCTATGCCTACCAAGAGATCAGTCCCACTAACAAAGCTAATTGACACCACCACATTTCTAACACATTGAAATTATTTTTTTTATGTGCCCATTTTGAGTCTATCATCAAAGTATAATATATATTAGATCCTTTTCTAATAACAAGTATTGGAATCATGTATCTATTTATTTATGTAGAATCAAACTAATATATTTGTCTCTATCGATGAAAAAAAAAAAAAGGATTGGGTGGATGCATTATAATAATTCTCATTTATGAACGTCATGGATTAACACTTTTCTTTGTGCTAGTGAATCTATATCAGATAAGTCACCTAGATCTCATCTTGTTTTATCTTTAGAAGTTATTATCGTAAATGAAGATTGTGGATTGGATTAGGATTTCTTTGATTAAGCTTGTCTACCGAGAACTAGTTTTTTAACAGATTAAATTCGGTTGGAGGATTATGTATTAGGCTTGAAATTGATTTCATGTGAAGTTCTATCTAATTGGATTCGATTAAAATTGAATTGAGCTTTATTTGTTTATGCATATGTTTGTACATAATATGTGTATTTGGTTTATTAGATTGGACTCCGACTAATCTTAATCTTAAACCACCTTGGGCTATGTTTTCTAGCTCATTGGATTAGAATGGCCAATGCTTACGACTAATTAATCTCTTTCGAGTACAAATTAGTTGATAATAGTCTAAATATGTTAGAGAACTTTTGATAGATTTCCAATATATTTGTAGAATATTGTTGTTGGATAGTTTCGACTTAGTTTCTTTGATGCTTAAATTAGTTAAGTGTCCTAATTAGAGTAACATCTAGAGTTTAAAAAGATAAAGAAAAAGAAAAAGATTAGCTATTTATTGTTGGGCGACTACTTCAAGATAAGATGATTTGGTTGGTGGAAAGGCGATTGAGGTGATTAAAATCAGATGGTTTCAATCTCTAAGATGATCAATGATGTGGCGATAAGCATGGATAGATCTTGTTGCCAATTATCCTTTTCTTTCCTCTTGATCTCTGAACTAACAGCAATCCTATTAGGCATTATATAAGAGGTTGATTCTGTTATAGTTGCTTCTACATATTTGGACGTTGAGGGAAAAGATGAAGTGTTCTATAGGAGAGGTAGGATTGATCATAAGAGCGGTTGGTGCTCGCTGACCTCTCCTGTAAGTATAAAAACTATAATATACTATTGTTATACCAAAAACTTTAATGTCAAAAATTAAAATCAAATAATGATAAATCAAATTTATGATATGTACTTTCGGTGCCATTCAAAAAATATTTATTTAATATATAGGTGCATAAAACTACAATTATGTTGATCTGAATTAGACCCATAATCTCAATAACTTCATTTGACTAAATAAAAACGAGAAAAGATCTATAATTTTTTAATAACTTCACGTATCTATGTTGAGTCTCTAGGATGTTTTATCTATTTATATGTGAGAGTAGATGGTCTATGATAAGTAATTAGGAGAGTCCCTCCCATCAAGATTATCTCCTAAGGAATATTATTATAATTGAATTTTCTTTCTATTGGTTGATAACTATAATCAAAATCCAATCATATTCATAATATATCTTACCTAATTAGATAGAGATATATAATCTAACATTCTCTCACTTGAATTTTGTAAGATATAAAAAAAATTAAAATCAAAATAAATAAAATAAAAGGTTATTTAAAAATAATTTTACTTAATTATTTTTTGAAATTTTGAAAAAATTTATAAGTACACACAAATTTTACAAAATAAGCTAATAAATTTAATAAACATAATACTACATTAAGTCTAACTACCAATGCGAATCATAGTAGTTGTATGTCATTAATGAAATACTTCCTTCTATGCATTACAATCTTGTTATCATATTTAACTATAATATATACACACATAAATGCGAATAAAATAACATAAATAAATAACTTTAATTGTTTAAACTAGAATGTTGATTATAATGTCCACTCAAATATGAATTACTATATCTTTTATAAGTTGTATAGAAACCCAATTATGAGAATATATTCTTTCGAATACTTTAGACCGTAAAGCCTTAGTGAATGGATCAATAATTAATACATTAAAATTTAAAATTTTAATTAATATTAATTATTTTTGAACTTATTTTTCTAACCATCAAGTAATTTATACTATAATGCATAGAACTATTAAGGCACTTGTCATTTTTAGAGAATAAAACTATTATGATATGTCACAAAATATCTTCAACGATTTAGCAATTAAGTCTAATCATACTAAGTCATAAGATAAAGCTTGATAAATGACCTAAAAATATGCCACAAACTTAATTTTTATTATTGATAATATAATAAAATATTATTTTTATATTTTTTCTCTATAAATTGCCCCTCTAACTAATATAAATATAAAACATAAAATGAACTTCCTATTATTAAGATAATTTATAGAATTATTATCTAAAAATATCATCATTTTAAGCTAATTAAATTTTATATATGTGATCATATCTCTTCCAAATATCTTATTATTTTCTCTATAGTCTTTTAGTATTTCATTCTTGCGTAACCTTAATATCTATCTAGTATATCAACTATAAAATTGATATTTGGTATAGTAAAAGTGTGAGTATATAATAAACTTCTAACTATACATACATAATAAATTTTTTTAATCTAATTCTTTTCTAAGTTATTTAAAAATACTTGTTTTGACTAAAAAATTTACTTATATTATTTGCTGAACAAAGTTGTGTACTAAATTTCTTTAATATTTGATCAATATATCTCTGAATATTTCAATGTCAATAATATAAGATATATCATTCATATTAACCATATTAAAATTCTTGATGAGAAATTTTTTCGTCTAGTATAATAAACCAATATCACTATTAACAAGAAAAATATTATCCATATATAAGACCAATATAACAAGTTTGCTTCTACTGATCTTCAATATAAATACTAATCAATAACTTTTTAAATTTAAAAAATAATGATATTAAGAAACTTTATATACCATTGTTTAGAAGCTATTTATAGTCATAAATGTACTTCATAAATTTACATACCAAAATTTGCATTTCTTTTATTTTCCCTATGAATCATTTAGTTTATTCCATATAAATTTTCTTATCCATATTTTCACTCTGAAAAATTATTTTCGTATCTATATGTATAATTCAAAATCATAATGAGTCACCATAGGTCATGATGTTATTACAATTGCCGCACACAACGACACTACTATAACCATCGCAGTCATTGTGTGCAGTGACATTGTTGAATCCTCCTACAACTAAGGCAGGTCGATCATTGCAAGGTTGTTGTACACAAGCAGCCATGCATGCGGTTGCTATCAGTTGCCGAACCCTATGATGCTTCCACTCCGTACAAAATCACTATCTATAGTTGGGGTGGCAATCACTAGTGGTTATCGTCCTCAACAATATTATCATCGACAGTAAGTTATCAACGATAATCCATCAATCAAATACGAGGAACTTCACGTTGCTTGTAAGCAGGCGATAAGATGGACGAGATAAGAAAGTAGATCCATAACAAAAATAAATTATTTAAGGATCATAAATCAAAATCAAAGAATACCTTTTCACAAGCAAATAGTGCTAATAAACATATTTAAATATAATAGATTTGAAATACTTTTACAATCTAAAGTATTTGATTTTAAAATATGGTTATAATATCAATTGTAAATATAAAAATTATAATATACTATTATTGTATAAAAAATTTTAATATCAGAAACTAAAATCAAATAGCTAGATCAAATGTATAATATATACCTTTTGATACCATTAATAAAGCTCTTATTTGATATGTTTATCTTATCTACAATTGCATCATCATCATTTTCAAAAACTAGTGATATCGATCTATAAGGAGAACTAAACTTATCTTCTCCTATTTTTTGATCCTTCATAGGATCGAGTATTGGATTAAGAGAAGATTTGTAATCTTGTGACAAAGAAAAAAAATATATAATATCTCAATAATGTCATCTATCTAATCCTTATGAGGTTCTATCTATTTATAAACGAGAGCATAATATTTAAGATAAGTAATTAGGAAAGTTCCTTTCACTAAAATCATATCCTAAGTAATTATATTATAATTTAAAAAATTATTAGTTGATAATTATAATTAAAATTTAATTATATCTAAATACATATTACTTAATTAAATAGAATCACATAATATAGTATCTCCTTCCTTTTACCCGTTTCTTTCGCTTGTCGATCTCGCTTTGAATTAATTCCGTGTACTTCCTTAAAAGAGATGCTACAAGTATTGTATTCTCTTGAAGCTCTTTCCCCTCTACAGAGATTTGCAAATGATGTGACACCAATTATCTCTAAAATGATAATTTCAATTATCAAGATGACATAACAATTATTGAGGTAACCAGTGATACTAAAAAAATCATCATTTCATGTAACATTGATATTCACTTTTCACATATGCTGGTGTACATGTGTCGCCCATGAGGTGACAATTTTACCGTGAGACATAAATTATTTTTTTTTTAACATTCTTATAACATAATTTATCTCATCTATCACCTAAAACTTTCTTGTATCACTAGAAAAAACAAAAAAAAAATTAATGGTTGAGGTAAATAGAGTTTAGTTTTTACCGTTAGCGTATATAGTCCAACAAAGAAGTTACAAGATTTATTAGTTATAAAAAATACGTACCTAATTTTAAAGATTTTACAAGAATTTAATAAATACACATATTCCGAACTCAAATTATAGAGCAAATATAAAAGTTAATCTTGTATATGCAAGTGTATCTGTATTAAATACCACTTTAATAATAAGCTGCAATCATACGTTCCATTCCAACAAATACATCCCATGTCGTATAACAACATTACAAGCTTAATATACCAAATATACACCTTTTATAGCTTCTTCGGGAGACCAAAATACCCCTTCGCAAGCGGCCACCCATAAAAGCACTCCCGGTCGCTCGCCCGGGGCATTTCAGGAAGAAAAAGAAGATATATACGGACCGTGGGATGGAGATCAAGCGGACGCGAACTCACTCGTTAGCTTCGCCCTGAGATCCTTCCTCAGTATCTTTCCCGATGGCGCCTTGGGAATCGCCTCCGTGAAGAATACCCTGTTGATCCTCTTGTAGAACACCACCTGTCTCGAGACGAACTGCTTGATCTCCTCCTCCGTGATCTGAGATCCATGGGCACGGACGACGAAGGCGACGGGGACCTCTCCGGCCACCTCATCCTTCATCCTGGAAAGACGAATTTGCTGCATCAGTATCCATAGAAGAAGCTACGTGAAGGGGTTGAGCAGGGTTGGAGGTACTTACGGGACGACGGCAGCGTCCGCGACGTCAAGGTGGGTGATGAGCAGGGCCTCGAGCTCGGCTGGAGCAACTTGGAATCCTTTGTACTTGATTATCTCCTTCAGCCTGTCGACGATGAAGATCTCGTCGTCGTCGTCCACGAAGCCGATGTCGCCTGTGTGCAGCCAGCCTTCCTCGTCTATGGTGTTCTTGGTTGCTTCTGGGTCATTGAGGTATCCTGTACGATGACAGCAGCAGCAGCCAGCAGGTCAACGTGTGTTCGAACCACTTTGAACACATACACTCTCTCTCTACTTGTTGACAGACAAGGGGATGTGTGCTATCCGTTTGGTTGGTGTGAACGTGTACGGGAATACTATTTTGATTTGGTCAAAGGCTTGTGTGTGTTGGTCAACGGAATGGAACAAGGAGGAGACGGACCTTTCATGATTTGGGCTCCTCGGATGCAGATCTCGCCCCGGTGGTTGCGGCCGAGGGAGGCGCCGGTGTCGGGTTCGACGATCTTGAGCTCGGCGTTCCTCACAACGGTGCCGCACGTGCCGGACTTCATCGGGAAGGGCTCCTTGGCAAACGCCAGGCACATCGAGAGCACCGGCCCTGCTTCCGTCATCCCGTAGCCCTGAGAAATAGAGATTGGATCGTTTTGAGTCGTTCGCGTGAGGTGGTGGATCGAACATTTACGTTGTGTTGTAGTGTTGTGTGTCTCACCTGGCCGAGCTTGGCGTTGGGGAGCTTCGCCATGAACTTGTCCTCCAGCTCCTTCCCCATGGGCGCCGCACCTGACATCACCGTCCTTATCGACGACAGATCGTAGCAGTCCACCAGCGGGCTCTTCACGAACTCCAGCACGATCGGTGGCACGAACGGCGCCACCGTCACCCGGTACCGCTGCACCAGCTCCAGCATGGCTGAGATCTCGAACCGCTTCATCATCAGGATGGCGGCGCCTGCCCGAAGCCCGCAAAGCAGCACCGAGTTGAGGGAGTAGATGTGGAAGAGCGGCAACACGCAGAGCAGCACGTCCTCCTGGTGGAAGTAGAGGTTGGGGTTGTCGCCGTCCACCTGCTGGGCCACGCTGGTGATCAGGCTCCGGTGGGTCAGCATGACGCCCTTGGGCAGCCCGGTCGTCCCTGAAGAGTACGGCAGTGCCACCACGTCGTCGGGGTTGATCTCGACCTCGGCGAGGTTGCGCTCGTCGGCGGCCAGGAGCTCCGAGAAGGCGCGGCAGCCCTCCGGCGGGTGGTCGACGCACACGACGGTGACGCCGCACTCCCGCGCGAACTCCCGGACCTTGTCGACGTAGCAAGACTCCGTGAAGATGACGCGAGCGCCGGAGGCGGCGGCCTGCTTGTGGATTTCCGCCGGGGTGTAGAAGGGGTTGGCGGTGGTGGCGACGGCTCCGCGGTGCGAGGCAGCCAGGAAGGCAATGACGAACTCAGGGGAGTTTTGCAGGAGGATCATGATAACCTGGCCCTCCCCAACGCCGAGGCCGTGGAGGCCGGCGGCTGCGCGGCGGGCGGCGACGTCGACTTCAGCGTAGCTCATGACAGAGCCGCTGGCGCCGTCGATGATGCATGGGCGGTCGGCGAAGTCGGCCAGATGCTCGAAGCAGTAATCATGGAGCGACCGGCGGTTGTCGATCTCGATGTCCGGCAGCTTCGACCTGAAGATGGTCTCCTCCGGCATCGAGTACGAACCCATGGCGATAACCGAGGCAGCTGCTCTGCTGACAGTAGAAAACAAAAAGAAGAGTAATCTGGCTGCGCTCTCTTCCCTGAAGAAGGAGATGGTGGGAGGAGGCACGCAAGATAATATACCGGCGAAGCGCATCGGGGAGTTGGTGAGGACACTTGGCATTAACAAAATTCCTATTGGTTAAACAGGAAGACAAATGCTGATGTGGGTTTGGTGAGACACGTCCGAGCGCGGGATTGCGGCAAGCAATTGATGACCGCGGACGGTAAACCAGCGGCCAAGATCTCCTTTCGCAAGCGTTTTTACCAACCACATCACGATCGCAGCCGTCCATGGAGACGCGAACCGGACCGGATTGGACCCGATCTCACCTACCCCGAACCGGATGGGTGGGAGGTGGGTGGGCGTGACGTCGGCGTGGCGTGCCCCGACTCACACCATGGAGAGGAGAAATCAGGACCGTCAGATCGGAATCGATGGCGGAAGATGCGATTGGCGGGTGATGGGAATGTCGACGTAGGAATTGGTGCGATCTCACCAACCTTGTGTTGGATAATATGCCCACTTAAGCATATTTATCTTATAATAAATCTTAGCTTCGGCAATTGGTCTCATACAATCAAAATAATAGCAAAATCCATGACGTGATGCATGCGAGGCAAACATGCATCTATTTCTCTCTCGTTATTAGCTTCCAACATTATAGATGATATTTTCCGTATCTAATTATATTGGAATTGCAGTTGTATGACATCTTTATTTGATTTAAATACTAAGTTGAACAGCAACTAATATATTATTTAGAACTCATTTGACTTAAATTCTTTTTGCTTACCAACCACATTGATCAAGGTCTACAAGTCCAGGAACACAATCAACAATGTTGCTTACTAGAACAAAAGTGGGATAATATAAAAAGGAAAAGAAAAAGAAAGGTGGAAGAAGATGAACCACTATTTTGGATCATTCTTCTTCCACTTTGTATTGTGAAACTTTTGACCTATGATGATGAGTTACATTGGTTGATCCTCCTTAAAGTCACCAAGAAAACTATGTGTCAACCAACAGCAACTACCACCTTGACAAGGGTTCTTCTATGTCAATGATGCATGAAATCAGATGATAGGCATTAGACATGAGGCCATCAGAAGAAGATGCATTGGATTCCTCTTTTGTATATATATATATATATATATATATACAAAAGTATTTCTCTATTATGTATTCATACCGTTGAATACATTTGAATGTTATATATACATATTTATATATTAAATCTTCGTTACTATCATATGCTTGAAATAATGAGCCACCATCCTCTAAATGTGTAAACATTGGCGTACTTACTTATCTTACCCAAAAAAGCACCCCATCTCTCTGCTATGACGGTTTCTTTTTTTCTTTACGTAGGTGAAGGTATGAATCTGGGTAGAACAAAAAATAAAATAAACACGAATAGTGAGGAAAAGGTGTCGTGTGCGGATCCTGGATTTGGGGGCGGTGTGGGTGTCCAGTACTTGAGGAGGAGGAGCATCCGAATCCGATAACAAAAGGAAGAGAGGGAGACCAGTCTGCTCTACACCGACACCGTTGGCGGCCGCTCCGGCGCAGATCTGTTCATGGCGACCCCGCTCCTCCCCCGCGTTCGAGCCCCCATCACCCACGTTATCTTTGACATGGACGGCCTCCTCCTCGGTATGCTATCGATGTGTTACCCCTCTCCCCCTCTGTGATCCTCTTGTTGGTGTCGTTGACGTGCGATCGCTTTGCGATGCGTAGACACGGAACCGTTCTACACGTTGGTGCAGGAGAAGATCCTGGCGAGGTTTGGGAAGACCTTCGACTGGTCTCTCAAGGCCCAGATGATGGGGAAGAAGGCCATTGAGTCCGCCCGAATCTTCGTCCGCGAGTCCGGCCTCGATGGCCTCCTCACGCCCGAGGCCTTCCTCGAGGAGCGGGAAGGGATGCTGCAGGACCTCTTTCCCACGTGCCAGCAGTTGCCCGGTGAGTCGATGATCTACGTTCGTGGCCGTATTTTGCCTTTCTCTTTTCTTGATCTTTTGAATTCATGACGTATTAGATGATTGACGTGTTAGAAAAGGCAAAAAAAGAGATGCTTTTTGTTTTGATTTCTGAGTGCGCAAGTGCATAACTATTTGCAGTCCAGGTGTTCGGTATAATGCTTGTGAACTTCTGTGAAGAACTTTTGGAGGTTGTTATTCTGCTTTATCTTTTGCCTGAATGGATGGTTCAGTAGCTATACATTGGTTTCATGAATGCATGCTGGATCTTGTGGAAATTTCTTGCTTGAAGTTTCAGCATTCGATAGTAATTGTTCTTGACCAAAATTGAGTGAAGGCGCCAACATAGACAATTTGAAGATCCTTGAATATGCCAAAACATAGTTGGTAGTTCCATTTTAGCACTCTCAAGGAATGATAGATTGGATGATGTAGTTGAAAAAGAGGACTTGGGAGTAGTGTGATGGATGATCAAATCATATATAAAGACATCCTTGGAATGTAGGAAACTATGAGTCAAACGAAGTTCATGTGCTTTAGGTGGCTGGTAGACCGCTTACATCCAAAGCACCTTTTACCCTTTGTTAAAGAAGTAGAAGGATCTATTGGTGTTGTACTGTTCTGCGAGATTAGGTATGGAACTAGTGACACCCTTGTGATCTTGTCTTCCTACTATAGAACGGTCAATGAAGAGATCAGGGTCTCTGTGGGGCAGGAATAAACCAATGCGATGTTAAGCATTGGATAAATGCTCAGACCTTGAGATTACATAGGTTGTCTTATGCTTTTGTGTCAAACCAATTGACTCAGCAAATGGAGAAAATAACACATTAGAAAGAGACCCTACCTGGATCTAGCTCTTAGCTCTCAGAATAAGCACCGGTCATTAGATGGTAACTTTGTTGTTTCAGAACATTGGTGGTCAATGAATAGCTAAATGATTCCACTTGAAGCTTGCTGGTCATAAACTATTTAATAGTTTGACAACTTATACATTTTACTCCATTTTATGAGTTGGCACTCTAGGAAAATTCCTGCATAACCTCATATGGTAAGGCATTTACACAGTAGGATAGGTGATGTTCAGTTTTGGAGTTGAGTGTATGTGGAAATGCTTGCTTTATTTTGGTTGCACAACTAAAGTGCTCAGCAACTGTTTTGTAAGGTTAAGTATAGGCATAGCTATCTGGATATTCCATAATATGAAAAATAATTAAGTCCATTTTCAGATATCAGGAATGATATCATTGTCTACTTTACCAAGTGGTTGCAGTGCTCTTAGAAGAATGACTCTCCAAGTTCAAACAGAAGTTTCTTGCTTTCTCAGGCACTCAAGAGTGCCTCATAAGATAGATATTGAAATTGAATTGCCAAAGGATATCTGTTAACATTTGATTTATGTGTGTTGAACTTTAGTTTTGGATGAGTATTGATTTCCCTACATACTTGCATGGCAAAGATGCATTTCTATAGGCAGAGGTAGATCCACCACAAACAAAAACAATCTTTTAGTGCTTAAGATATTTTATTTTTTTCCTTAGGTATCAGAAACTTTTCTTCTATCATGTTGCTGAGTTTTAGTTGCATAAATTATTCTCAAACAGGTGTCAAGAGACTTGTCAGTCATCTCCATGCTAAGGGGATACCTATGTGTATTGCAACAGGGTAAGTTATTTTGTCATACTCACTTCGTTACTAGTTTGGATGAGACGTTTTGTGTTTTGATCCTTGAAGATCTGCTTACTTCTGGGAATAATTTTTATCTTAAAATCCTATTTGCTAGTGTTCCTTTTCCTAAAATGTGGCCTGCCCATGAGCCCAAATGGGACATTATTTCCAATAATTAACAATTTTCGACAGATCTCATAAGCGGCACTTTGCTCTGAAGACGCAAAATCATGGTGAGATAATTGCTATGATGCACCATGTGGTCATGGGTGATGATCCAGAAGTGACAAAAGGCAAACCTTCTCCTGAAGTATTTCTTGCTGCTGCAAAAAGATTCGAGGTGCCATTGATCAATTTGTTCTGTGAATAGATATATGCGGTTTTACTCTTTAAGTTGTGAGAAATGGATCATGATCATCTCTTACATGGTTTCCAATTTATGCTCATTGGATATTGCCTATTAAATAGGGTAGCGTGGACCTAAGCAAGATTTTAGTTTTTGAAGATGCACCATCAGGAGTAGCAGCAGCTAAAAATGCCGGGATGTAAGTGATTGAGATACACATCCCCATCCAGTCACAAATCGTTTTCTCATTTCCTTCTATTGAATGCTTCATGCAGGAATGTGATTATGGTCCCAGATCCTTGTTTGGATGCTTCGCATCAGAAAGAAGCAGACCAGGTTCTTGGTTCCCTAATGGATTTCAAGCCAAAAGAATGGGGCCTGCCAGCGTTCGAGCCGAGCAATGAATAATTTGCTGTGCCTGCTACATGCAAGCAATTCTCTCTTAGTTGCATCCAATCGTCTTCAGGAGGTCACAAACTTCTAATTCTTTTCTGCAAGATAATTGTGCTTTACCTTAGGTGAATTTGCACACATTTACTTCTGGAAATTTGGCCGAAAGCCAAACATATTATTCATCTCTGTCTAACCAAGTTATGTATGCTTAGTAAGCTGGAATAATTGACAGGCCAATTTGATACCTGAATAAGATGGAATGCTTTTAGATTGAAGTAGTGTTTGATGGTTGTTGGATTTCATGTTCTTCTGTAGCTGGCTGTGAAATCTGTCTTACAAAACAACTAGAGAGAGAGAGAGCATACAATATCAAAACATGTGTGTCAAAAACGCTCGAGTTATGCATACATTGCAGGTCTGCTTTAAGTGCAGAGAGACATACAATTACACACCAAGGACCTTTACTTTGTGACCATACTTGGTGTTATACTCATACTATCTCATGACCATGCAAAACCATGCAATAAAGATGCATGCTTGGTCATGTACGTACGTAACACTAAAGGTCTCTGTCGCTCTCTCTTAACTCATTTGGAGAGAACCTAACATGGCGAAAGCCATGGTAATAGCAACTCCAGCACCAGCAACCACACGCTCGGCGGCTGAAGATTCACCTGCCGGAGCGTCGGCGTCGTTCGACGGAGCTCCGGCCGGTGATCCGTCCGGGCTCATTGGGCCCGGCGGTGACGCCACAGGAGTGTCTGAAGCCGGTGCGTCTGCCGGTGCGTCCGCCGGTGAGGGCCCGTTCGACACGTCACTCGGAGACGCTGCGTCGGGAGTTGGTGATGGGGCGTCTTTGGAAGGGGCCAGCGTCGGTGTCAGTGTTGCATTCGCCGGCGCAGGTGCCGCGACTGGCGCTGCCGTCGGCGATGTGCTGTGGTTGCTGGCCCCACCGCTGATGCTGGGCGGGACGATGACGCTGCTGATCTGGATGACCGAGATGTTGTAGGGCCGCGTCGCCACGACCTTGACGAAGTTAGCGACCAGGGACGAGCCCGGCACGGCGGAGCCGAAGGCAATCTGCCCGTTGCCCATGTTGGTCACGTTGAGGAACCCGTTCCGGCCGGAGGCGAGGCCGGTGGCCTGGAAGAGCGTGGTCAGAATGGCGGTGTGGTTGGGGAGTTTGTGGAGCTTCGCGTCGTCGTAGTAGTCAAGTACGACGTGCACCGAAAGGATCTTCTTGAGTTCGTCGGTGGGGCGGCTGGAGACGGACGAGGCCGCACCGTTGTCGACGGCGAGGACGGTGATGGTGCGGCGGCTGTTGATGTCAGAGACCAGCTCGGTTTGAGTGAGGAGGCTGTTGAAGGTGGAGAAGTCGTCGAACTGGGCGAGGATCCTGGTGATGTTGTGGGAAGCTGCCAAGGGGAAGAGAAGAAAGGGGAGGAAGAAGAGAGTGGGTGGTCTCAAAGTCATGTTTGCGAGGTCTTCTCAAGCTGGGAGGGAAAAGAGGAGGAGAGGGGTGATTTAAGTAGAGAGGTTTCCTAGGTTTATATAATGGATGTATCCATCCCTGGTTGACTTGGATTTAGGAGGATAAGTGGTTGACCTTTCTCCATATTCTCTGTCCAAGAAGAGCAAGTTTGATCTTTTCCCAGTAGCCATTTTTGGTACATTTGGATCCACAAACGGATAACAATAGGTTTGCTAAATGTTGAGTGATCAAGAAATCATCTTTCTTTCAGCCACTAAACCAAACTTAAATTTGGCAGTAAATAACAAGGTATATGACTTTGGTCTCAGTTCTCATCAAGGTTTGTAATATTACCCAGTAGTTTCATCACCAAAAACTAAATTATTATTTGTGAATTTTATGTATAAAGTTACATCAGCCTAGTTGAGTCTAATTTTTAATAAAAAAGATTACAGGACATTTACTTATATATTTGAACAAGTTATCCAAAAAAAATTTTAAATTTTTTTATTTTTTTCATAAATCATCCTGTTTTACTTGATTCCCAAGAAACACTCATTGTTTTTTGAAAGATAAAATTACATTTAGCCTCAGCCCCATCATGATCGTCTCCCACCTCTATCTCATCGCGAGGCCATGTCACCTCCATCATATTTCCTAGTCATCATCTTTATCACTATTACGTTACCTATAAAGGCCTTGTCGTCGTCCTCACTAGCCCCATGAGGCTTGTTGTCATGCTCGTCATTTCGTCATTGTCTTCACAATCCTTGTGGAGTCCTCATGGTTGTCCTCATCAACTAGCTTTCGCCCCTTACTCTCCATGACTTTCGCCTGTCTTTCATCTATTGCTTTTATCTCTTACTTCCACTTCTACCACATGAGATTTTTTCTCTCTCCTCCCCTCTATCTCTACCATAGCCTATATCATTTTTGTCATTTCCATCTCATCTCAGTGTGACAGGTGGAAGTAAGTGAGCAGAAGTAGTGGAGAGCGAGGAACGAAGGGAGCATTGGGCAAAAGCGAGGAGGGGTGTGCTCCTTCAATGCTAAAGGCCTAGAATCCAAGAGGCAGAGGAGAAGGCCAAGGACGCCCACCTTGAAGTTGGCATTGCGAGAGGCATTCGAGGTGGAAGTGAGGAGAGAAGTGACAACAGTGACATGACCTGTGGTGGAGATAAAGGTGACAAACAAAAGCATTAGCGACAATAGCGACGGACAAGGGCGAGGGTGCACCAGAGAGCAACGAACAAGGGCAAGGATAGAGGTGATGGACGAGGGTATGATTTTGGCAGTAGAGGCAATGGGGTAACAACAATGATTAACAGGGCAAAGGCCAAGGATAATCTCATCGTTTAAAAAATAAAGGATGCTTTATGAAAACAATAAAAAGTTGGGGCTTTTTTTAAAGAAATTTGCCCTATATATTTTTGGTTAACCAATTTATAAAGAATCCCAAAATTTCCTTTCATTTATAATATAATGGTCCAATTATATTCTTCATTATTTTATATTTATAATATGATCCATAAAAGTAGGATTATTTGCATATAGATCCTCAACCTATATTTAAAATAAGAAGATGAGTATTGGTATTGTAGTAAAATACTTAAGATATACTTAGCAAGTTTGTATAAGTAGTATGATAGCATGTGTACAACATGCTCTCAAAAGATTATTCTGGTGTTAAAGTATCCAAGTTACCTAATCTGTTAATATTTTATCATATTGGATTACTTAAGATATACAGTACTCATGCGATATTCATAAGCAAGGGTAAATATAGACCTTAACTTCATATAGTTCAAAAAAAATTATAAAAATAAAAATAAATATTAGAATGACGAACATACGGATAACATATCATCACCACACACAAATGAGTAAGATAATATGGATCACAAGTGTAATCATCGATAATTTTTCCCTTAACATAAATTAATTACTATAAATGATATATTACTTTATTATTAACTTCTATATTTGTGTATTATAGTTAAGGAAATGATTAGATTTGGTTTCCTAAATCATATGGATAAGTTAGGAATTCTACTAATCAATTAAATTATTAATTGATTTATTTCCTAATGAGTGATTTGATATTTAGGAAGTAAATAGTTTACATTCCATTTTTGTGTGTGAACTATAAGAAATAAATATTATATTACTTTTTTGTGTGTGAAAGCAAATGTAAAATAAATTAAAAATAAAAATTAAATTATTACTTACCTTTCGGGGAGATCTCATCTTCTCCTATATAAAGGGACTATTCATCCCTCATTTTCTACTAGGCCTAACAATAGAAGGATTGAGGAGATGACTTTCTAGGGAGATGATATCAAGGAAGGGATAATCGAAAAGAGGTAGGATCCTTTCTTTTTAATTAGGTTTAATTTGTGTTTTGAAATCTTGACATTGAGATTGTTATAATTTTATAATGAATAATGATGTTTTAATTTCAAAATTTCATGTTTTTGAATAATAATAATTGATTTGTGATGTTAAACTGATTATTTGATTTGTATCGATCTTTTAAGCTTAAGTGAATTTTAATATTGATTTAATTATTAAAATTCTTATTTAGTATAATAGTTCTAATTTATTTAATTAGTTATATCTATATTTCAAGAATTATGTGTGAATTTTTGTAATGTAATTAGTTTTAAATTTTAGATCATGAATTTAAAGATTTAATTAATGTATTTGAATAATTCTTTAATAATTTTAAATATTAAAATCTAATTTGATAAGAGGAGGGGTCTGACTTGAGTCAAGTTGATCGATCAGATCGAATCGACTTAGACTATGTGATCATGTACAACCTAGCTTATGTGACTAAGTACAACCTAGCTCATGTGGTCAGGCATGACCCAACCCATGTGGCTAGGTACGATCTAATCCATATGGCCATGTATGACCCAGCCCATGCGGTAAGGTACGACCCAACCATGTGGTTAGGCATGGACCAGCTCATGTGGCTAGATATAATCCAGTCTATGTGGCCATGTATAGCCCAACTCATATGGTAAGGTACGACTCAACCATGTGGCTAAGCATGGGCCAGCTTATGTGGTTAGGTACAACTCAGTCTAGGTAGTCAGATACGACCCTAACTCATGTGTCTATGATCAATTCGCGAGCTAAGCATGGCTTAGTTCAATGGTAAGGCCCAGCCTTATAAGTGAGGCTTAGCCTAGTCCATGAAGTTAAGCCTGCCCAGCTACGCGATTGATATTAGACATATCATCGCTCCTTTTATATAGCTCGTCGTACCTCAACTCAACCTAGTATTTGGAACAGGTATATGCAATGTATATGACCCGCCCAAGATTCAGGTGGGTTGGTTCGGTTTGGGTTAGTACTGTACGACATAGTCCAATCTCCTTCTCTATTGGTTTGAGCTCATTAATTGATGAAATCAAACAGGTTTGATCGGTTAAAGTTGATTTAGGGTGATTCCAAACTAACTTGACTGGTTCAAACCTATTTGACCTAATCGAGATCAATCAAATCTAAATTAGACCGGTTTAGGGTGATTCCAGACTGGTTCCATAAGGATTTGGTATTGGTTCCGTTAGATCATAATCGAATTGAGTTTGGTTTAAGTCAATTGAGCTATTCCAAGTAGGGTTTTGATTGATTGAGGACTATTGAGATATTGATATTTAATATTTTTATGATATGATGAATTTAAAGGTTTTATCTAAAGATGTTATTTGAAAATGATTATTGGTTTTCTATGTTTATGATATTGATATGATAAGTATCATGTAGTAGATGTGACTAGAGTAGTAGTTCACATTGGGAGTGCAACATGTGAAAGGAGCTACGGGCCCATCATAGTGCGGAGCCACCAATGAACATAGTTTAGTAGATTTACATCAAGTATAGTCTCTCATAATATTTAATCATATTGATTTCTTGATGTATGCATGAGTGATTGAATGAGTGTAAATGAATGATCATGGATGTTTATGTATCCCTGCCGAGAGCAGGTATGGCGATTCCCTTCGGGAATTAGCGAGCCATCAGACGTGATGGTTAGACGGTTCCTCCATCCGCTGTTGGGAGAGCGCACTATTGGGTGATGTACGCCTTTGTTATTATGTATGTGTTGTATGTGGCTGATGCATCATTTTGTTTATTATGCAAGAAATTATCATCATTTTTCTGATGCATAAGTTTTATGATGAATAGATATATTTTCATATTGAATTATTGATATTTATTGATATTTCATGAATATTGAAGATTATTTTTATGACTTTTCTGATGTTCCTACCAGCATGTGTGGTTGCTAATGTATTTTTATTTTATATTTATTTTCAGAGTAATCGACTATTGTGTAATAGATCTGAAGCTTGGGTGGAAGAGACTTGTGACCCTGTGAAGAAGATGTCATTTTTCTAACTAATAGAATATCTACTACTGTAAAGACAATAATTTGAATTCAAAGACAATAAAAAGAAAAGGAGAAAGTTTATTATGTAAATTATGGATAATAAATTACTGATTTATTATTCTTTTTATAAATTCGGGATGTAACAACAAGCAACACAAAATAATTGACCCTTATAAGATACAAAAGGCTATTTAAAATAGACGAACAATTGCACACAATAAGACTCTTCAAAGCTTATGCAAGCCCAATATTCCTACCATTTTTGTTGAATAGAAAATGAATACATTAAAGATATATATACCACCCGTCAAATATATAATTAAAGTCTCATGTGTCACCTAAGGACCTCTAGAGTTGAGATAGTTGATGCTTCTCATCGTAAGATCATTAACTAAAAATTAACCTATGATATACGAGAATAATGTTGTTTTGACTATTTTCAATGCCTCACAATTAGAAATATTTTTTTACCATTAAAAATTAAAAAAATATTTTCAACAAAGTAAAATGGAGCAATAGTACTTTTTACCTCATACAATTTACCTAGACAAACACTAAAAAATATCAAAAAAATAGAAAACAAGAATAAAAAAGTGTCCATACGTTAAACACCTTGACTATATGAGCAAATTAAACCATACTTTGTCGAAGTACACAAATCAAAATTATATAAGAAACACAAAAATAATTGAGAATTTATAGATTATTTAGGATAATTTTCTAAACACTCCGATACAAAAGGATGTCCCTATTCTTTGTAGAGAAAAGATTATGTATATTGATTCTTGTTAATTAAAGACTCATGTATTAGGTATTTACTGTAAACAATAATAACAACAACAACAACAACAATAATAATAGAAATGATATATTGTATCAAATTTCTTTTGTTATTTTTCAGGTGTTCAATATTACCATGCCCCACATATAAGAAAGCCTACACCCATGGTCACCTCTTGCTTACTTTCCTTTGTCTTCATTGGAAGAACAGCACAATGGAGTGTGGTGAGTATGCATGGATGATAAATTATCCACAACAATTAAAAACATGGTGCACCCTAAAAAAAAAGTCCATCCAAATCCTATCTATTAAAACATTCACAACAAACAAACATTGGTGGACTCTTGGATGGGCTCAACCAATAGTCTGGTTTCTGAAAGAGACCTGTGTGGATCTTTCTTTACTCTTGTGAAGATCCTTCTTCTAAGTTCAAGTAGAGTAAATAAGATGCAATCCATTCTTCTTTTTATCCTTTCCTGGATTTTTTTAATCTTAGTTTAAAATGTCATCCTACATCTATAAATAAATGTGTTATCTAGTTGTCTAGAGAACCAAATTCAGAATAACAAAGCCTACTGATAAAGTTCAAGCTCTTATAAATATTTTTAAAAAGTTCTATAAAAATATTTATTTCATCTCAGTTGCTTTTTTTTTAAGGGGTTGAGATACTGTGCTAGTAGTACTATATGCTTAATATTTGAGTAAGTGATGTATTTTATAAAGAATCTCTCTTTCTTCAGAACTATAGGCTTTTCCTCTCTGCCTTTCTCATTTTGCCTCTACCTAATCACTAAGCAGAAATGAGAGGAAAAGGAATCAATGATGGAGTGCTAATTTGGCCCTGCATATCTTATGAAGTTAAGTTACCTTAGTCCACAAGTACCACTTTGGCATGCATGCTACATAGATTGAGCATTGGGACATCCACTGGTTATTTTATTCTTCATGGAATTCACTAATCTGGATGTGTTGCAGTACATGACCAGTCTGCATATGCAACATCAAGTCATTAAAAGCCTTGACTACCACCATCCTCAAAATGTTACTAGAGTTCTGCAGATGATTTTAACTTTTTTTTTTTTTTTCTCTCTGAGAAAGAGAGAATAGAATTGGGCATGATCTTGGCATGTACATGTGTACAAATCAAGTATGCTACATGATTGTACCTCATGGATGTCCTTGCAAAATTTCATGTCCCCTTCTTTAAAGCATTTTGTCAGTTATATACATGATTGATTGTCTTCCAGTAAGAGTTATTGTAGTGGCCTTCATCCTGGACTTCATCTGCAGATGACCACCTGCTTCCCTGCTCACACTGGATTAATGATGGAGAAGATGATGTGGATACCTACTCCCTGTTCCAAGATGTGCCAGTGACCACTGCATGTGCACGTGGAAGCATTGTCCATGTACATCCAAAGCAGGCTTGGCTAATTGGGACACCACTTCAATGAAACCCATGTGCTCTTCTTGCTGAGCTCCAAACTCGATCAATGATTGTAGAGCACACAAGGACAGGGAGGGGGGGGGAGCTGAAAGCTTCAATGCTGTGGGAAGAATTCCATTAGATTCTTAGGCTTGCAAACAGTAGAATCAAGAACAAGTAATCTGAAATCGAGGACAACAGGATAGTGTTTGTCATTTACCTGCGATCAATGCTGACTTTTGAGATTTTAATTACTTTAACTGAGAAGATTGTGGATGCCATGCTCAGGTGGAAGTCAAATGTATAAAGAATTGTTGCAACATGCAAGCAATATCATAGATTAGCTGTCATGGTTTGAATGATTCATATGACTTCCTATTACTAGGAAGAAATTTGATACCAAGCCCATGCCCAGCAGCTGAGATTCACAAAAAGTCAAGCTGTACAAAACAGAGATTGCAGCATGAGGTTTATGAGCAACAAGTTCTGACCTGATATTATACTGTAATGCATCATATCAGAATATAAGTATCCTTCAGTAATTAATTATTATAAGAGCAAGGCACATGAGAGTGGAGTAATATCAATAAAAATGTTAATTTGCAGGCATTTTTTTGTAATGCTTCAAGCTCACCTGTGATGGTTCCATACCTGTGGAGCTTTCAGTTGGACTGGACCTGAAAAGGATAGGTTCTTATTCGGCTTCTCCAATCAATCATTGACTCTTGCCACTCGTGGGCACAGATCATCATTGTCTTCTTGTGCATGGATACAGTGACGTGTTGGTTTCCTTCCTCAAGCCTTGGCTTTGCTGAATAGTCCATGATAACTTCATCAGCATCTAACAATGAGAGTAAAAAAAAGGGAAAAGAAGAGGAATACAACATTGTTTAGGCATCATTAGTCATAATAATCCATAACCATAAGCATCAACAAGAAGTAACCTTCATTTCCATTCTTTACGTCTACCTGTTGCCAGCCTTGTCAAAGCCAAAGAAAGGTGAGGGTTTTGTGAAGCCAGTTTACCTCCAAATGCATCTAGCCAGAGGAGGCAGATCCATCTCTCCATATCCTGTGAGGTGACTCAGCTTTGAGAGGGGGGGGTGGGGGGGGGGGGGGGGGTGTGGGGGGAGAGACTGGGGGTTTTGACTGGGCAAAGGGCATTTGGTTGGACTCATGTGGTGGCATTAATGGAGGCCTGGGTGTCTTGGCTCTCTCCATGGAGCACATGGGAGGGGAAACTGACCTCTGGTGGTGGCTGTGGGGGAGCAAAGGGGAGTGCATGTGCCTCCATGTGCTGCACCAGCACCACCCCCTTCCCCTTGCTCCTCCCATTTCTGAGCACAGATCATATGGAAGAGTGTTGCCAAAAGCCTCGGGAATGGCCCTGGGGCTGGGGGGAGAGGGGGGGGTGGGGGTCTCTGCTCTTGGGCCCTGCTGCTTCCCTTCTGTCCATGGCTTGTGTTGCCTCTTCAACACTGGGGGTGCCTCCAAACCTTTCCCTCTCCACCATTCAATTATTTTAGCTTGTGGGCTGCCCTCCATATGTCTCAAAGGACTGCTCTCAGATGGTGAGCCAGTCTCCTGGGGTTTAACTGGAGAGTGGTAAGAGATGTTATCTTGGCCATTCTGCCCTCCTCCACTGAGTCCTTAAATGGAGGCTACCCTCCCTCTTCTCCTCCCATCATTTGAAGCTCTCCAAGGAGCTACAAGGTAATCCAAACCTCTGTTACTATCTTCCCCCATCTCTGCCCTCCTACTGCATCTTCTTTCTCCGTTGGTGAGAACTGTCTGTTTTGCTATCTGCAGTAGCCACCTTTCTTTGGGTCGGACATGGAAGAGAAGAGAAGCAAGAGGAGGCGCGCCTGCTCGCCCGAACCAAACGCTGTAGTCTACGCCGGCTTCCCATGCAAATATGTCGGCTATCTCCTGCCAGCTCTCGCGAGAGCCACCTCCGGTGCTAAAGAACAAAAGATCGAACAGGTGGTGCGGTTCCAAGTCGACATGGCGCTGGTGCTCTCGGCCACTGGGTTCAAATGGAGCCGCGCCTTGAAGCACAAGCTCGAGCGCAGCGATCACATAATCGAGCTCCAGCGCCACCCCATCGCCGACAGCATCGATTCAAAGCTTCAGCTGTTTCTGCCTCCCACCGTCGTCGTCCCTCGGCCTCTGTCTCTGTCTCTTGTTAGGCCAAAAAGCCTGAGCCGGAGGAGTTACATTAGCTGCAGCAACAACAGCGTCAGAGGGGACGACGAGTTCAGCCGGCGCATGCGAGCTCTGCAGAGGATTTTGCCCGGCGGCAGCGAGATGCGTCCGAGGGAGCTGCTGTCGGAGGTGAAGAGCTACATGGTGTGCCTGCAGCTGCAGGTGAACATCCTGAGGACTCTTGTGGAGATCCACTGAGGGCTACCTGCGTGGAAGAAGGATATATGAGTGTCAACATACGTACCCCTCAAACTGTAATCTCAGCAATGTAGCATGCATGCATGTCATCTTTTGTATGTCATCTTGTGATCATAGGTTAAGAGCCTTCAAAGTAGTAGCTTTATGTGGTGGTAATGCTACATATCAACCTATCTCAGGTCATGCAATCATGACAACATTAATCACATTACACCCAAGCATGAGAAAAAAAACAAAAAAGTGAAATGAGAGGGCTTATATTTTGATGCTTAAAATGCAGAAATGAAGAAAAGAAGAAAGCTCTCTGTATTCATTTTAAGAATCAGATTTGATGTTTACATAAATAGAAAAAAAAAAAAAAAAAAAAAAACATATTTCATGCTATCTAAATAAGGAAAGTTATTATTTTTTCTATCATTCTTTCTGTTGCTCTCTTCCCCACTTTATCTTTCCATAAAAGGATACTAAATTTTAACTTTTTTGTCCACACTAAATCACAAGAGATACCAAACAAGCAGAGATGAAAACCTTGATACCAATCTTCCACCACCTGATGATAGCATTCACATATACACATGATCTGAGTAATATACATAGTTCTGATATTAAAGTTATGTGAGAGAGGAACAAGAGAAAATACTAACTGAAGTATATTCAGGCTCAGTCTCACACACTTTCATTTCTTACATCTTACTGATGTGAGAAAGAGGAGGGAGGTAATATTTACTGAAACCTGTTCAAGTCTACTGCCACATTCTTAATGAGGATCCATCAGATCACCAGACGATGATTGATTCAACCAGGCCAACAGCCTCCAGAGCAGTCGGTTGCGCTTCTTGGGTTTGTTCGATAACTCCATCTCCGATATTCTCACCATCTCCCACATAACCTGCACATCCTCGTATCCACACATTTGAACATCATTTTGGAGCTTTATGATTCCACCACCTGATGCAAGGCCACAAAGGTGTTAGCTTCTCTGTGGTTTGCAGACCAAGAACAAGGTAACTGAAAATAACTCATGAAAATCTCTTATAAAGTATATGACAATATACAGATCTATTAATATCTGAGGTCAGTTTAACATTGGACTGAACAATATTCTTCTTCTACAAGTCTTTACCTATAAAGTCCTGATTAGATTTCATTAAATTCTAGGTATTGTACCGAGGGATGTATGTCATGTAACTATAATCATTTAATCGTATCGACCATTATCACTAAAACAAAGCTCATCACCCTGTTAACTAGTCTTTTCTGATTTTAGGTGATTTATGCAAATGTTGAATATTGTCCTCAAACCAGATTGTTCATGTTTGGTGTTTTAACTCTTTTACCTCTCATGGATTCAAGACAACATTGTTCCACCCTCCTATTGTTCTTTTGTAATTAGGAAAAGGCTGATTCATTTCATTCTGAAATCCATAGCATGGACTTCCACAATGTGCACAAATACAAGAGGGCAGAAATAATCTGAGTTAAAAAGCTGCAAAAAAAGGTCATAATATTAAGTTGTTTTTTTTTTCTTTGCAATCTGGGTAAACAGGATTTAGGTCACAGAATAGTCTCTTGTTTGAACAAGTAAGACTGCATGCTTCAATCCTTATCAAACACCAGACTGGCAGGGGTGTCATATGAGACATCCCTAGACCCTAGCTTTAGGCATAATGGACTTCTATGAATTGATATGCAACACGAATCTTACAAAAGTTACTACTACTTAGGGATCGGGATCAAGCTTGGTGTGATCAAATACCACAATCGTCTACATGGAATTTGGAGTCTAGCACTAAATCACAAGAAAAATGAACTCCTGTATAAAGAAAGGCAACTATGCCACTTCCGCTGCAGAATGTTCTTCTCTTTTCTTTTGTTGTATAATTTTACTTTTGATACAAGAGCCCTACACCATGGAGATCCACCTCTCTTCCTCTTGACATAAAACATTTAATGATAGAAAGATGAACAAGCAGATGATAGGCTATACAGTAGAAACTATCCTTCGTACCGAAAGACCATCCCGTTGGCAATTAAACAAACACATCATCTCTGAAACAAGCAAGATGAAACACTATGAACTAAGTCCAGGCCAACAGTCTTGTTCCTGAACCATCTCAATTAAATACTATTGACAAACCATATCATCTCATTAATAAGCTTGAATCATTTGGGTGATTCATGACTTGCGCCATCAGAGTGACCTCAGTTCTCATTAGTTTGGACAAGACTCAAGCTTATGACTTGATTTGAAGGTTGTTCATTTTGTACAAGTGTCGATTTAAAACCTCAGAATCAGCCTGTGGCTCACACTACAAACTCTGAATATAGACAATCAAGGTGCAACAATCTTGATGAATTATAGTGCGACAACAAAAAATGTCACAAAAAATATACTACTCTGATAGATGGCATCTGCTGAGAGCTCATGAATGTATCTAAAAGTATTTGATCCAATAATTTTGGTGACAATGAGACGAGAACAGAAGCTCAGAATTTTCAACTTAAACAGAGTACTAATGATAAGAAAGGCGAAAAAGTCATAATTTGCATACAAAAAAGCAAAAGAAAGAGAAACAAATATTGAATACTGTGACATTTATAAATCAAGTATGCAAATATAAAAGCATTCTTGAATGCTCAAAGTGAATATTGTAATTAAAAGAAGCACAAAATACTTTCAGGAAAAAAAAAAGAAAACCGAAGGTTGTTCCTAAACGATGCGTACACAACTAAATGAGAAAATCGAAGTCTCTTAAGAGTGATTCTTACTAATCTAACTTTATACAGGTCCGAAGGGATCACTGACCCATTAATTGATATCCCAATAAGTATATGACATATAATACTTAAGTCTAAGTCTAAGTTAATTGATATCCGACGCGCGAGAAAACTAGGATGTTGAAAATCCTGCCTTCACCACAGTATTAACTTATTTGAACATTATATTTAGAGAACAGACAGGAAAAGAACTGTGCATATTCATCATTAGCTATCTAAATTTATAGTAAAGATAGATATAAATGCATAATTACATATGAATTTATATCTAATATCACACAAACTTTTGACAGAAAAAAATAATTAAAGGAGCTAATTAGCTTATTTGCATGCCACTATTAATGACCTATGCACTGATTTATATCTACGAAGTGAAATTTCCCAAGTATTTCTGAAGAGGAGCACCGAATTCATAAAAGGCGAATCGTTCTCATGCTCGGATCGCTATTTACGAGCAGGAGAGGGGAGCGGGTAAGCTTACCGTCGCTTGGAGGCTTGACCCGGGCGGCGACGGCGACACAAGCGCGCTTCACAGGGAACGCCACCACCTTGTGCCACCAGGCCATCACCTTCGCTCCCACTGTCCGCCGCCCTCCTCCAAATCAGCGCGAAGGACCCCAGCAGCCCTCCTCCAAATCCTTAACACACACACCCCCTCATCTGGTACGTCCCCTCCGCTGCCGCCGCAGCCTCCTCCGCCTTCACTGCTCGGCCACCGATCCCCGTCCTTCCTACCCTAAGGAGGCAATTGGTACCGTTGCGTTGTCCGCAACGCGTCTCCGACCGTCGTGCTATTGCCTTTATATCCAAAAGAATTCATCTTGGGGCTTGATATTCTCACGCTCCAATACTTGCGTTTAGCTATCCCACCATAAAAGCCAGGGGGAATAGAGAGTGACTCAGAGCTTTCACATTCTCACTCTCCGATGCTTGCTTTATCAAGCCGCCCACATTTCAGCAGTATCCACACCCATCTCCGCCCTCGTGGCTCTCTCACTAAAGCGGGTCCCACATGTTAAAAGGTTTTGGTGACACGAGGAGAGGGTCGCGCTTTTAATACCATCGGCCCTCCGCAACGCCCTGTGGCCACCGTCTCTCTCGGGAGAATTAGCCACGCGGGACTCGCAACTGAAGCCAACAGCTCCTCTTTTCGTGGGTCCCGCTTTCGGAACCATCAGCAAAAGACCACATCATCAAGAAAAAAATGTTCTCGCTGTTGGTCGTGGAACAGCCAGCATGGTTTGCAAACCACGCAAAGACCGGAAGGACGTGGCCGTTCCCCTTGGAAGGATACGTGGAAAGAGGCTCTTGGTCCAGTTTGGCGCTTGCCTCGTGTCACGTGTCTCACCAGATGGACACGATAAATTGGGGCCTCGGCACAGAAGCACTGCTCCGTCACTCGACTTACCCCACAACTCAACTCTCCACAAACGTCGCATGTTTGTAACTAAAGTCGTGTCAATAACGAGAATGCGGTGAACCATAGCCCTTCACTCGATCGTCACTCGTGAGTTCCTCGAGCGGGGGTACATTAGACGGATCCATTTACCCATAATCCGTAACTCAATTCGTGAAATATAAAGAATCTCCCATGATAAAAGAGAAAGGAATACGATCTAAGCAGAGTAATTATAGAGTAATTATTCATTTACCCATAATCCATAACTCAATTCGTAAAATATACAAGAAGAACCTCCCCACGATAAAAGAGAAAGGAATACGATCTAAGCAGAGTAATTATCCATTTATCCATAATCCGTAACTCAATTCGTGAAATATACAAGAAGAACCTCCCCACGATAAAAGAGAAAGAAATACGATCTAAGCAGAGTAATTATAGAGTAATTACTCCTTATAGTTAGACCCATATGGATATCTGGACTTAAAAAAATTTAAAGACCCTATAATTATGAAAATAAAATATTTGACCCCATTTACCCTAATGCTATTAGCTTTACCAACTAAAGATATAACACACATGAATGACACAAACATGATATACAAAAAAATAATTTCAATGGTGGATAGTTGTTGTGGTGGTAATCGGTGAGAATGATACAGTAATTGACCTTGTCGATGTAACATCAACGACAAGGGGAAAAGGAGATAAAGTGGTGAGGTATCTACTACTAGTCATAGGTGCCCTACAAGTCGATCATATAAGTGATGACACGTGTAACATGACATGTAGTCTTTTTGCTTATTATTATAGCATTCTCTCACTATATAATTGCTCATGTGGGGACATTAGAGTTATAGTGCAGATGCTCATTGGAGAATGAGTTCACTAATCGATTCGCTTATGGAATGCTGAATGGTTGATGATACCTCATTATCATACAATGATCCTGTCATCCTAACAGTGCACCTAGTCCTCTGACTTGAGACACCAAGGATATCCTATATAAGTACTTCACTCTTTGATACTAGATTTATAGGTTTAAAAGTTCCAAATCTAGTACAACCATTCATTAGGAGTGACAGCCAACCTTACGAGGACTATTACTTGTGGACTGCGATCTTGCTTATCAATACCTCATCAGGCCCAATCGTTGAAACTTTGAATGCTTCCCCATTGAATGGGCTTGATGAGGCATTGATCAATAAGACCGCAACCCAACTACTAGAAAGGCGAGGGATCAATGCAAGGCATCAATTGTTTCATTTGCCTTAACATATTTCGGGAGGATGAGGCAAAGTGATGCATCACTAGAGGAGGAAGAGGAGGCATGTGAGGCATTTGCATCGATACCGCATTACTCTGCCTCACCTGCATCCTCTTCCTCCCTTCTCGTTGTCGGTAATGCAAATGCCTCACTTACCAACTCTTCCTTCTCTAGCACTAACACAGATACAAAGCGACGTCGAAGGAGGAAGAGAAGGCAGAGTAGTACGATACCGACACAGATGCCTCACCTCCCTCCACTTCCTCCTTCGACACCGACGTAGATGCCTCACTGCTTTACCTCTTCTTCCTCCTCATTGTCGATATTTAGGTCGATATCATTAAGATCGACTACTATATCATTCTCATTGACTACCACCATAATAGTCACCCATGGTGTCATCCTCTGTCACTATCATGAAAATTATTTTTTTGTCTATCATTTTTGTGTTATTTATGCATATGTTATCACATGTTATATCTTCCGTCGGTAAAATCGTTGACGTTATGATAAATTAAGTTAAATATTTCATAGGTTTCAATATAAATTATCTAAGTATGGAAATCGAAATGTTAAAAACGTCGAACTACTGTAATTAGTCCTACTCTAAGATTCACCACTGCCTAATTATCTTCCGCCTTCTGTTAGCTGACTTCTCCTTCTCTCTCTCTCTCTCTCTCTCTCTCTCTCTCTCTCTGAAAGGGCTGGCGGTAATGGAGCACTAAGCTTGTGTGGAAGAACAATGCAATCAAGAAACAGCAGGATCTCTAATGGATACTGCAACCTTGGTGATGGCCATGCCACTCCGCTTTCCTTTTCCCTTCATGCTTCCTAGGCTTCCTCTTGCTATTGGTCAACCAGAAATCTAGAGAACAAAAACACATCTTATGCGGGTCCTCCCCACAAAAATACTGAGCATCAATGGAGAGACCACCTTGCATTTAGAGTGACCACCAGCAACTTCTTCAGTGTAAATTAATGAAATATCCAGCTTTGTGATGTGTGTGATTGCAAGTCCACATCCAAATCCATTACTTATATTGGTTGTCAAACTTCATGGTATCTCCAATCTAGATTTTGTTATGCTATTGCTCCTGCAGTAGATAAGCATGATACTTCAGCACAGTTCATCAGTTTCAAGTGGGATAGTTGATGATCATGTTGAAACATCATAATTCCTCCATGAAAGTGGCAAAAAGGTAGATCAGGGAAGCCTAGAACGAAGACAGTCTGCTAAGGGTGCACCTAATCCTGTCAATGACTCCATTGTGCTCTTGGAGATAAGCCTTAAGCACCACATTCTTCTTTTGAAATGGAGATGTCAACTAAAATGGCTGTTGCAAAAGTATAAAGTGAGCACTGCTGAAAAGGTAGGCAGCTTCTCCTATAACTCTGCAGAGTTCAAGTTTGTGTTGGTGATACTGCAATCAAGTAGGCATCTTTCTTTCACCTTCTTCCTGTGGCATGTTTCAGAACAATCTTTGGCCTAAATGGCATCCACCTTTCACCTTCTCATATTTTCAGTTCTTGAGATGGGATGATCTCAACACCAAAAAGAATCTATATACCAACTTAGTGTCAGAATTAATCGTTGAGATCCATATCATGAAATCGATTTAAATAAATCCAATTTTCAAGAATTATTGTGATCTGAAAATTAGATCTTAGAAAAAATAATTTAAAAATTATTTTAAAAAAATTATAGGACTCTAATGTTATTGGAATGTAGTTAACAATATCACTTCGAAGCTCAAGTCAGTAAGATGCTTTAGGCGATAACTAAGAAAAGTGTTTTCATATTCTAGGCTATACCTGATTTATTATTGTTAATAGTGAGTGACTAATGAAATCAAGAAACTTTTAGGAAATATTCTTTTGACATGGTCGATGTAATTGATCGATCGAACCCTACATGTTCACTTTGGATTGGGTACAAATATTAATCATGTCACTAATTATTTTGTATTTTACTAAAGAATAACAATAATATTTTAGCTCGAGTTTTTTTCTCTATTTTGGTTCCTTTTTTATTTTTATTTACACTTATTTAATCATATAAATATCCTAATAAATGTTATTGTCTTCTTTAATACAAAATAAAATGATAACTAAGATTGGTGATAGACTTAAGCATGATAAATCAGGTAAATTCACAATAATTGTATCCTTTGAATTCTCAATAAATAAGATTAGAGTCCTAAATATTTCGAAGAATAAGGGGATAAGTAACTGCAAGATAATCACGTAGAGTAATAGCAATTATGTTCTACATGTTTTATTGTCTTTGGAAATTTTGTTGTTGCATATATTTGATATAGATATTGTGATCATGAATATTTTGTTTTGCACTCAGTTAATAGAAATATGCAGGAATATTTTACTAAATAAAAGAAAACATACACTCACCAAGACATACATAGCTTGCTTTCATTCAACCTTTACTTACTGCCAGTTCTATGATGAAAATTCATGTATCAATTAATTGATCATCATAACTATTATATCATTGTACTTTTACATATTTTATGTATTAATACTAGTAAAAAGTTATTTTAATTAAATTTTATCTTTTTATTATAAAATAATATCTAAATCAAAGTAAAATTCTATAGTTATGTGATCGACACCTCGATATCACGTAACAATAGCTTTACGTTAGTGTAAGCTTGAATAGATTGAATGTTATTACGTCTAGGATTTGACTATAAAAAGGAGCTCTTAGAGAGATAGACCTCTCTAAAAAATCAAAAGTCAAATCTTATAAATTAGATTAGCTTAAACATAAAAGAGATATTATTGTGAGCACTCGGATATAGTTTTATATGATTTGATGTGAACCAAATTGGACAAAATTGATATCGATTGAATTCAACTTAGGATTCGATCTTCATTGACTCTGAATCAATATACTAATTAAAACAATCAAAACTAACTTTAGTACAATCAAATAAACGTATTGTAGTAATATGTATTTTTTCCTTTAATTTATGCGATTTTAATGATTACAAGAAATTAAGAATGCTTTATCGCTAATAAATATTATTTGGTCTTATTTTATTAGGATTTAAATTCCACAAATAAGATTTCAATGGCATTCAAAAATGAAAATTCAAATATGATTCTCCATTTCATTTTTCAAATCATAACTCTAAATTATATCAACTAAATAGTCACACACACTTCATACTTTTCAATACATGCAATGGCTTGGAAATTGTCAGCCCCCATTTTTTTATCTACTTTATTATTATTATTATTATTATTATTATTTGTATATATATATATATATATATATATAATTATAATTAATTAAGAACAAGTCAAAATCTTGTCGAAGACTTTATTTCGAGAAGACGCGAGCTCAAGATGGATCCAGTGTCATCTCGGCCGTTCGTTTGAAAGTCAAGACATCAGACGGCCACGGTTCGGAGGAAAGGATCCAAGTCTCTCTGCCGCGTCCGCTGCCTCGTCCTCTTTCTCCTTCCCGCAAAGCCAAAAAGGAAGCAGAGAGGAAAGCAGGGGAGGGAGAACGATGCATCAGGATCAGGGATTTATACCCAGCTAGCTCGCTACTCGATCTCTGTGCGGAGTTCCTCAGCGATGGAAGCAGGAGCAGGCGACAGGAAGGTGGTGGTTGTGGGTGGTGGCGTCGCCGGCGCCATGCTCGCCAAGCACATGCAGTTTGACGCCGATGTAGTCCTCATCGACTCGTAAGATCCCAATTCTCTCTCTCTCTCTCTCTCTCTCTCTCTCTCTCATGTGTCCCTCTCTTCCTCCGACACCAGGAAGGAATACTACGAGGTCCCCTGGGCAAGGAGCAGATCGATGGTGGAGCCACCGTTTGCAGAGCGATCGCTGATCCAGCACACCGACTACCTCAGCAATGCCAGAGTCACGGCGTCGCCCGCGATCGACGTCACCGAGTCCGAGGTCTTGACCGCGGAGGGTCGCGCCTTTGCATACGACTATCTCGTCATCGCCACCGGCCATGTGGATTCCACGCCAAGGAGCAGGAAGGACAGGCTCGAGCAGTTCAAGCAAGGCAATTCCAGTGATCATTCTTCTTCTGCTTCTTCCTCTTCAGATACGCATGCAGAAGCCTCTTACCATGCCATCTCATGATTCTCTCAGACAACAAGAGGATAAGATCTTCCAGCTCCGTGCTGGTCATCGGAGGAGGCCGAACCGGCGTCGAGCTCTCTGCGGAGATCGCGGCGGACTACCCGGAGAAGAAGGTGACGCTCGTTCACGAAGGCCCAAGACTGCTTCAAATCCTCGGCCCGAAAGCTTCCGAGAAGGCGCTCAGATGGCTGAAGTCGAAGGGGGTCGACGTGCTCCTGGGCCACTCCATCGACCTGGACGCCATCTCCGAGGGGCAGCGATCATTCACGACTTCCGCCGGAGCAACCATCACCGCCGACTGTCACTTCGTGTGCGCGGGGAGGCCGCTGGGATCCTCATGGCTGCAGCACACCCTGCTCAAGGATAACCTGGATCGGTTTGGGAGGTTGAAGGTGGACGAGAACTTGAGGGTGAGAGGCCGGAAGAACGTGTTCGCCATTGGCGACGTAGTTGATCTTCCCGTAAGTGGTTTCCATCCACTTGATCTGTGCATTACAACCATGACCTTTAGTTGATGTGGAATCTGCTGTGTGGGCAGGAGATCAAACAGGGGTTCTCAGCACGCAAGCACGCTGCGGTGGCTGCCAAGAACATGAAGCTGTTGCTGAGAGGAGGGAAGGAGGAGAAGATGGCCGTGTACAAGCCAAGATCAGCAGCAGCAGCAGCAGCAGCACCGGCAGTCGTTTCCTCGGGGAGGAGACAGGCAGTGGCTCAGTTTCCATTCACCACAGTGAGTGGGTACATCCCTGGCTTGTTCAAGTCCAAGGACTTGTACGTGGGTTGGAATAGGAGAAAGCTGGGGCTGGAAACTGACATTATCTGAATCCATGCAACAGTTCTCTATTCCTTCTTCCCTTTCTGCTTCTTGTTCTTGTCATATGCTTCTTTGTCTGTGCTTCTTGTTGTTGAGCTGCTTTCATGAACATTATGTTTGGGGAATGAAACTAATTACACCTTTTTCAAGGAAAATAGAAGTATATCTTTTTGCCGAATCCTATCGATAGGAGCAGAAGGAAACAATAGGTGAGACATTTGTCTGCACAAGTTTTCGAGTAAGAAAGAATGCATAAGATTGAACTCAGATAAGAGCAGCAATGAAGAGGTACTGAGAAGAAGAAGCTCTACACACAAAAGAATCAGGCTTTATTGAGCAAACAAGGTGCAAACTGGTTTCCAAACATAAATGTGTTTAGGCTATACTGTACACACATTTCATGCCCTTCGATTACATCATATGACATCATTTTTTTTTTTGGACAACCTCTGTCTCACCTTTGAAACAATTCAGAAATGAACAAACGAAAAAAAAATTGCAAGCTCAGCAAAACAACCTTTGACGACGAAAAGAACACTCCGCACGACCAATAAAACATGGCTCAAACAAAAGAGAAAAATTGCTAAACCTGTGTTGATGGAGAGACTGCGATTTCGGACTCGAAGCAGCAAAAGAATACGATGACCGACACTGTCCCCTTGCAATACTAGGGGTTCTTGCCTGAACTAACTAAAAACCGGATGGGAGAAATCATAACTTGAACTGTACTAGAGTAGGATGCCAGCAGGATCTGGGGGTTTGGCAGTGCTAGAACAGCTGAAGGGCTATTTTGAGTCTGTTCTGCTTCCACTTGGGTAGTTTGTAGAAAGCTTCCTTTGTCATGCCGAATTTCTCTTTAAACTCCACGGAGGATAAATAAGTCTGCGATTGGAATAAAGGAATTAGACCTTGATGGAAGTTCCAGCTAAGCATCAGTCGATTGGATGGATGATATACCTCTCGCTTGGTTACATCAATATCTGTAACAGGATCCGTGGATGCAGTTTTCAGCCTGTCATAGGGGAATATTGACAGCCCCTCTTCATCTTCAGCTTCACCCTCCTTTGCATCTTCCTGTATGGTGAGAGTTTCAATTCTATTGCTCATTGCGATCATGCTCTCCTTGGTGTCCGCTTCTGGTTTTGGCTTCATGTTCTCAGGGCTCACTTCAGCAAAAGAAATTCAAAGGGTTTAAAACGTCAGCACAGAGTGTATTCCTTGAAGACAAACCTATCCCTTCAGAAAATAGGATCACATACCCTTCGATACTTTTGGTATCATCACTTCCTTTGGCCGCTCGAAAGAAGAAGAAAGGGTGGCAATTGCTGCTGATTTTGCAGCCACCGTTGCAGAATCAGGTGACCCAGATTTTGGATAAAGTTTCCTAACTACTGGAGGAGGAGTTGAGAGATTCCTGGCATTTGGATTCTCAAAGTTTGCTGCCAGTGCATTAAATGCAGGAGATCTTCCTCTAACCCGAGCACGTTCAGGGCTGAAAGACATGCTTCTTGAACGCTGAGATTTCTCCGGCACCGCTGATCTCCCACTATGAGATGGTGCCACTCGTCGCTTGGGCTTCTGAGAGCAAGAGACGAATATCCAATCAGGAACTTCCCATATAAGTTTTTTCAGGAAAGAAAATCGAACATGAGAGACGAGGTATTATTAGTAAAGGAATATATTGTAAAAGAAAATTGCAAGAGTAGAAAGATTTGATCGTACTACCGGTTAAGACACATGGAAACTAGTAAGAACCAGCTTAGACATAATAAGATACCAAAATTTTTTTCATCTAGCCTTGTAGCTTTACAGTTGCAGAATCTGGCATTGTATTCTTTACTCAATAAGACTTGGGGAGTTTGGCTAAAGAATTCAGGATAAGGATATGTTGTAACTATTCCCCAGTCCACCAAGTCTAAAAGCACGTTGAGGCAACAAAATAAACTTGCATTGCTAAAAAGAAGAAAAGGACAAGTTCTCCCTGCTGGCGATCATGCGAGCTTGCACTGTTGAATAGGGCAACAAGTTTGGCAAGTTCTCATAGACAACATTTCAGAATATTGTATTTTCTCTTCTACAACCAAACAAAAGCATGAAGCAATGAAGAACAGAGCATAACTAGGACATCATCCTTATAACCAAGGAGAGGATTCACATGAATATTTTCCTATGACCTCTAGTTGCTCTATCACCAACTTGAGTTACAGCTGGACATGACACCTATGATTTCGTGCCCATGCTGTCGCATGACCAGCCCATGGATCCTTGGAAGAATGAGAACTCACTGACATATGTAATCTATCAGAGAAATCTACCAGCTGAAAGGATTTGTGACTTACATCTGATGTTGGAGTTACTCCACCTCTCACGATTGCTAGCTTCCTCTGGAAGGAATTACCATGCATCTGAAACAAAAAAGAAAAAGGGGATTCATTAGGTGCTTGTTATATACCTAATTGACTTTTGAGCTACATCCACTAATATCTAATTGACAGGCCATACAAACCTCCAGAGGATGCAGCAAAAGCAAGTTAAAAACAATGTCAATAAAAGGTTATCAGTTGATAATTTAAAGTATTCAACTTTACATCCAAATCCTTACCGCTGATTTTGCAGAGTCCCAGTTGAAAATTCGAGTGAAGAATGTAGGCTCACTTCCTTCCATAATAATGAACAATGGAGTCTCTCGAGAGAGATTTTGCATAAGAAAATCTTGTTCAATAAATTTCTGGTTAAAAAGGCATATAGAAAGACAGACATGAGGATCAAAAAGAAAGGTTGTTAACTATGATCGCAAAAGGCAAGTAGTAGAAACAAAAATTGCAAAAGGACAAGTACTCAATACCTCTCCAATATTCAAAGCTTGCAATCTGGTTTTTGAGTCCACCTGTTGTCCAACCCAAACAAAGATGTCTGAACGACAGTCCAGAACAAAAATATCCTCCGTCATCAAATCATCTTGAGTGAAGTTAAAAACCTCTGTCACCTGAAAAGACAGCACAATGCATTTGACAGCTTAACAACCACAGTAAACAAGTGGATCAAAATTTGTAAAAGAGGTTTCCAGAGACTTCACACTACACACCTTCAGAGTGCCTTCAAATTTGCCACACATAGCATCATAAGTTGGTTTGACACACAGAACATATAAAAATTTAGCAACACATGCAAAAGAACTATATGAAAGTTAAGGAAATTAGATAGATAACAGTACCACTGACTTCCTACCTTTTGAGAAAGTACATGAGAACAGGTGGGGATCACTTTCTTGTTCTTTTCCAATTTTCTGACTGGGATATTCAGATTTGCCTCCCAGTAGGCTCCAGAATTGTTCAGTTTCTGTTCCCTCTTTTAGTGGTTTTGTCTGAATATTTGGCTGTAAACGTTGACAAAACATGCAAGTAGTTAATACATAATAACAGCATCCTCCCTTCTTCCTTTGCAAATAAACTCATAGAACCTAGGTAAATCTGAATCAACAAAATAAATAAAAGCAGATCTTCAGAGAAGTGGCTAAACTCAATCCATAGGCATTTTACGCTCTGAAAAAATAAATTCCACTAACATTTTCAATTAATATGGCATCCATAGAAACCTATAAAAAGAAAAAAAAAAGAAAAAAAGAAGCCAGAACATAGTGTAATGACTTTTCTGATGTACTTCAGCAATAATATTAGAACACTTAGTTATGATTACCAAGAAATTTGACATATATTAATAACACCCAATTTATTAGATAAACCACCAGACTAACTTTAGTGGATGTCATCACCTAAACATACTCGATCCAGATATCAAATTGATCGATTAATCAAACACAATGTTTCAAAAATAAAAATAAAAATGTTTTAAAGAACTTGGATGTCTTAGTTATAAAAATTACTTTGACATTAGTTTTAAGTACATATTAGCATTTTTAATGGGCAATTAAAATTCCATGTACAACTCTTAGTTATTTCTACTAGTAGACATCATAAGCTATAAGCTAGAGGACTTGGGTCCATGGATATGTGCATGAAACAAATGGTTATTAATTCAACTCTAATAACTCCTTTAAGCTGATGATTGTTTTAGAATGTAACATCAAATTAATTTAGTCTAGAATTGTTATGTAAAATTATAAAATATTAACACTGCTGCATGGATCTGATTGCCAAAGGCCCCAAAACAGTTGGGCACCACAGCATGTGATGGTTGTATATCATGCCTTACGATTATCATATACTAGCTCAGTTGCAAGTTGCAACTAGATCATAGTTACAGACATATGGTCCACATGAAAGACATTTCTTTTTATATGTTTCTAGTCAAACGACTTTTGCAAATAGGAAGCTTCCTTGATTTATCAACCTCCCAAAATTAATTGAAAAAAGATGCATGTTCTTATAGCAGTTATGTAACACCTACAAAATCTAAATCAATACAGGATACATGTAGGAACCTGATAAATGGTGCCAGTGGGGCATAAATTCAAAAAACAAAACAAGACATAAACAGCTAACCATATGGCAAGACATATTTAGCTTGCATGCGACAGAAGACTACAAGAATCACAGGTTTCCACATCTATATAACAATCCAGCTATGAAAGGGGGGAAGATTGGCTCAGATCTTTAGACAAGTTCTCCAAAAGGAGTATGTTATTTGGGTTTGTTGTGGCACACTCTTAAGAGAATTTGGTTAAGAGATGGGTGATGGAGAACTTAAGAGATAAAAATTTAATCATTATGTACTAGTTGGCTGCAAAATCAAGTAACAAAAACTGAACTGGTTGCTTCCAGTTATGTCCAGTTGAACTGTTATCTGCGAGGTACAAGATGTACCCCAATAAAGATTTGAGGATCAAGAGCATTCACAAGAATTTTAATAATGTAGTCACTTAAATCTCAAAAGAAGGGCATTGCAGATCATGGTTTTGTGGAGGTTTGAATATATAAATCATAACTTACAGCTTCCTGCAAATTCTTAAAATGATTATAAAAATATAAAGACAATGGTAATTAAGAAGTAATTTTTGATTTATTCATATGCTAACAAAGCATATAATTTACCACGAAAAGGTTACAAGACCGATACATATATTAAGCAGAACTTGACAAACCTTAATCAGATCTAGCAATCTCTCAGCTAGCTCTTGGTCCACAGAGGTGGCCAGGCTTCCAAACCATGTGAAAACAGTATCAGCACTATGTAGTATATAACAGTAAGATGAGTTCAAAGATGACGCTACCTGATCAAACAAAGAGCATGAAGCTTTATCATATATAAAGAAATTACTTGGATGAGTATAAATAATATGAAATATCTTTCTTTCAGTAAGGAAAGCAATTGAAACAGAGTTTATGCAAAACATACAGGTTCGACTTGTATCGCTTGCATGTTTTCTGGCCCAGAACCTTGAACTCGGAAAAGAGCAACACCATCCTTTGAGTATGTCTCATCAGCAATAGTGTTTTCTGCCACAAAATTCTTATATCCAGAGCTAAGACCACCCTGCGAATTCAGCAAACAAGTTTAAAGAAAGTTATCAGACTTGGAAAGGAAAAGTGCACCAAGAAGAACCAGTTGCAAAGCAAGAGTCTGCTCCTAGAGAAAAGATTTCTGTGCAAGTAAACCTTGTATGCTAAGAAGCTCTGGAAAATAGAGAAGAATTGTATGGGTTCTTTTCCTTCATAAAGACGAGCCTAGGAGTACATAGACAGGAAATGGTTAGCTCTTTTGAATTTAATATAACAGTGATATGCATAATTTCAACATTAGTTGCATCTGACAAGTCACCTGAACAGCCTGTGACTTTAGAGATTCAACCGTCTTTCCTGCAAGTGAGATAGCTGCAGTCCTGTCCTCCTGCATAGAGTTGCTTCAGATTACAACAAATACTAGTGAGCTATAAAATGTGTGGTTGATGATTTCTTCACTATTCCACTATTACCAGTTGCTTGTTTAAATGATGAGGTGCATAATTCAAAATGGCTATCAGAAAAGAGACCATTTTTAAATAAGCCACAAAGAGTTAGAAGCTAACTGATGTTGTTATGCCACAAAGTATTTCAGTCATCATGATTTGTCAACCATGAAGTATTTGATGTGACTTAAGACATAAACATATGGTTCTTAAGTAACTCATCCAGGTCAAACCACGCACAATACAAGAAATGGAGGAATCAGCATGAAATAATGCAACAACATTGCCAAATCAATGTAATCGACCTTATTAACCTTTACATTTAAAGAAAGAATATAAATGCCTATCACATTGATTTATTCAAATTTTAACTATTAGATTTTGAGTAGTTCAGATCGCAATAATCTCATACATCCAGAATGCATCAAGTTTTCAGAAAACAGAAGATGCACTAGAAATGACCTTCATGGCTTTGTGACTAGAAAATATTCTCTTCTGCCATGCATCAGCTTATCTGCTTGAATCCTTTCCGTTGACTATAAAAATTTCTCTTTCTACCATGCATCAGCTTTCTGTTTGAATCCTTTCCGTTCCACTAAATCTCATTTGTTACCTTTAGTTACTCAATATTTTTGTAATTGTTCCCTTGCCATTGTTTTGTTTGGAACATTCCTCATCCTTTTTTACCATCTTTCAAGTTCATTATCCTCTCATCAACCCTAAGCATATTCTCTGGAGGCCCTGATGTCTTGTTTACATTGATGACCAATTTCCTATGTTCCCAGTATATTTTCTACAACACTAATAACGTAAACCCCACCACCAAATTGCTACATCACTCCATCTCATAAAGGATGATAAAACTCTATAAAGATTTGCTACAGAAAACCTCATAGTCAACCATACCATGTATTTCCAATAGAGATACTTGCCCATCAGAATCTATAATCCTATTAACAAGGCAGTGAATTATATTAGTTGCTTAAGAAGGACCAAACACATTACCATTCACCATAAGACCCCTACTATTTTGAATCAGCTTCATGAATCTTTTCCACCAATGAGCTTTATTGAGGGTAACACAGTAGACAAAGTAAGAAACTTTAAATGTCTTTTAATTCTTCTAAGAAAGTTGGATCTTCGCCTATACTTTCTTGCATCACCAATCTGAACTGATCCTTCTAAAAATATTCGGATCTTCCTCTTGACTTCCTTGCACCACCAATCTGAATTGATCCATTATTCCTAACACTCCATGAAAATAAAATCCATCTTAATATATCTTTACATATTTATCTCAACATTTTCATCTTAGTGACACTAACATTTTGGATATACTGTTTCACAACAGCATTCCAACCCATAAAGCATAAATCGCCTTGCAATTGTCTTATAACCTTTTTATACTTTTCATCTCAAAAATTGTTGTTTCTTTTCCAAAAATCTCTTAATTTGCATACCTTCAAAGATAAAAATAAAGAAACAAAAACTGCAGTATAGGAGAATAATCATAACCTATGAGATGATACATAATATAAACGACCAAAAATTATACAGATATGCTACAAGAATTTGGAAACAAATAAAAGAATGAACTTTGCCACAATGAATATCTAGTCCAGCAAAAATCACTATTCTTGCACAAAAACATTAATTCTTTTAGCAACAGTTTAGCTAGTACAACATCTTAATCTTAAGTACAACATCCCATGTTCAACATCAACATTTTCTAGGACATACTTGGAAAAATATGTGCAATGAACTTCTCGCAAAATTTACCTCAATGCTCTTCTTCCCAAACCAAGTTCCAATAAGATACTCCTCTTTATCCTCCCCAGGATATGTATATTGAAAAATATAGCAATCTCCACTATAAAACTTAGACTGCTCAGATGGTGGAAGAAGAGTCTTCTCCTTGCCATTTACACGCCAAACCTGTGCATTAATTTGAAAATAGACTTAGGATACATTTAAAAGCACAACCTGCAAAGAGACACCAGCCTTTTTATGGAGATAAATCTGAATAAGGACAAAGAATTATAACAGCACCTGTAAATTTCCAGTGCAGTCAATATATGGTTGAGGTTCTTCTCTCGCAGGAGCAGCTTTTGTGAGACCCTTAACATTTAGTCCTTGGCGTCTAAGAAGAGCTACAGAAGGAAACAACAGCCTTATAGCTTGCACAACAAGATCTTTATCTAGATCCAAAATATTTTTAAAAGTTTGGGTGTCATCAACTAACCTGCAACTTTGCCCCTTCCATCCTCAGATACAGCCACTTCAGTTTTCTGTGTCCACTTATCAAACTTGGAGCGAAATGATACAGTCTCAAAACCCTCGATTATGCGAATAAAATGAGCATGTGGTCTGGCAGGTTCACGCAGTAATTCCTGTATGCTATATGTGCATTAACATATAGAACCCACAATGAAATTGAAATTAAAGTTTCTAAAAGGCCTTTGAGATTCTAAATGGAATTTTTCAAAAAGCAAGTTGTTTGTGGCCAAGAAAACAGGCTAAAAGATAAGTTACAGTGAATAGAATAGGCTGCCCCATGATCAAATCACACTAACGATACATGAAAATCAAATCAGCGCAACTGGTCCTTTCTCTTCATTTTTACCACCTCTGATGAACCTGCAATAGGGATTCACCTCCACAACCATTCAAAAGAACCACCCTGACTTTCAAATATGGACATATAACCTAAAAACCACCTCCATGGTTTCACTATGGTTGGCCCTAATGGCTCCTCACAATGCTGCTGCCATTGTCCTTGGTGGATTCCACCACCTTTGCAGGGCCAAGACTTGGTGCCCACACACCACAGGAGGCCAAATGGAAGGTTGAATATTGCTCGCCTCTGATTGGCCAAAGTATGACGCACCACTTATAACTTCCAAAAGGACCCTGATTTTCTTAAGGAGGTGGACGTACTATATATGCAAAGGAATCATGTCAAGACTTTCATTTCACATGTATGCAGGTAAGGTTACACAAATGATGCCCAAGAGAATAAAATATGAAACTCAAGAAAGCAATGAATTTACTTCTGCTGCGGATGTTGCATTTTTCCTCTCCTCAAGAGATGTGTTTCTGCCCATCCATATATAAACTTCAATTCCACAATCCAGCAAGTAGCATTTATTTGTATCTAATAAGTCCCTTGTCAATGAATCAGCTTCAACAGGCAAAGCTTGCCCTTTCACAACGCTGAAAAGGAAAATGGTTCTATCAGTGATGTGCATCAAGTAATTCTGTTACAAGTTGATTCTATGGTTAACGTGAAACTCCAGAAATGTGCCTTGATAATGAATTACCATAGCAGTTTTGTGGAGGAGGGCTCAACTTTTTTATCTTCTTCAGATGCTGCCTTTCGTGGAAGAGGAGCAAAGCCACCAAACAATCCCCAAAACTCTCCAGCCTCCGCATCAGCCATCAACTTCCCATCCTCTATCAATTATGCACCAAGTCAGAAAGACTAAAAAGTCTTTTGTTGTCAGTAAAACCTCACATCAGAACTTTCAAAAGAGAACTTACCGACAGCTGCCACTTCGGACTTCCCCTCATGGTAAGTATCCTTGAGATGTTGTACAACTTCAAGAGCTTTAGCTCTCTCTTGAATAGATGAATTAGATCCATTAAACTGGAAAATTTTGGACTTTGTATCCAGGATGAATATGTCATCATGATTAAGAGATGATCGAGCAAAAGGAACCTGATGATAAAAAAACTTAAAAATATTAAGTGAGATTCTTCCACTACATAATTTCAAATAAGATTAGTTACACAAATGACTTGCCTCTTTAACATGGACAACATGTTTTCCTCTGCAAACAAATAATCGTGTGGTGTGCTCTTGCTCATTAATTTCAGTATGTTTGAAACCAGATGAGACCCCACCTTGCTGTGGTATTATGCAAGGTTTGAAATAAGAGAGGAATTTCTCAGTCTCATGGCCTTGTATTTCACGATATTGAACAGCACGGCTCCCAAGGGCTGCATCTAGTTCAACAGTTTTAATAGCAGCAGTTCCAGCTTCGTCCTGTGGACATTAATGTTTAAGACCAATCATTGACAACATTATTCTTCAAAAAGTAGTAGCTCAAGCAACAATATATTGAATGTATGGACTTCCATCTGACCTGACTAGTATCTTTACCAAGCCAATAGTGGATATCATGACGAAGGGCACCACTTTTTAAGGCAGTTGTCTATGCAAAGAACAAAGATTCAATAGCTTCAACATTTGACAAACACTGATCTCACAAAATGTAACAGTTTGGAAAAAGTAAATATAGAATCGCAAAGTGGAAAAACAATATATGTAATAATATGTCTAGTTCCTTGAGAACAAAGAGAATTTTGAACTTTACATCCTGAAGAAGACACTATCAAACATGGGGTAAATTGACAATAGGTAGGATACTCACAAATTTCACCCAATTTGACTAACTACCTAGGCATCCCAAACCCAAAACCAACCGCAAACCCGACTTTTGTCACCTAGTAGACTACTGAACTCAAACCAAACCCAATTAAAAGGTAGCCGAACATGATTTAAACAGGCTCAGGTAGACTCAATTACCTGAAGTACCAACCCACAGGGCTTAAGAGTGTTTGTAAGATGACTACCAAAAATCCAATGTGCTGTCATTACCATAAAATATTAGGAATGCCAACAGCACTGGACCCATGAATTTCATCTATTTGAATCCAAACCTGTCTCTGTACCGATTTTTCTAGTCAAACTCATCACAAACCTGATTAAAGGGAACCCAAACCCAGTTTAAGCTGCTCAAGTATATTCAGACATTCAAAAAATCTTGACCAGACGTCGTTCCTATTGGCATGAGGCATGTTCAGTAATTATTCTCAAATTATTCACCTTACAGCATAATAGATTAAAGAAATTGCAAAGACCAAGGAAAGAGGAGACACCGTGACTCGACAGTTAACAGTAAAATTCCTCCTATGAGCTGCACCAAAATCAAGTTACTTTATCCACAAAATTGAAAAATACTGAATGGAACAACTGCAGACTAAATGAACAAAAGTACATATATACAACTTAATGAGAATGGCATATTGCATTCTCTCATGCTATTTTTTAATATAGTCACAAACTTAATAAATTAAATATTTTTAACCCCATCTTCTCCAACTTGCCTTAACTGTTTCTTTTTTAGAGAGAAAAAAACCTTTAAAATGATGTACAAGCATGATCTCAGATGATAGTCTAAGTTCATTCTCATGAATCTACAGAAAAATACTGGCAACAAATAAACGACAGGGTCAGCATTTCTAGAAAAGACTAATAAATAACCTTTAAAATGATGTATGAATCTCCAGTAAAGAATTTTCCATGGGAAGAACTTGGTACAGGGACTGGGCAAAAATTCTCGATTCGCCATATCTCCAATCCACTTTTTGTTGTTAAGGAAATAAAAAGCCAGTACATAACACCATGTGAAGAACCATCGAAGGCTAATAACAGCAACAAATAGACAAATTTTCAATAGCATATACCACCTTTACCTGCAGGGTACAACATACTACTATTTAGCTATACCGTTTTTATGATTATCTTGCTGAAAAATGTGCACTAGAACAGCTTTAATCTGCACTCAGCCTTAAAAGTCTCCAGGTTCAGGATCCACTTGATGAGAACTGCAAATGCTTTTCCACTGCATTAGTTATTCTACACAATCTTACCACTCTTCAGACCATATATTTGATCTGCTTCCTCCAAAATGTTGTACAATTTTATTTTCAGGCAAGTCAACAATTAACCTATCCAGTTTCCATCTCAAGATGGCATCAAGCATTGAAAAAAGAGCCTAGAATTCCACAACCTATTCATTTACTTGTATCCTAAATTTAGGGTACAAGATCAAAGGCCAAAGTCGATTCAAACCATTATTGATGATAATCCAATGCAAAAAAACTTTAGGGTACAACTTTGATTAAATTCATGTTCAATTATACAATCAGATGGATGCGAGACATTTAAGAAAGTTCCATCATTTTATAAATTAAGTCTCATCAATCAAGTTAGTCTGCTCTCAGATTTTTGGACCATGTTAACTACATTTCTCTTATGATTTCTTCCAAGTTTTTGGGTAATCTTAATCATAGATGTTGATAATACCAACTCTTCTATGTTGTTAATTATTATGATATCCTTACATATCTCAGATTAAACAACAAAAAAATTGGAAGGTGAACCAACAGAGAATTAAGTACGATAAAAGGAAGCTATTGTGAGGATACGCCTTTTGGCCAGCTCCTTGAAAAGCTGAATCAACATTCTTCATGGAGACAGCCATACTAGAAGTGCTATCTAATGGTTTCGGCTTCGAGTCAACAGCAGCAGAATTCTGCATAAAGACAATCGGAGATAGGCATTAGCCCAAAGCAAATCAAGCAATCTAACTTATCACACTTGCTAACTAGAGAACATGATGAGTAACTATATATATTCTCAGCGAATAATCATCTCAAACAAATTTCCAATGTGCATCACTTTCCAAATCTGTATATGATTTTAAAAAATATATGGTAGTTTCCTCAGAAGTTTTCATTTCTCTGAAAATCAGTATTACATGCACTTAAAAGAGAAAAGAGGATCCTTTCTTTTTTTGGGGACAACATGTTATAAGAAAATAGTTAGCATCAAAATATAATGCATAACTAAAAATCGACACCACAGTAAAAGGTAAAGAGATACAAAGAACTGTAATAAGCTTGCTCTGTCAAAAAAACTGTTTTCCCATCAAATATGCAAATTGATCAAGCATTTCCATGAAGTCATATGTCAAAATGAAGTTATGTACACAACAACATTCATGACAACTGGTTGGAAACTTTATAACAAGAAAAACAGTCTTTAATGAGAAGTATTCACCAAGAATGATTGCAATTCAGCACTGCACTTTTAAGTCATAAGGTACACCACAAAAATACACTAATTCAAACAAGCAGACCAACGGAAGAAAGTAAAAGAAGAGAATAATGAATGTCACGTCTAAACATGTCAGACCATGTACATGTAGGGAATCAATAAAGAACATACATCAGCAACATGATGGGCAATATTTGTTCATCATGCAATTGGAGATTATCGTCAAAAAATTCCAAGTTAAAACCTCCAGAGCACTCATATTTAAAGAAATAATTCTTTAGAAAAAATGCAAATTCCTTGGAGACCCAACAATGACTCGTTGTTACGTGCATTGGAATCACACAAACACAAACAGATGAGATATAGATAACATCATAACATTACAGACTTCAGATTGCGCCAGCATCAAAACTTCAGGAGGATCATACAGAAAGATGGACTCAGACAGATTCAACGAAAAAAAGTACACTTCTATGTACCCTCGCGAAGTGGACAATACTATGCTATTTCCTCTGCTTATATTGGTATTATTTACTTTGTTTGTTGGATCAATAGGAATTCATTTTGATCAAGGAGTAATAGATTTGGATATATTATCCAAATGGTTAACTCCACTCACAAACCTTTTCCATCCAAATTCGAGTTATTCTGTGGATTGGTATGAATTTTTTACAAATGCAATTTTTCAATAATCTTAAGAGCAACCCAATAGACCAAATTAATCACCAAGCCATCATGCAATCGATCATGTGAAATTTCAGAAACCAATAGAATTCAAGAACTTCCAGATCGCAAACAACACAAAACTCGCAAGAACAAGTTTCAGACGCGTCTTGTGTCAAAATACGAGCCAAGTGGCTCGAAAGACGATACTTTATCAGAAGAATTGAAGCGAATTCCAACCCCAGCACCCTCAAACACAATCACGCACGCAGAAAGAACATCCAAACATGCGAATAAAAACCAATCCGCCTCTTCACCTTAGACGGAACCTCACGACTTGCCATCGCCATACCCAATAAACAAGCACAGAGATCAATTCAGAAACCAGATCGGCCCCTGGGCCGGGAGAAGACCTCGGGAACGATCAGAAAAATTATATAATTCCGTCGCTTTCTCCCGAATCAGGGGTGCGACGGCACGACCCATCTAGAACAGGAGAAGTGTAGGAGTAGGGCAAAAAATCAGAGAAAAATCGCACCTTTGATTACTCAAAGCAAGAAGCGATGACGCCACCACCTATCGACAACCATTGAGCGAAGGGGCAAGTGGTAGGGCAAAGAATAAAAAGGGAAGAAAAACCGCACCTTTGCTCGTTCAAAGCGAACGGCGCGACCGACTCGAGGATCGGACAGGGAGGCACGAAGCGAACCCTACCGAGCAGCTCGATCGATCTCCAAGGCCACCGGTGTCGAAAGAGAAATAGTCGCCACCAAACAGCCCAAAATAATATTAAGGGAGAGAGAGAATGATAGGGGAAGGCGTGCCTGTCACTATTTGGATCCCAAAAGCATCGCCGTAAGTAATAAAATATTAAATTACCCAGACGTATTACCCGAGTTACGGAACAGCTCTACTGTGGCTCCCACACCATCGACCAGTCAACAAGTCGGTACCTTCATCGGTACACGGTTTCCGTCCGTGTCTGTTCCAGAGGTCACACAGGCACCATGATTAATCGCTTCGAGAGTGGGGCCCGCAACGCGTGTGCGCTGTTCGACTCCGTCTGAGATCTTACGTGGCAGGTCCCGGACCGTCGGTTCGGGAGGATGCATGCACGGCATCGCCATTTGGTTCGAGGAATCAGATGCCTCGTGGTTGGTGCCCGATCGGGAACGCCGAGAGCGAGGCGGTCCGGTCGGACCCGCTCGGGCTCCGGCGAGACCGGATTACGAGACGGACACGCCAAATCCCAATCCCGGGAAGCTCGTCAATCAGCTGTTCCGTCCACGACAGCCGTCTGACCACGTGTAGCGTCCGAGCAGGTTCCCGAAGTAGGGACTGCCCCAGCCACGTGTTCACTCCAACAAGACGACATGTCGTACGGCAGCCTAGCTGGATTATTCATGTCGCTTGTGGTCGGTTGAATATCCCCAAAAAAAAAGAAAAGAAAGAAAACTCCGAAGTATTTATTTAATTATTTTTCACTCGTCCGATCTAATTTTAGAAAATATTTTTCAAAATAAAATTGATTTATTAATTTCAAATACCTAATACTATCGATGTTTATAGCATCAGCACTCAAAATATAGGAGAGCAAATCAGGCAAAGACAGATAAGCTTGAATAAGCATATTTTTGTCTACAAATCAGTACATTGATTTTCCACGTAAGAAATATAAAAATAAAAAAAATGAGATAAGCATATCAAAAATACATCGAAGGCTAAAAAAAATTATTAAAAAATATATTTTTTGACATTATTGGAAGGGATTAAAAAAATGATTTGAGAGTCTTTTGCGTACGTAAAAAAGATGTTCATCCCCTCAAGTTTTGTTGAATAAGGATTTCAGTATAAAACATATGGAGGTAAACGATGATATCTTTATTGAGTACCTCTCGAATTTTTGGAATCTAGTCGCTTCGCGTGGGATGATAAAATAGGTCATAAAAAAATAATAATCAATTAAAAAATAGTGAACTTCATCTAAGTGATTCAACACTTTTTTTTACATACATTAATTTTTAAAATTATAAGTATCGTTGAGTTAATCTAATACTTTTTTTTTTCTCTCGTCCTTCCTTCCGTCGTCTTCTTGCTACTAATGTGACGATGAAATTATAGGAATAAAACGAAACAATACCGATAAATGATAAAATGCTTAATGTATTTTTTTATTTAAAAATATGAAAGAGATTTAAAAAAATCAAATGTTGTGTTATTCAAAACTCCAATTATTACATCTCTTTTTTATCATTTTATACCTTAGAATGTACTGTTGTATTCCTTATAAATAGATAGAAACAATCGAAATAATTGAGAAAAGGAAATTTTTCTTTCTGAGGATACTCAAAAGAAAACGAATATAATGAAATAGTTGGAGCATATAGCTCAAAGGATTATGTCTGATAGATATGAACTATAGTGTCTAAGGGGTTTGATTTCTTCATCATCCATAACTTTTCCTTTTTGGAATGACCTTTCATAAAAAGACCTTTTTAGGGGTTTGATTTCTTTTTTTGAATTGACAAGGGAGAGTAGAAAAATCAAGAGAGAGAAAGGGGACACAAACTATGACTTTTTTAGGCTATATCTCTCCTTCCTCTTCCTCTTCCTCTTCCTCTTCTCCTCCTCCTCTCTCTCTCTTTCTCTCTCTAATAATTTTATTGCCTCTTCTTTTCTCTTCTTCTTCCTTTGGAATTTGTTGAGATAGATGTCCTTTTAATGTGTATATATGATGTTGATATTAATAAAATATCTCCATTATGATTTAATTTGATTTAAAAAAATAAAATTATTATTATTATTATTATTTATGTATATTAAAAATAGAATCACATGAGCCTTGTGATCATATCGGCTCCCATTAGATGTACACAAAGATCCAAAAGAACTACTATGAATCAACTAGGTTTTCCCTCACGTTGACTTGACTCTCCATGTTGACTTGTGCACCGCGTGTTTGACTATTAGATATGCCGTTGGATTCTGTGTCACACGGTTCTAACGTTCTGAAGCCCTTCAGACAACACATGTTTTCCGAATTTTCGCAGCAGTTTTCGCTAACAAGTGCTTCGGTCCAAAAGTGTTTTTATTAACAAAAACATTGTTGCAAGAAAATAATAGGAAGACCGGCGGGAGATCCGGTCACCGACTCGCTTCGTTCTACCTCCTGTCCGAAAGCGCTAAGAGATAGGGTCCGGAAGGGTCGGGTCACCGCTTTCCTTTCTGCCCCCTTTCCTCCTCTCCACACAAAAGAGACGAACCAGCATGCGCTTCTCCTCCCGTCGCCGCCGATGGCTCCCTCCTCGTCCTCCTCGTCCTCCTCCTCATCTTCCCTTCTCTCCCATGCCAAGCGACGCCGCGCCGTCGCCGTCGCCGCCGCCTCCTCCGCTGCTGCGCTCCTCTCCATCTTCCTCCTCGTTATCGCCCCCCAGCGCGCCCTCAAGTCCCCCCTTTCCCTCGTCTCCGACCTCTCAATCTCCCCGTCCCCTCCCCGTCCGCGATCGAAAGCCGCGAGCTTGGCGCAGGTGCCCGCGGATAAGCCGCTTTCCGAGGCGGAAATCTTCCCGTCATCCGAAGCCGCGGTGGAGCCGCCTTCCGAGGCGGAAGAAGCCAGGACGCGTGAAGAGAGGTGCGATCTTTACCAAGGGAGATGGGAGAGAGACGAGGAGGGGCAGTACCCGCTCTACCAGCCAGGTTCTTGCCCGTACGTGGACGAGGCCTACAGCTGCCACGAGAACGGCAGGCAGGATCGCGGGTACTTGAGATGGAGGTGGAAGCCTGACGGTTGTGACCTGCCGAGGTGCCATCCACACCGTCTTCTTGCTTCTTTTTCTGATCATTTTCTTCGCATTTACTCGAGTTTGGTAGCCAAACTTCCTAAGATCACAAATATATGATAGCAAAATGTAGGAAATATTGAAACATGTCATCTTTTTCGAATTATTAGAGGGTTTTCTAAAGGCCACATATTCCAAAATTTCATCTTTGCTCCTCTTTCTTTTCCCCTACTATTTTGTTGTTTTGGCCATTGGAAATAGTATGAAGCTGTTGCTAAACTAAGTAATCATATTCACATGATGTGAAATTTTCACCTGAATTTTTTAGATTGAGCTTCTTCCAAATTCACACATGAATGCAGGGGTCCTGCTCCTGTTGATAGATGGATCTTAAATGTAGATGATCCTGGTCCTTTCCTAATAGGCCTCCTTTTGGGTCTTTTTTTCCGTAAGCACAGATGGGAGAAAGAATCTTAACACTTCCCTTACCGTGTGGAGGGTCGATTGCATAAACCCAACATGTGGCAAGAACATTGGATCTTTTGCTCTAGTACCATGAAAATTTTTTATCAATGCTATGCATCTAAAAGCTTAATCCTTTAGATGAGACTTCATCTATAATTTTATATTCTTGACAATATACTGTTTTAAAACACATTTCTTCACCTTTTTGAGAGTTTTGCTGCATCACTGGTTCAACTTGTTGATCAAATTCTGGGAGAATATTTTGGGTGGAACTGTCATAACTACTAAATGACTTACTCTGATCCATGAGATATATATATATATATATATATATATATATATATATATATATAGATGAGGACATGCCAAAGTAGTCATTTGAAAAAAACAGAATCACGGCTGAGAAGATCTTGACGAGATGAATGGTGAAAATTATGTTGGAACTTAAAAGCTTTTGACATAGAGGAGTAAAATCTGAAGCTGACATGGAAGACACTATTAAATTTTAACATAGAGCAGAAAAAATCGATACCGACAAATTAAGTCAGCGCCTGAATAGAAAATTAAATATCCTACTTACATAGATACCCGACAAGCTTAGAAGTATTTTCTGAAGTCAAAAGGAATCCTAATATTTTATATTGTTTCTTACGCTTCTATAGACAAACCAATCTGGAAACACTTACTCTTCGAGATTGATATGACTCTGAGCTTATTTCCCTTTTGTTTAGCAGATATAATTTAGCCACTCTATTGAAGTATCCTAGGTCTATATGAAGAAAGGAATGACTTCTTTATTCATCATTAATAGTTCATTCTCTTTCATTTTTCTTCTTTTTTGTCCTTTTTCATCTTATGTCTTTTATGTTCTTGTGCCATGTAAGTGTAAACTATTAAAATTCTAGGTTCAACATTATAGTTTTATTTCCTCTTCAATATTCACAACCCTCCAGTAGAAGGATTTCCATTATTGTGGTTCTTTTCATAAGCAGTTTCTTCTTTTCCCATTGTCCTTTTACTTTATTCATAGGTTTAATGGAACAGACTTTTTGGAGAGAATTCGAGGTAAAAGGTTGATGTTTGTTGGAGATTCCATGAACCGAAACCAGTTTGAATCGATGCTGTGTCTCTTGCGAGAAGCGCTGCCTGATAAGAGCAAAATGTACGAGACCCGAGGTTATAAAATAACCAAAGGACGTGGCTACTTTATTTTCAAATTTGTGGTATGCCAACTTCTCTTCTGCTTTCATTTATATGCTGCATTATGTTGATCCATCTAGCCTGATTCCAATGTCACATAGATCACTTTCAAGTCTCTAGAAAGTCTATATATTACATCTTATGCACTATGCTTTTATATATTTAATTTTGTGTCAGCTGATGTTTAAATTGAGAATTTGGATGGTTAATTTCACTTTTATTCTTAAGACCTAAAAGTTAGTCAATAAAGGACTGTAAATTATTTCTAATATGCAGTTCTTTGCAGGACTATGATTGTACAGTGGAGTTTGTTCGATCCCATTTTCTTGTTAGAGAAGGAATACGAGTCAATCGACAGGGTAATTCAAACCCAATTCTTATGATAGATCGAATCGACAAGTCAGCCAAACGTTGGAAAAGAGCCAACATTCTTGTCTTTAACACTGGTCATTGGTGGACCCATGGGAAGACAGCAAGAGGGTAAATCCGTGCCTTTAATTCTATTTATCTTTTATTGATGTGTCAAGTTGTTTTACTCAAAGTAGCCAGTTTTACTGCTGCTCTCATGGCGTACATTTGGTAAATTAATATTTTTGATTGACCAGGAAGAATTACTATAAAGAAGGTAATGTTCTTTATCCACAATTTGATGCAACCAAAGCATATAGGAAAGCCATCAAGACTTGGGGAAGATGGATTGACAACAATGTTGACCGATCTAAATTAATCATTTACCGTGGTTACTCTGCTGCTCATTTTAGGTGCTTAACTTCTGGCCTATATATTAGAAATAGCACTTTCTTTTCTTTTATCTTAATAGATTTTGCATTAGAACACTCCATTTTCAAGTATAAGGTCCTATCGACCTGTCTTTTCTCAGAGGCGGAGACTGGGACTCTGGTGGCACATGCAATGGAGAGACAGATCCTATCAGAAGCGGTGCATTTCTAGATAATTATCCATTGAAGATGAAGATAGTAGATAAAGTTATTAGTAGAATGCATGTTCCGGTTGTTCTCTTGAACGTGACAAAGCTGACCAACTACCGTAAGGATGGGCACCCTTCGATTTATGGCAAGAAGCTGACTGATGGGGCAAAGGTGTCCAAGAGGCGGCAGGACTGCAGCCATTGGTGTCTTCCTGGGATTCCTGACTCATGGAACGAGTTGATCTACGCGACTCTTGTCCTCAAACAACATCCACATTTCTTTACATAGACGACGGTTTATCGTCATAGCCGTTGTTACCCATCATGATTCGTATCAAGAAGCTTATGTGCATGCCGAGACAAGAAAACAGATGTAGATGTTCGCCTGCTGATTGAAAAGCTGCTTTGGGGAGGCCGAATGTTCTTGAGAAAGCTCTTTTCACAGCTGCAGTGCTGATTGTGATCAGGGGTACCTCTTTTTTGTTTGATGTTAGAGATAGTGTTCTATTTTATATCCATGTTGTTCAGGAGAACCAATTGTTGTGTCCATAATCAAAGTTGTGTATGTAAAATAATGCATAAGTGATTGGATAAATCGAGAACATATACAAAGATATTCTTATATGAGGATGCAAAGTATTTTGTGATGAGGGTGGATGGATGTAAAACCACCCAAAAGAATAGATGCCTGTCTTTTACTAAACATATTTGCAAATTATCAATTGATAGTGCATGTGAAAATTATATATACTTAATCCTGAATCTTAAAGAAATCATCATGCATAAATATGGTATTGTGAGGGTGTAACTCTCTCTGTCTTCATTTGGTTGAGTGTAAACAAATCTTGTGCTTGCAGTTCAATAGTAAAGAACCGACTCGATCAACATCGGTTCTGATTTGATTTGGTCGAATCGAATTATGATCATGCTTATTAAAAAGGTTTGTGGGTCAGGAAGTTGAAATTAGTGAGAGATGCCTTCGCTTGTAATCTAAGTTAAGAGTGATGGAGTTACAACCAAAAGAACAACTGCGGAGATGCATCAGATCACACTTCATTTGCATGGATGAGATTGATGACCCCCTTGCAGACAAATCCCGTCTGATGTACATACATCTTCAAATGCATGCTTTTACCAACTTAGCACGAACAATTACACCTGCCAACACCATCTGAAACTTCCATGCCTGAGATCTGTAAACCTTAATCATGAGAGCAACTTGTTTAGGCTATGATTTTACTGGAACATATTACTAGTTAGCATGCCAAGTTGATCTGTTGCAAACAAAATGGGGGGCAATGGAGACCCAACAGTGAAGAACAGTGAGCAGATCAGCTGTTGATTGTGCAGCTGACATAGAAGAGAGCATGTAAATCTATGAGCTATGAATTATCACAAAAATTTAAGATTTATTGTAGAAGAGAGCTCAAAACTCCAATTCACATCCAATCCTCAGTTGTATTACCTTCACACAGAAGAAGATGAACAAAAAGAACTAAAACAGTATCACCTCTCATGGCTTCCATGCTCGTGGGGAAGACGAGACATCAATGACGAGAATTCGATCAACCTACTCGAATTTTCTTGTTCATCGGCAGCGGGACAAAGATGGAGGCGAGATCGCTCGGCACCGGGTAATATCCGTCCGGTGGAGGGGCTAATCTCCTCTTCACAGGCCGAGGCTTCCTCGGCGGAGGCGGCGGGCACACCAACATCAACGCTTGCTTGACTGCAGGCTGCCCCGACGACCTCGGAGTAACGCACTCTCCCTCTTCGTCGCTCGCCGACTTGGAGGAGCTTTCTGACGTCGTTGTTCGCTTGACACCGATCCCGGGAGTCTGAATTGGTGGGAGGCTTCGCGTTTCCCGATCTACGAGCTCGAACCCCATTGCTCGATGCCTGTGATGTAACGTAGGACAGTCTTACGGCTATGGGGAACTCAAGGCGTGAATATAAGGAGGTGGTGGGCACGTAAAGAAGATGGCCACCACAGCAGTAGCTCAATGTGGAGAACGCGAGCAAGCATGGGTGATCATTGGCTTTGGCAATGGGAGATGTGAAAAGAAGGGAACAGAATTATATGGTGAGGTAGCGTAAAGAAGAAAAATACTCATTGAGAGAGAGAGAGAGAGAGTGATTCAGCTCATTCTCTCAGAAAGGCCAAGGAATTCAGCAAGCAGCGGGAGATTGATGCCAAAAGCAAAAGCTGTTCACTTTCACATGGCATTTGCTGGATCTAAAGGTGTTTACTTCCTTCTAAGCTTAATATAATTAAACCTTATTTCCTCTACAGTCACAATGCCAGCATAAGTGAGTTTACCATATCATTTGAGACTCATGTGATCTCAAATGCAGAATAAATTTGATGTGTAATGGTTGATTACTGCAGAGGGCACTTGATATTCCTACTAATATGTAGATTTCTTTTGATGTTGAGAAAAGTGGTGGAGGGGAAGAAGGCATGAAGGAAGTAATCTAATTGGTGACAGGCTTCTTCTTCATTGCATATATTTTAGTTGTTGAGGAAGATAATAGCTTTCCCATCTTCTCCTTTCTGCTGGCAATTAAACTTGATTGTTCCTGCAAGATCAAGTATTGGAGAATATGTTTGGGTCATAGCAATGACTGCTTACCTTTGTGGTCTTCCCCACTACTCCACAGACTAAAACATAAAGGAAGAGAAAAAGAGAATGAGAGATCATATGAACAAAAGGGACTGCTTTGGTCAAATTTTGTCAGGGCCAAATGAATTCTACTGTAAGAAGTTGGAATTGTTGGAGTATACAGAAAGAAAGGACTATTCCCACAGACATGAAATCCTCTAAATATAATTAAAATAACAAAACAGAGCTCTTTTATGTGATTATATCATATGAAAATTAAGGAGCAAGCAATGGCTCCTTTAAGATTGATAGACTCCACTAAGATTGTAGCCTGTCAAGTCTTTTAGAGAAGGGATGACATCCTGCAATCAAATGGAAACTAAGCTGATATAATTTCTGTAATAACACTATCAGAAGGCAAAGAAGACTCAGATTACAATGTACAATTAACTGTCAGGAATCAAGAGAGGAGTGTGTTACAAGAAAAGGAAGCCTATGAAAGTAGAAAGTGTAGTGAGACAACAAAGGCTACACTCAGGTGATATTAATCAAAAGAAAGTACAATTAAAGTAAGATTCATGAAACCTCAATAAAGATTCATTATCTAAGAAGAACACAACACAAGATCCTTTCAGAGGATTAGTTCCAAGAACATAGGTTGTCAGTCAAAGAATCAGATTCATAGACAAGAAAAATGAGGTGCAGTAGTTTCATGTTAAAGTATTCAACAGAATCCAAGAACATTAAACTAGTTTAGACTTCTCTTCTTCTCTCATCACCTAAAAAGTATGAAGAGAGAGAGAGAGAGAGAGAGAGAGATTGCAAAAGGAAATCAAGAAGGCAACCTCCCCCTCACTTTTGCTTTTGATTTAACAGTTGAGGACTCAACTCATACTGCAGTAAGGTGACTAGCTTCACATGCTAAACATCATCATCCACATGGAACAAAGAAAAGATGGAAAAGAAAGAAACAGTAGTGATACATTGACACTAGAACTCACTACATGACATCTACTCCAATCTCCTCCTCTTCATACCCTTGAGCATTATGCCAAAAGATATGGAATCTTCATGAACTTGGAAATCGTAGGATTTGGTTGATGAGCCATATGGCACTTGTGAAGCAGGATTCGGTAGGTTACTCACTGCTTAGATGATCAAAGAACTCCATTTCTGGTTAGGATCTTCTTCTCTCACTCCAACCCTCTACCAAGGAAACTGCACCATTGCATGCCACAACAGCGGGATAAACCTCATTCGAAGCTTAGAAATCTTGTAACCAGCAGTTTTCTTCTTTCTTCTTCCATGTGAAGGTCTCGTTTCAGTTAAATATGTCTTCATGCATGGAAACACGTAAACCCTACTCGAGAACACTCGCGATTTCCAAGTAGGTGACATGTTACCATCTGTGCGGAAAGCGAGAGGAGGAAGAAGAGATCATATGATCCACAATTATGGCTTCCGTTCTGCTAAAAGCAGCGCAAGTGGTGCGCACAGATCCCCATTCTCCGGTGAGGAAACAGCTCCGAGCAACCCTGCGAGTTGAGCTCATCATCATGGCCGCGAGATGATGTTAAGGAAACACGACCCGTGTGGGCCAACCCAACACCTGACAGATTAATGGACTCGGCCCATGTGGGCCACCCTCCGTTTTGACCTACCCGGGTTGTTTGCACCCACAGACGTGCACAACCTCATCCCATTCGGCGTGTGGGACCCACACCTGGGAATCATCCGACGGCGCACAACGCGGACACGAATCCCGGAGGTTGATGCGCGGATCCGACGACCGGCTTTCTCACGTCACCGCGCCGTCGAGGTGCTGTTCCTCGTTTGACTTCCCGCTTCTGCATCGCTGCTTCCTTCCTGACCAAGTAAACGAACCGGCCAAAGGAGTCAGCTTTAACGATTCCCTCCACGCGTCAGCCCTGCGGGCGACGACGGGACACGTGGGCCCCGCTGCCACGCCCCTTTTCGAGGAAACCTCTCTTCCGGTCAACCCCTTCCCGCTCCTTGCACCGTCCGATGCCTCCCCCATTGATCCAACGGCTCCTATAGACCACCGGCAGTTTAATCCATTAATCCCCAGGTTGGAATTAATTATCTGGCTGACCCAATAAAAAGAAGGTTAATAGCATGCATGTTTTCATTTCAACGAGCGTTCAAAGTCCACGATGAATCGTTCAAAGGGTTGACTTGTGAGCCAGAGCACGATGTTTCCATTTCTGCGTTCTTGTTTACCGGGTCGCCTCCAGAAAGTCCACCCATTGGCCGGTTCAACTTCGAGAGGGAGCGTCTGATCTATCTCCATCGAACGTGGACCGTCGGATCCGAACACACGGTTGCGCGTATTCCTTATTGAGCCGGTTTACCGGTGACCATCGCCGCTCTCTCGGCATTATAAATCCTTTTCTATCCTTTGCTTTCGAAAGACTTAATCGCTTCTTCTTCTTCTTCTTCTTCTTCCTCTTCTACTTGGAGGTATTCTAAGGTCGGTTGGATCTGAAGCTTCTGCGGTGATTGCACGAATCTTGGGGGATCCCTGATGGCCGTCGATTCGATGGGCTACCGGAGGATGGACGACCAGATCGCGGTCCGGGAGGCGGCCGACGTGGGGCTTCGCACCCTGGAGCGCCTCGTCTTCCAGCTCTCGCACCAGCAGCCGCCGTCGGACTGCCGCGAGGTCACTGACCATACCATCGCCAAGTTTAAGAAGGTCATCTCCGTCCTGAACCGGACCGGCCACGCCCGCTTCCGCCGCGGCCCGGCCCAGCCCGCCTTCGTACCCCCGGTTGTGGAGGACCCGGCCTTGGTGCCAGCGGCGCTCTACCACCACGCGCCCGCTCCTCCTGCGCCGGCGCCGGTGCCCCTCCCGCAGCCCCCGGCGGTTCCACGGGCCGTGACCCTCGACTTCACCAAACCGAAGGAGAGCTTCAGCGCCTCGGGGACGGTGTCGAGTTCGTCGCTCACCGGCGACGGCAGCGTCACCGGCAAGCAGGGCTCCTCGATCTTGGTTCCCGCCGCCGCGGCCTTCGCCGTCTCCTCCGGGAAGCCGCCGCTCGCGTCGTCCCACAAGAGGAAGGCCCCCGAGCACGCCCACCCCCACTGCCCCGAGGACGCCAAGCAGGCGGCCCCCGCCGGCCGCTGCCACTGCTCCAAGAAAAGGTACGTCCCCTCCCTCTTCCCAGCGCACGATATCGGCTCTACGCGTGCATCCGCTAACGTGCGCCTCCTTCAGCAGGAAGAACCGGGACAAGAGGACGGTGCGCGTGCCGGCGATCAGCTCGAGGAACGCGGACATACCGGCGGACGATCACTCGTGGCGCAAGTACGGGCAGAAGCCCATCAAGGGCTCTCCCTACCCGAGGTAACAGAAGCCCCCTTTTCTCTCTCCCTCCACCCCATCCTCCCCCGTCCGATCGCCGCCGCTCATATGCTTGTTGCTCGCAGGGGGTACTACAAGTGCAGCAGCGTGAAGGGGTGCCCGGCGCGGAAACACGTGGAGCGCGCGCCCGACGACCCGACGATGCTCATCGTGACGTACGAAGGAGAGCACCGGCACGGCCAGAGCAGGCCCGGCACAGCGCTGCCCGTCGCTAACGCGGCGTCTGGTTGACTTCGCGTTGACCGGCGTTCTGCTCTGTAGTGTTTGGCTCCTTTTTTTTTTTCCCCTCTCTTTCCCCTTTTTCTTAAAATAGTTTTTTCGAGTTGACTTGTAAAAAGACAGCAAAGGAGATGTTGACCTTTGACCAAGGAAATAGCAAGTTTGGTCCATCTACTGTAGCATAACATATGAATCCATATCATGGTAACTCAATTAGTTTGCCAAAGACATGAATTCCATTACTTGGATCTGAATTTTTCTAACTTCACATTGAATTCCAAGCCACATTCATTGAGCAATAATTTGACCTTTTATTTTCTTTAATAAAATATTTCTATTCAATTGCTTTAATAATAATTAAAAGTTTATAATAAATAATTGAGCTAATTATAAATTACTTTCTATACTTAAATCCTATTAGTATTATGATTTTTATATTTAAAAAATTTATATTGAGAATTTTATGTGTGTGAAAGTGAAACAAATAATTTTATTTATCTTTGTATTGACGAAAAATATAAATATAATACGAAAAAGATAATTTTAACATTTAGGTTAAAATTATTTTTTACTAATAAAATTGTTAAAATAAAAAGTTATTAAAATTATCATTTTACCTATTATTTTCATATATCGATCCAACACATAGTATATTATATTTTTTGTTAATACAGTTAATGATGTTATGATAAATAAGATTATTTATTTTATTTTTAAAATTATAATGATCTTAATATAAATTATTTAAATAAAGACTAATATGATTCAAATATAAGAGACTAATTAGCCTAAATAATCTACTAGTATCTAGACTATCTAATAAATAATAACTAAAATTACTTGGTAAAATAAGATATTTATTTTGATATGACATATATATATATATATATATATATATATATATATATTACTTCAAATATTTGACATTCTAGAAGAACAAAATTTTAACTGAGTGATATATATAAACCCACTGAAAGTTGACTTTTTCTTTTGATTTCATTTTATCTCCAATAACTCCATTAGCAAAAATCAGCCAAAAGTCAAAAAAGTCTAAATTACATATGTCATTATTTAACTAAGTTGTGACATAGCTTAATGATTCTGATCTCAATGTTAGCTCCAATTCCATGTCAAAAGGGAAATAAAAAACATGTACCAAAATATGCCATGATTCCAATTGCCTCTAATTTTGAGGACTGATTAATATATGGTGCTACATCCAAATCATAGTGTTGCTAGTGGAAGAAATGTGCATTTGACTTTCTAGAAGGAACCCTAAAATAAATTGAGACAGGTGTGTGGATGCTAGAATTTGGATACTTTTAGAGTGTAGAATATTAGACACATAGTGGAAGACTTCCAATCCAACATGTTTAATAAATCATGGTGTTCATTGGTCACCATTTTTTAGTTCATATTGAATTTGACTTTTTTGTGCAATTCCCCTTTTGTTATATGCCAACACATTCAAAAAAATCTAGATGATTTGATTCCTTTTGTTTGACTTGAATCATTATACTTAGAATATTAAAATAACTTAAGTGTTCCACATGCAAAGTGTGTTCCTATCTTTTTCTTTACTTGATCTTATCCCTATCTCCTTTAGTTTTATGCTTGTATAGACTTAAATATAGACTAATGACAATATATTTTTATTTCTTTTATTATACACTTTCTTCTTTGCAGACCTCAAACATGTGTGGAATTGCAATCACTATTAGGGACAAGTCAAAGTCTCAATTAAGTTTGTCAGTGACATTAATGAAACCATTCAATGAAATCAAACTCTCTCTTTTCAAAGTGGAATTTGCAGTTGATAATTCAAATGTGATCATAATTGCTTGGACTATTCAAAAAGTATGAGTACATGGCAAAGCATTGAATATGAAGGAAGCCTAAATCATGTCCTCCGAGAAGAAGACAAACTATATAAATATTATAAAGTTTTATAAAAGGATATTTTTAGGATCATTATATATAATAAGCTTGTATTGTAATAATAAAAACTATGATATATTATATGTAATATATAAAAAAAAATTATATCACGATTGAAATCAAATAATATTATATCATGATATGTACCTTTCGATGTCATCCGAAAAAAAATCTTTGTATTATTCGGACATTATTTTTAGATCCAAAATAGTTATCAATTTATAAAGAGAATTAGACATTGTTTTTTCTCTTTTCTTATTTTTTCATAACACCACTTAGATTGATGGTTGGAAATTATAATTTCTCAACTGCGTCCTCTATGATATGATATGTATCATTTAGTTTCTAAAGATTTTGTCTATTTATAGACGAGAGCAAATGGTCTAGAATAAATCTTTCTCCAATCAAGAATATCCCTCGAGTAATCCTATTATAATATAAATTTATTTTTTATTAATCAATATCTATTATCAGAATCCAATTAATTCTATTATATATCTTATTTAGAGCTACTTAATCTAACATGTATAAATCAAATAAAACCAGCCAGTCCAATCCAATTTTGCGATTCTTAAAATTGGATATATTAGGTTATTCTTAGGTGGATCCAATCCCATATCATTGAAATGTTGGTTCGATGGTTCAAGCCAGAAGAGCTCAATGTGAATTTGGGTCAGCTCAAGCTTCAATTTTGGTGGGTTAATTGACTAGACCGGGCTCAAGTGCGGACTCGAGCTCGGTCTCACAAATCCACCGTTCGATCATCCCGCCAGCGGTGAGGATCGTCCAACACATAACGTCCTCCGATGTTTGCACGTATCGCGTGATGCTATCGTGATAAGTCCACCCACCGTCCTGATCATTAGATCAACCGTTTCAGCCCTCCCTCTAAACCCCCCCAACCCGCCCCCGGGCCGGCGATCGTCCGTTTCGTCCGCTCGACGCCATTCCTCTATCCAATTTCCTTTTCCTTCTCTAATTCGAAGGTTTGATCGCTTCTTCCACCTCCTCCATGCAATGCTATCAATCTGTGTTTGCTTTCCGATCACGAAGCCTGTTATTTGATATAGGTAACGAGGATGTCGATGGAGGAAGCGAAGGTGGTGATCCCCGAGTCGGTGCTGAAGAATCGGAAGAGAAAAGCGCATAGGGCGCTGGCGAAGAAGCAGGAGCGCGAGAACCGGGAGCTAATCTTCACCCGCGCCAGCAGTACGCCAAGTAGCACGAGGCACAGGTGCGCAACTCGACCTGATGTAGTATTCTGGCCGTTTTGTAATCTTTTCTGTGCCGTTAAAGATTCTAACGGGGATTTGGGCTGCGTTTAATCTGGTAGGAGAAGGAGCTGATCCGATCGTAGAGGGAGGGGAGGATGAAGGGTGGATTCTACGTCAGCCCGGAGGCCAAGCTTCTATTCATCATCCGCTTCCGAGGGTACGCCACCTTCTTGTGATGCTCTTCTACTGTTTGATTTCTTAGAGCTTACGTTGTCGGTTTGCATTTGCATTTGCTGATTTAGTCATTATTTATGGTTGTTTCTTATCTTACTACTCTTCTCATGTAGTATCAATGCTATGCACCCTAAAACCCGTAAAATCTTGCAGCTCCTTCGACTCAGACAGGTAAAGAGTCAAGTCGCCATCTTTCAGTTTGGTGTAGTTTCACTACTACCCACGCTTGTTAGTGCTATGTTGCAGACAATCAACAGTGTATTTCTGAAAGTTAACAAGGCCACGATGAACATGTTGCAGACGGTGGAGCCTTATGTGACATGTGGGTACTAAATGCTATGCTCTCCGGGATTCATTTGTAGCATTATTATGCTCAGTTTAGTTAGACACAAGGTTTGTCGTGTTCGGTATGGGCGATATATACTTGTCTAATAGGAGGACCGATATAGATGGTACATACTGATTTGTCAATACATTCTACCATACCATGTGTTAGTACATCAGTATAATTTGGTACATGTCAATAAGTTGGTTGGTACATTGGTACGGACTGGTAAGACAAATCATGATTAGACATATTCTAATAAATAATGTGTCTCAGGTATCCTAATCTTAAGATTGTTAGGGAATTGATTTACAAGAGGGGATATGGAAAGTTGAACAAGCAAAGAATTCCTTTGGCAGACAATTCAATCATTGAGCATGTCTGTTATAAGTGGCATGTCTTGTGCCTGTTTGATATGTTCCTGATTAAAATTTATTCTTTCTAGTTTACATGTTGAATCTGGTGTATTTGCAGGGTTTGGGGAAGTATGGTATTATCTGCATTGAAGATCTTGTCCATGAGATCATGATAGTTGGTCCACACTTTAAGCAGGCAAACAAATTCCTTTGGCCCTCCAAGTTGAAGGCGCCACTGGGTGGCCTGAAAAAGAAGAGAAACCACTATGTTAAAGGGGGAGATGCTGGAAACCGGGAGGATCACATCAATGAGCTTATCAGAAGGATGAACTGATTTCTGAGTTTGTTCTGCATGTGTTTGTTTATGACAAGAGGTGAATCATTTAAATTTAGGCTTTTAGCTAAGATTTGACTGGTACCCAAGCTCTGCGGTTTTGAGGCTTTTGAATCAATTGTTGGACATGTCGCATATACTGATGTTTTTATTGATCTTTTCCTTCATAGTACATTTTCAATCATCTCTTGGGTAATGTATGCTATGAATGTCATTTGTTGGAAATTAGTTAGTATTAACTTTTATTATGAAAATAGCATTTGTTTTCTCTTATGGTGCCTACTTTTCATGTAGTCTTATTAAAAAAATAAAGTTTGAATATAATGCTAGTGTTCTGATTGTGTTTTCTCATTGTTTTTTCATTCCCAGTATGGTCTCTATGCCTTGGTTTGACCCTTTTATGCAAGTAAAGTTATAAATGTCAAGGACATGTATGCTTGAAAACAGGTTGATGAGAATTAGGTGATGGTTGTTGGAACTATTGAACACTAATAGATGTGGCTTTTTTAAGCCTTCAAACTTGGTTAAATCTGTCAACTGTTGGATGTACTCCTCTTAGAAATTATTAGCTTATACTTTGGAAACCCTTGATTAATCTTGACAATATTTGTAAGGAAATTGTGATGCAGGCAGGAGAAAAATGTTCCATTCCTTCGGGTGTCAAGAACACAAGACTAACCTGAGGCTGTCTCCTTCATGGGCATATTTAGGACTAAACTTGAAGCCCTCCCCTCAGGTTTTGTTTTCTTCCCTGCAGAATGCAGAGGTTTCCTTGCAACTTCTCAATGTGCACCTGAAAACACGTATGTATGATATGTAGAGGAGACATTTTAATGGTCAAGGTGAAGTAATTACAATGCATATATTCAAAGAACGCTTGTTGTACAACTTTCATGTGATTTGAATATGACAAGTTTTGGTAAAGGTTGCCATCACAAAATAGGGACCTGAAAATGAACCTCATCTGAAACATCTCTCTTATGAGAGTGACTTGCAATAGGTGTTGGAAGTGCTAGTAGTGCTAGTAGGTGCCAACACTGTTAGGTTGCAGCATGTTGGAATAAGAAGGGAGAGAGTGTTAGATTCAATTTGTTTCATTCAATAGTTTTCTTTATGAAAGTCTTTTTTTTTTTTTTTCAATTTATAGGTGTAAAGAAACCTATTTGGTTCTCCTCATGCCTGCATTGGTAGGAATCTGACAGGTTGATTGGTTAAATTTTGGTCACTAGATAAATATAATTAGGTAATAATAAAATTTTGTATTTGCTCTTTTAAATTTAATTTTTAGATTTTTTGTTATTTAAATTTATTTTTAGATGTTTTTTTTGAAAAAGCTTCTTTGGCCTTTTCTTGGAAGGTATTCATGTTTCCATTTTTCTTGGGATAGTATCTCTTATTTTTTGTAGTCTTGTAAATGCTCTTGTTGCCTTTGCCTCACTGGTACTTTTGCCTCGTCTTACCCTAAGGTCCCCTCCATAGTTGCCACTCTTGCTTACCTTTTGCCTCCTACCCTTAATGCCAATTTCAAACTTATAACTTATACTCTTAGAAGTGAAGAGAAAAAGATAACACAAAAACAATAAGATCTAACGATGAGACATCATGAGAGCCTTATAACGGGGCATCATGGCAAGGCCTCGTTCCTTTTGATAGGGCGAATGTAACGAGTGATGAACAAGGTATATTTATGAAATTATAAAAAATAAAATTTTAAAAAATAATAAAGCATGAAAAGGCTAAATTTTTTTAGAATTTTTTTTTTAAAATCACTGATAATAAATAGCAGTCAACTAAAGTTTATTGGACTAATGCTATGCTTACAAAATTGATGTTTATGAAAGATATAAGCATTTTTAAGTAAAATTATATATAGTATTATATTTTGAAGGATCAAATATGTTATTCCTAAACTTTGAAAGAACATATGTGCAAAAGCCCATAAAAAAAAACAACAAAAAAACATCCATCGATCAAAGTAATGAAATCAATTTCGTCCGGTCAACTTCGGCGTCTACGACAGTCTCACTGGTCAAACCATGCTGAATTAGCACAGTGACATTGTACTAACTTCATGAAATTAACAATCGTGGTCGAATTTAGCTGCGCCCACTCATGCCATTTATCACGGTTCATTGTTTAACAGTCAGTTTGATTGTGTCTCATACGTGAAGGTATATCAAATCTGCACTTGAAATGTTACATCACATTGGATTTGGGGCCACTAAAATCATTAGATTTCACTGCGATTACCAAAGATATTACATCGAATATGCTCCTTTTTCTCTCTTCTTCGAGAGAGACAGAGAAGCAACCACCAACAGTTTCCAAAACCGTATACAAAATCCAAGATGGAGAGAGCATGAAACTATGAATTCCGAGGCAAAGATGATATCTTATTTTACAGAGGTTGGTGGCGGCAGGCTAAGGGTAGGCGACGAGGCGGCGGGAACAGTGGGTGCAGGAGTACTTGCGCTTGACACTGCGGGAGAGGGGGAGGAAGCAGAGCCGCCGCGCGCTCTCCACGTCGGTGGCCATCACCGCGCCGCCGCAGTGAGGGCAGCTCCCCGGCGCCTGCTGCGTCCCCAGCACCTTCTCCTCCTCGCTGCACAGCAACACCAGACACATCTCCCTCCCTCTCGTCTTCGTCTTCGTCTTCTTCCTCCTCCTGCAACTAAAGATCCACTGGACCTGTCACGGCTATAAAGAGAAAGGAGAAGAGCGAGACTCGGCGTTGTTGTTTGAGCCCACACGCACCGAGAGAGAGAGAGAGAGAGAGAGAAGAGGCCTACGGAGCTTTATCGTAAAGGGAGGGTGTCTTTGCCTTGTTCTTCCTCTTTAATATTGTATATTTGATCCGAATATTCTTGAAAACTCTATATTACTAAAGAACATTTATATTGATTATAGATTAAACAAATGCAAATATTTATCGTATGTGACAATCTATTTTGGTCCCGCGAGATTACAAAATCGATTTGATGGTAAATCAAGATAAATCTCCTCGATTGTTCTACTAAAGAAATCAAAATTCATACTATTTTTGATATATTATGGAGAAATTATTATTATTTTTTGATATATTAATGTCCATATATAAATTTCTGATCTTTTTATTACGTAATAAGTGTAGAAAAGTCCAACACGAAAGTTGGATAGCCAAAATCAATTTTTTTCTTACGTTCAATTCCTCATTGTGATAAGTATTGTGGAATGTAATAAGTAAGATGTCTTTTTAAAAATATGGTTCAAAAGAAAGGTTGACTTATCAAAGAAACCACCAAAGAAATCACTATTCCTGATGAGACATGTCGGCGAATTTAGCCTTGTAGGAATATTGTAGAAGCATAGGGTAAATTTCTCAAAGATATAATGATGGGTAAACTTTCTAAAAAAATTCTTAAATTTTCTTTTTTCTCATAGAATATTTTTATTTTATTACGTAACTCTAATTTTTTAAAAGGTGAGATTACCCTTATATGATTGGTCTTCGTATCATTGTGAGGCCCTATCACCTTCTACCATGTCGATCATCAAGCCCCCGTGCATCGTGATCATCAAGCCCCTGCATGACCCATCGCACCATGTATTGTTAGATGAACCTATTTACCACTCTACCCCTATTAGTAATGCCACCACCTCCGTCATGGAAGGACTCTCCCCCTCGATCGTCACCCAACCTGGTCGTTATCTTTGATGGATACCGTCCTAGCCATTGCCTCGAAGACCCAAGAGGTCCGCCCGACCTCACTCTTTGTTGACCTCGATGAGATCCCTATGTCACCCTACTATCAATCACAGACTTAGCTAGAAATGCTTAAATTGCCAAACACCCTTACGTTATTCATTTGCAATGGGTCAATCTAGTTGCAACCGCACTCAGGTCTCGAAGAACATGCAAAAGAAAAAATTGATTAGTTCAAAAGTGAGTGATAAACAAATATCAACATATCACAAAGAGGACAACTTTACAATCAATTCAACAAACATTTGGTATGTAAAAGAAAAAAGAGGAAGGAGAAAACAAAGACTTTAAAAGGCAAACGAACAATCGCAAGTCTATAAACGATTGCTCACCAAGTATCATACACGTTAGCAAGTCCCCGTAGGCTTTACAACTGAACTTGTGAATCCAATCAATGCCCAACACCTAGTGAGTAATAGTTTGTGGACTTGTAACTATTCGTTTGCCTTTTAAATTCTATATTATCTCCTTCATTTCTTTTATCTCTTGCATTCTAAGTATTTCCTGAATTGTTTGTAAAGCTATCATCTTTGAGAGATATCGAGACTTATCTATCACTTATTTTTGAAAATAATCAATTTGCTCTTTCACAAATTCTTAAGACTTGAGTGAGGTTGTAATTAAGTTGACCATTTACAAATGGATAACAAAGGATGCCTCATGATTTAGGCAATTCCAAAAGTTTGTGATATTGTAAGATTAGAGTGGACAAACAATTCAAGCAACTAATGAAAGTTTACAATCTCGCCATGATGAAACACCATAGTGAAAAGGGCAAGACAAGGTAAACCAAACCATTGTCCCAAGCAATCATAGGTAGGTTGCAAGTACAAACTTACTCTGAAGCTATTAGAGTCGCTCAAGAAGATCATGGTAGCGAAAATGACAAGCAAGAAGTTGACTATTCTTCACGAGCAGAGAAAGCGCAATTTGGAGCGCCAATCGGAAAGAAAAGCTATAAGGAGAGATTTATAGCTGCGAAAACCTATCTTGATGTTCCTGAAACTAGTCTAAAGAAACTTTACTGAGGCCAACAAAGGCTTTTTGAGATAAAGAACTTTCAAGAGGAGATAAAATTTCAAATCAACAAGATCGAGTCCCAAGTAAATTGATTGACGAAAGACACTTAAGACTCAATGCAATACCTACAAGAAGTCATGCTGAAACTCAAGTCTAGGATTACGTTACTCACGAGGGCTATTAATATGGAAGGGAATAACACCCGCGTTGCTTCGCCATAAAACTTAAGGGCACCTAAGCTGCATTACTATAAAGGTGCCAAAGAAGCGAAATAGTTCAAGAATTTTCTATTCGACATGGAACAGTACTTTCAAGTCACGAGGCCCAATTCTAAAGAAATCAAAGTTTCGATAATAACTATGTATCTGAATAGAGATACAAAACTTCATTGGCGAACATGTTGGAAAGAGATCTAACAAGATCAGTGTTAAGTGAACACATGGGAGGACTTGAAGCGGGAGTTGAGAACTTAATTTCTACCATAGAATAAGGTTTGTTGCAAGAAGGAAGTTAATATAACTTCGCCAAAGCATTTCCATTCGGGACTATGCAAAATAGTTTTCAGCATTGATATTGGACATACAAGATATGTACAAGAAGGATAAGTTGTTCAGCTTCCTCAATAACCTAAAACCATAGACACAATAGGAACTACATCGAAGGAATATAACTAATTTGGTGGAGGCAATCGTAGATGTAGAAAGGCTCATCAACTTTATTTCGTCGGAGAAAAAGAAACAATTTTTGGGAAATCACTCATCTAAGTATTCCCGAGAGAAATCTGCAACTAAGAAAAAAAAAAAGAGTTCCCACGAGGGTCGAATTAAAAAGGCAAAGTTCCAAAAGTTGATGAATGTTTCTTGTATGATTGACTACACATGTTGAGAGAGTACTTACAAAAGTAAGCATTCAATGCGTTGACAACATCAATCCATCCTCCTAGATTGGACAATGGCAAGGTCACCACACTTAGTTCTAGTAATTTGGAATCCAACAAAGACAATGAAGAGTCACAAGGACCTCGGATGGGAGCAATGCATGAACGTGAAGACAAAGCAATAGGAAGTAAGAAACAACGAGCTAATACACATGGACATTAAGCTAAATAGCCAAACAACCTATGCGATGATGGAGATGAGTGCCACCCATAATTTCATTATCTATTGAGAAGGAAGACAACTTGGGTTAAACCTAGAGAAGAGCCCAAATCAGATGAAGGTTGTGAATTCGGAGACTAAGTAGATCTTCAAGTTGAAAAAGGGGTCCCTATCAAAATCGAGACAGAGTGAAAACATAAACATGATATTGGTGCCACTGAACAATTTTCAAGTGATCCTCATAATGAAATTTATACCTGATGAAGATGATGCTAGGGCTGTTCCTAAACTCTCTATTCTTGATGGGAGGCAAGACTGTTAGAGAAGTCATAAACAAAGCTGGCTTCACAATAATGAAAGCTATCTTTTGCATCTCCTTGAAACGAAACTCAAGAGGTCACCTAACTTACGATGCAGTTCATGAATAAAATTTTTCTGTATAGCTGTAGTTTCTAGCTAGAGAAATTCTAAGCACTATTTTGAAGATTGAATTTAATACAAAGAAAACAGATGATAAGTAAATATCAGTAGTTTGCAGTTTACAAAGTTTGAGGTAAATCTTTTCTCATCATAATCATCATAACCAAATCCTTCACCAACCGACATTGAGTTGACAAAAAGCTTACAGTTGACCATGAGAAGGCCAAAGAACCAACATGGAGCTAATCTTCATCTCCAAGGTCCCACAAGCAGTGACAATGGATTAAAAGAAAAAAAATCTAATAATTGACTACATGATTGGTAGAAGCTAAACTAAGCAGAGTTAAAGAAACAAGAAAACATTTCGCTCATCCCATCCATCCATGCTGTCCATTGACAAGGCCACAAGTATGGATCTCCCACAATGAATTGTGACCATCAGCAGTAATTGCAGGCATCTAAGCATCCCAAGCTTCAGCAGAGATACTAAGGGGAGAAGCAAAATAAAGAATAATGAAAACCATAACCAAAGGGAATAAGGATTTTAAAGGTTTGGTTAGTGCAAAGAAACCATGAGAATGATGGACAGCTGAAAACTCATCATGCTTCTGATGAGGCATTAAGCTTAGCTGGAGATGAAATTTGTTTTTGAAAGATCCTTCAATGTTCACTGCAGGCCTGAGTAAAATGCATTAATATATTATCTGAAAGAAAACTTAGTTTGACGAAAAAGGCCAAAGAACATAAGCATGCCTTTTAGGTAAGTGGCTAACATAAGCAGCAGACCACATTGGATTATGTAGCTTGATTTTAGCTGGCCAATACCACAGATGTGGCTTGCTTCAGTATATGGCAATGTATCTGGTGCAATGCCTTTTCAAGTTATGAGATTACCTAAATAGTGAGTTCATATTATATTTTGGACTTAAATAATGCTTTTAAGTCCTTTAATTAGGTTAGACAAGAAGGGGAGTGACAATTAGCTACAACAAAGTCAATCTAAATGAGTTTACCTTGAAGATACAATAAGTTACTGACAGTTGGGGTGCAATGCCTTTTCAAGTTATGAGATTACCTAAATAGTGAGTTCATATTGTATTTTGGAATTAAATAATGCTTTTAAGTCCTTTAATTAGGTTAGACAAGAAGGGGAGTGAAATTAGCTACAACAAAGTCAATCTAAATGAGATTACCTTGAAGATACAATAAGTTACTACCAGATGGGGTGCAATGCCTTTTCAAGTTATGAAATTACTAAAATAATGAGTTCATATTGTATTTAGGACTTAAATAATACTTTTAAGTCCTTTATTTAGGTTAGACAAGAAGGAGAGTGACAATTAGCTAGAACAAAGTCAATCTAAATGAGATTCCCTTGAAGATACAATAAGTTACTAACAGTTGGGGTGCACTGCCTTTTCAAGTTATGAGATTACCTAAATAATGAGTTCATATTGTATCTAGGACTTAAATAATACTTTTAAGTCCTTTAATTTGGTTAGACAAGAAGGGGAGTGACAATTAGCTACAACAAAGTCAATGAGATTACCGTCAAGATACAATAAGTTACTAACAGTTGGGAGTGCCAAAACTGAGCCATCCAATGTTTGTTGAAATCTTTTACATGACCAAGTTATAATTCAAAGCAAAACCAACAAGGTACCATATCATACAAAATTCTTCAAGATTACATTGCAGACGAAGTAAGCAAACGTCCTTATGTTCTCAATGTCGACAAAGAACATTTTGAAATGCACATCAGAAAGAAGGATCCCTAAAGAATCTTGAAAAAATACTATTGTTTGTACAGTTTATTTGCTTAACACTAACAAAGCAAATTGGTAATGTTATACTATTTGAGAATTTTTGGAAGTGTTGCATCAAGAAGATAGAAGAAAAGAAAACAAAATTTGAGAATAAAAGTTAGAAATATATCTTGTTAGGTTATGCTTAAAATTCTAATAAGTATAAATAAAATTATGATGTTAAAGTTTGATGTGAAACTGAAAAAAATGATGAGCAGCATGAGAAAACTGTAATCCTAAGAATAATTATGGTGGCAGAGGATTCAATCAATAACTTCTTAGTGCGTCAACAAAATACCCTGTTCTCCGTAGAAGATGACGGAAAAAGCTTCAATCCAAGGCTCATCTCTGACCCCTCAAGCGACAAGAGCACGGCTTCAACCTGCCAGTGTGAATTAACGCACAAAAGTCAGCAAGGACGACAATCAATGCCCAAAGATTGGATCTTTAGATACGCACAAACATCAGACATCCTGGGGCCGTGGGGCACGACGAGCGGATCGAACGGCCCTTCCAACTCCATCCCTCGCTCTCGCCGCTCCCATTCCGACGCTACACCATCGCGCATGGACGCCACTGTCACTCCTCCATCCCAGATTGCACGATGCCATCGACGCCGTTCATCTCTCTCGAACGAATCCAAGGAAACCCAAACCCTAGAATTGGGAGGGAGATCGCATTTGCACATAAAAATCATATGCGGACGTTGGCATCTCCCCGCAACAGATCCGACCTACGTATTTTCACCAGATCAGTCATCTTTGGTGTTATGGACGGTGGATCGAGCACTCTCGCATAGACTCTTCTTGGCTTTCTATGCGGTCACGACACCCGCAACCGGTGAGTACCGTGGACGGTGAAGATGTGCTTTAATAAAAGCAAAAATAGGACAACCGTCCCATCGTAATCGTGTCTTATTAGACGAAAACTTACGTTGACGTAAATGTATGGGGTTAATTGAGATCAGAATCAAAGAACGACATCTGTTCATGGAGTTCACACCCGTCTTCATCTCCCTACGTGACCGCAGGATCCCCAACAACAGAGCACAAGTCTTCTCGGAGATGGACACAGATCGCATGGTCTTCGTGCTTCGCTCCGTTGGTCAATTTTGCCGCTGATATCTGTAGATGAAACAATGCAGACGCACCCGTAGTCGTCGGTGCGCGTCCATATGTTTCCTCTTGATGTGATATGTGATTTGGAGTTGGTTTGACCAGCTGTGGTCGATCAACGTGAATCATACGCAGCCAAGCAGATGGGAACGAAGCAAGTTTCTAGAACTTAACCAGGTGTTCGACGAAATGACGGTGGGAGGGGAGGTCGTTGGTTGTGGGAGCTACAGGGAGGGCGTTGTTGGACTGACAACCCTTCAAGGCATGCTTTTATCAGCTCACAGTTCATCTCCTTTTAATCTAATCTTAATTTATATTATGAGATATGATAGTTATAAAAAGAGATAGAAAAAGGTACAACTAGACAATTTTTTACGGTTACGAGATTCCAAAAAAAAAGAAAAAAATAAGATAGAAAAAAAAAAAAAAGAAAGAGAAAAAGACAAGGACAATACAGAGAGATCGTTCTCAATCATTTTATAGTGCTTTCATCTTAGGTTTGATCAGATCTACAGTAGATTCTTACTATGATTATTTAGGAAGAACTACGAAAAATTTAGATATTATGCACATTGACGTGATCGTTGTATCCCAGTTATTCTTTTATGATTATTGCTAAGGTTTTGAACAAGAGATTGAAATTTGTATATTCATTATTATTATAGTGAATTATCTCTAATTTACTCCATGATTTTTATCCTTCACATTTAAAAGATTTTTTACATATATCTTGATATTCTATTTGATTGTTGTATTATAATATGTTAATATTTGTTCATATATAAAAATTATTTTTCTTTATATCTCACACGTTAAACAGATGATCCGCGCCGTCCCTGTCGAAGACAAGTCAACGTTCTTCGGATCATAACACGTCAATCTCAGAGCGAAAATAAAGTCTGGTTTGGCTGTATCAGTGGGCGGCAACAGCGGGAACACCGGCCAAATGGAAGACCGATGTACCATTGCTTCGTACGACGAAGGGGAAGGTTGGCGTGTAACGACTCCTCCGTTAGTCTCTGTCCGTCGACTTGACTCGAGAGGATTTATACGGGTGCAGCAGCACGCAGTGGATCAGAGCATCCGTGCGTTTCTTGGTCTCATGGACGCCGATCCGAGTGAGTATGCCAACTACTGGGAGATCAAGTGTCTCCTAGACGCGGAGGAGCTCTGCAGGTACACTCCAGCCTTGCATGTTTGTCGTGTTCGTCTTCCATTCTTAGTGTTCCCTTCAGTCTCTCACCTCTGTTCCTACTGAACATGGAACGAAGCAGCTTGGGATTTGATGAAACCTTGTCCGGGTACTGCAACTCCAGCTCGCCGGACATGGCCGCTCATTCGGCGCTACCGAATACCATCATCATGGAGCGGGAACGGAGGAAAAAGCTCAACAGAAAGCTGTACAATCTCCGGAGTGTAGTCCCCAACATGACAAAGGTGAAGAGCACTGCTGCTGCTACTGCTGCTGTGTCTCTGCAACTAATGCATCTAATCTTAGTGTTTGGAGTGCAGATGAGCAAGGCGTCGATAATCTTCGACGCGATCAACTACATACAACAGCTCCAAGAGCAAGAGAAATCACTGCTGAAAGAGATATCGGAGCAGGAGCCTCACAGGAAGAGAGTTGCACCGGTCGATGGACAGCTTTGCCGTGCACAAGCGAAGAAGTGGAGAACGGCGCCACGGAGCTCGTGCAGTGCCGAACTTGAGTTGCCGATGATGCCGTCCGTGGAAGCGATGGAAGTGAGTTTGCCGTCGTGAAGTTGGTGTAGTCCGGTGGAGGTGCTGTGAAGTGCGGCCGTCGAGTGACGTCGTCGTTTCTGACACTGTGTGCAGGTCAGCGTGCGTGAGTTGGGCAATGGGATCTCTGTCATCATCATCACTTGCAGCAAGAAGAGGCATGCCATGGTTCGCGTGTGTGAGGTCGTCGAGTCTCTCGATCTCAGGATCATCGCTGCCAGTGTCGCGTCTAGATCCGGAATGATCTTCCACACTCTAATGGTCGAGGTCTCTCTCTCTCTCTTTCTCTCTCTTTCTCTCTCTCTCTCTCCATTCAATGACACAAGTGCTCGACACGTTCAGGTTGATGGAGGGCAGAGTGCTCATCTGAAGGAAAAGATCGAAGCCACCTTCGAGCATTTGATGCCTCAAGAAGCCACTGCATCATTTCGTGAAGCCGATCCAAATATTACAAGACCGAGAACTCCATTGTTCTACGCATAGGATGACAGATCCAAGAGTTTGAGCATGTATGATCAGCTGCTATGTTTCTGTGAATCCAAGTGTATCGGATCATTGCTGAGCTAGCTAGAGATCCTGCAATGTAAAAGACAAGGATGTTAAGAGGTTGTCGAATAGGTCTCAACATTGCAGTGCACCAAACAATAAAATGAATGATGTAGAAGCACTTGTATTAGGAGTCTCTAGTTTTAGGAGATGAAATAAAGAATGCATTAACGTAATCATGTTATTATACATTCTACCACAATTTATGTGTTATGGTGTCTGAGATAAAAAGTGTTTCTTGCATTGCATCTATCACTCTTTCTTGTGGATGTTGATCATGACTCTGTTTTCATGGCATTTTCCCCAGGTTTTGTAGTCACTAAATTCTAAGATGTTGATCTGTTCTGATGTCAGACTATGGATGTCAACTCTTCAACCAAGCTTCCAGTAGGTGAACCTCTGTCTGCAGATGAATGTTGTGGCTTGTGAGAGATGAGATGGATATGCATAATTGAGCATGGAAATTATTGCCAGCCACTGGGGATTCTGTCTCTAAGCATGCATCTCCTGTGCTCACTTGTGGAATGTCTGCAGCAAACAGTTGCTTAGATAAGTACATGGTGGTGAAAATGGGCAGTTTATAACTGGTCATGAACAGCTTATGAACTATTGGTGTGTCCTAAATTGAGGTGTTTTTTTAGTCAGTGTTAATTGTCATTACTAAGAAAATATCCAGACATCTGAACAATACATATCATGCTTTGGTACTGAGGTGTGGCAGCAACTAAGAACATGGACATAAAAGTGACATGGAAAAGGAAGAGAAGCTATACCTGACATGCACCAACACTATCAACAACATGGCCTATCAAATCAAACATTGCCAAATTAAAGCTGGAAAAGAGAAGTAACAAAAGGTAGCACTCCCATCTTCAATTTACCACAGGTTGGAAAAAAAGAAAAAAGTACAGAAAGAAGGAGCATCTAAGCACAAGAAATACTAAGTGATCAACATATAATGAATAAAAATCATATCCAATAGAGAAAACAAAAAGGAATCAAAGGTCTGCCATCAGCTATAGAAGATGATGATTGAAAATGACAGCAACTCCAAAACCATGTAAACACTGTCAAGTGGGTTTGGTTCAGAGTCTGAGGTATGTTAAGAGTGGGCATGAAAGTTGAATGTTCATCTATCTCAACTGAATCAAATTAGAAGTGATGAGACTTTGACATCAAATCTTATACAATGCGAAAAAAGAGCTTGTATTTAGCAACATGAGTAGACATGATGACTTATCATAAATCTTGCAAGCAGTGCCATATACATTAAGCACTAACCTTGTTAGACTGGCTAAGTTTATGATCAATCATTTATTGAAAGCTTACCAAGTATGCTTCCGATAGAGAAGGTTGAGGCATAGAAAAGTTTGCTCATGGAAATGCCTCTGATGACTAAATCAAAGGAACTTGCTCTGCAAACAATCAAACAAATTTAGCACCATTTGAACCACAACCACCAGACACAGGGAATGAAATGGATTTGTCATATATAATTCACGTAGGTAACACCAGAAGACAACACAAAATGAGTGATGGTATTCTTCCAAATAAAGATCTCAACTTTAGTGATCAAGCCAACCTTCTTACAAAATATTCAAGCTTAATTCATGAAAAAGGAAAGACGCATAAAGCTATACAATCAAACCCAAGAAAAGCAAACAACATTTCTTAAGATCCATCATACAACATCATCGATTGAGATATTGCAAATGCCAACAGCCAACAAACAAATTCTGGAGCTGACATATATAATTAGCTACTGTTTTGACCACAAACAAACAATATCTGCTAAACTGGTATGACATCAATTTTTGAGGTGTCCTCACATCTCAACACAATTCCTTCAAGGTTTACCGGGAGTATGCACCTAGCCCACTGGCACCCAGTAGAAAATGTCTCGGATGGTGGAACTATCATCAGAACATTGTCATTCCTTTGGACAACCCCCATCACGCTAACCGTGCTGCCCTCTTTTATGTAGCTGCAGGGCAAAACATTTAATGGTTTACAAACAAAAACTTGTGCCAAATTAGTCATACGCTAACATAACCATCAGTCATTAATCAAAAGCTAATGCATAGTTCTAGTATCTTGGCACTAAGACCACTGAACCAGGAGCTTATCCAAATTCAGTGGAAAAAGCAAAAAAAATCATAACATCTTGCTTCTACATTTCAATTCTGATAAAAGAACATGAAGATCCTCAATATAGAATGAATGGAACAAACGCTAGTTTAACAAAGAAACATAAGCTCAGATTACCCTTCTTTCAGTCGCATCACACGATCATCACTTGAAAGGTTCCTTTCCCTCAACCATCTGAGAAAGTCTGGAGACATGTCTTTGTTTGGGTTGATGTCAACGACAATAGACTCATCAACATATGGAGTCACCCTAGCACCGTAACCAGTTTTGACCAAAGCCCTTAACCCAGATTGGAAATCAGAGATATAAAAGTCAACAATATGCCTCTGCCAAAGTTTCAAAAAGTTCAATTGGAAACATCAGATCAGGATCAAAATAAAAAATAAACATATGTTAATACTGTAATATAAATTCCGATCCCAAATAGTTTTCATACCATGGCAGCACAAATAACACTACTATTCATTGGTTATACTGATTTTCAAAAATTAATAACTACCTCCAGTGACCTTAGTCCCCAAGAAAAACGGCGATGCTGGGAATTGGCAGCCTTTGAGTCCCAACCCCTGTATTCATACAGACCAGTAGATGTGTACACACATCTAGGAACTTTGTGGAATGATGACTCAAGAGGGACATTTCCACATGTAACAACCTGCAGGAAGTTTAAAGTCTTATCATCTTGGCAGAAAAAGCCTCAATAGCCAAACATAGCAGAAATAGTAGTGTAAAATGTCAAAAAGAAACATCTTCGCAAAACCAAGAAAAGCCTCAATAGCCACAAAAAAGCAGCAATAGTAGTATAAAATTTCAATAAGAAACATCCACTCAGTATGTAATTTGTCATTGCACTAACTAAAATAAATCAAGAACTTACGGAAGTATTACACATGAATCATTCTATACTGTCCATTAAAAACCCTCAACCAAAGATCAATCAGGAAGCAATCAATTAGTGATCTCCAGTGTGACATGAAACATGAAATTCACAATTTAACAAAGTTGCAAATCTGAAAGTTTATAGCACACTTGACCAAATCTTATATCAAAGTTGGCCAAAACATGCAATCAAATTCATAGGCAGATTGAAAAAGAACATGCACAGCGAACAACAACATACTGCAAATCCTTCTTGTATGGTGAAAAAATGATGTAAAGAGACCAAATATTTAATTCAACAAATTTTAACTTTTCCACTTCCATATTACTAAGAAAACAAGCTCTGTTTTTTGAAAAATTACATACCCCAGAAACCTTTACGTACTGCCCATCTTTTGCAGTTCTCAATTCAGCATCAGGATAACAGGCAATGAATCCTATGATTGCTCGCCTTCCAAAACAAGCATTCCAAATGAAAAGTGCAGCAACAATCCCAAATATAACAAGAACGACTATGAGGAGAATGGCATTGTGAACAGCACCAAGAATGAAGCCACCTGCAATAAACCCCATCACAAACAATAAACCCACACACCACAAGAATGGTTTTGGCAAGCTCCCATTGAATGAATAGTCATCATCCTGGCTGAGCTTAGTAACAGCTTGGTTATGAACAATGGAGGCGCTATGTAGCTTCATTGATCCAGCAGATTCCAGAGGGCCAGATACTTTTCGAGGTGCACCGGATGAGTTAAGAGGACCAGAAGAAATTGGCCCAGATGTGATGAGACCTGTAGCTGGAAGCACTGGCGGTAGTGGACCAGAATTTTGGCGTGCCATTGGAGTGACTCCTCCAGACTGAGGACCAGATGACTTCTTAACAGGATCTCCATGTTTGAGTGGCCCAGAATTAGATTTCTGTCTGTTGGAGCATCCAGTGACTAGTGAAGGACCAGCACCTGGAACTGCAGAAGAGAGTGAACCTGAATAGCTAGACCGACCAGAGGCATTAGGCATAATAGGGCCTGAATGGGAAGCAGAACCTCCAAATGATGTATTTCTTGAAGGGGCATTAAGAGGCCCAGATTTTCTGGACTTCTCCACATGGAGATCAAACATCTTCCCAAGTTCTCCAGACTTTTTTATATCTCCACCTGTATATGGCATGGCAGTAGAGCTCATTGTTGGAGGTTTCTCCTTTGGTGGTTCAGGCCGGCCTGAAACATACAGACCATTGCTGAGCTGATGTGATGGAAATCTGGAACCCATCAAGTTTTGCCAATCTGGCTCCACTACTTATTTAAAAACCACCAGAAAATAGTATAATCCAAAGGGATCAATGATGAGTTGCAATAGCTGGTGCTGCTGATATGAGGCTAAAGTTGCAAGCTAAACATGGGGCAATGATTTTCTTTTCAATCGAGCCTGTTGACAAGAACAAACGACCCATGTCAGATATCGTGAATCCATCACAAGCATTGTTGGAACCACACATGCAAAAACATGGTTGAGAAACTTGTTCTCAATTTTGAAGCATGCAATACAATGGGCAACATATTGCAAGACAAGACAGAACAAATGAACAATGTTATGCATCAGGGTTCGATGTCAAAATGCACTAGAACCATACATGCAGAAACATAGTTGAGAAACTTGCTCAGTTCTAAAGATATAGCCATTGTTGATAATATATTGCATTCTCCAATACCACTGTGGCAAGAGAGAACCACACGGTAGTTGCAGATAGCATACAAGCTGTCTTGAGAATATAGGATCAGAACCTTTATCTTTCTTTCCAGATTAATTTCCAAATGAGAAAAAAGAATTGTCATTAATGCATAAATTATGGTAAATACAAGCATCAAGCCATATATGGAGAATATGGGATTCACATTTGTTATTTTTCCACTTTTAGTTTCCAAGTAAGGCGTGTGTAGATATTTCCAAGTTCTCGCACAATGTCATCCATGCTCATCATCATCAACCTTCTATCACACATAGCAATGATGCCTCCTAATGATCCTTTAGATCTTTGTTTGACGCCAATAATAACTGGTTTGCCACTAATTACCTGTTAATTGATACAACAATCTGTCCCACCTTTTCTAAATAACTCTTGTAGTTGGCAGCTCCTAAAGATTGCCTATTGAACTCAAACCCAAATAGAAGTGGAGATTCAACATCAGTTGACAACCATCAACAGAACACAGCAGTTAGGCTGTGATTCTGGTTTTACATCAAATTTGGTTTTAAAAAAAAAAGAAAACTCCAAGTTAGGCAAGCATGATATGGTCTTGCCATCACACTCGGAAGACTCAAATCAGTACTCCATGATAAATTAGTACTAAATGTCCACCAAGCATATATTCAGATCCAAAAACAAAATTTTGTAACAATTCAGTTGTCCGTATTAAACTTGAACGATCCAAAGATAAAGCTCTCAAGTACTCATACATCAACATATGTTTAATTAGAAAGAGGACATATAACTAGTCAAGACATTATGATGATAACATCAACAATTGAAAGTTGTGATTAATCTCATTACTCTCTAACATGACAGAGACAAAGAGAAATTACAAAAGTGACCACAGCCAGATCTAAATTTTGGAATAAGAATGAAACATGAACTTCAATTTAGGAAAACAATGGTTGAAAAGAAAAACTACAAAAAGCAACAAATTAGGTATTGGTCTCTAGCATAAACTTAAATGTAGCACATCATGAAACAAACAGATCATGTCAGATTTGTTAACATGGCATGAAACTCGAAAAAGCAACAAATTAGGGATTGATCTGCAGCAAAAACTTAAATTCGTAGCACATCATGAAACAAACAGATCATGTCAGATTTGTTAACATGGCATCACATGTTAGAAAGAAGAACAATTAGAAGTCAAGCCTCAGAGTATACAAAGATTCTCCTAATATCCCCCTCAAGAATTGATTTTTGTTTAGGCATGTTCCTTTTTCTGCAGATTCAGCCTGTATAAAGGTTCCTAACAGCCAGAACCATATCTTGCATGAAATAATCATGCTCAAAATCTTCAGAGAATTTAGGACTATAGGTTCCGTTAGAAATAATAAGAACACAAAATAAGAAACCACAATTCTATATACAGTAGATTATCATTTACTGTCATTAAGTATATCATTTCCATCATCCAGTGTTGATCAGCAAACAAAAATAACGGCAGTTAGTAAATTGGTTTTGTTAAACAAACTTAGTCTGTACCAGCAACTGATATGAAGCAATATCATTAGCTAATGCCACTGAATCATCTTATTTTTCCACGTAAAGTATGTACTCCAAGAATTCCTTTTTCTCGTTGTTGCTGTTTTCCATGTGCTGGTCAGCCCAAAAAGGAACAAAAATCATGAAAAGCATTAAAAAATATTTTTAACCAATTCATATTTTCATGGGCAGTGATGCAAAGCCATCAAGACCATGACAAGAATAAAGTCAAAAGGAGATATTTTCAGTTAAGACAGAGTTTTAACACCAAACATAATGGGACAAAAATCCTTGTATTGCAGTGGAATTCTTGATGAAATCCCAATAACTACAAAAGTTGAAGCAGGAGTACGACATTCTGGAGTCACATTTGAAATCTAACTAAACTCTGAAAGTACTGGAATTAGCTAATATATTTCTACGGAACAAAAACAATTCCCAAGGTCAATTTCTCAAAAATTAAGAATTAGACATCTAATAGACAGATCAAATAATATAAAATCCCATTTCCGAAAAAATTCAAATTTTGTTGGTCATTCAATGTTCTAAGACTGTGCCAAAAGGTCGCCTTTCTTTCAATTTTGAGCAGATCCACCTCCAGAAGATCCTAAACGGTAGCAGTAGTGCTAAGAAATACACATTTTCCCCATTTCACCAACAACTATTTCAGTGAAAACCAACATACATACACGTCTAACCTCGAACGAGAAACCAGATAGTATAAAGCGTAGCAACCAACTCTGATACGAATCGAAACCTCTCCACTACCTCGAGACGATCAACACAAGCGCGCCTAATTACGCGCCTTCGCCTGGACAAACCGAAGCCCGGATCAAGGTCAAGCGAGGGACCAGAAGCACATCCGACTCCACAGAAAGAAAACCAAACAAGCAGCATCAGCAACGCCCGCGAGAGCGACCGAACCCCTCTCAAAAACCGAACCTTTAAGCTCCCATTCACTCAGATCTACAACCGTAAAGAGTTAACGTACCCGCATTCCCATTCCAGAGACATAAAACAGCACTCCGCCAACCACAACCTCAGATTGAGAACCTCGACACCCGCACGAAAAGATTAGATTTTCTAGAGCGGAGGAGAAGAAGGTGTGATCTCTCCTAACCTGCGAGCCAAAAGATAGTCCTGCGATCGAGGGACTCGGAGGATGTTGGCCGATCTCAAACGAGGCAGGAGATGCGCTTAACCTGCAAAAGATCACACCATGGCGAGCGATCGATCGCTACAGAGCTGTCTTCGAGTACCAAACCAAAACCTCCGAAGGAACACAGAAGGAGAGTGAAAGGGAAGGGTGAATAATAATAATTATTATTATTATTATAACAATAATGCGGCCAGTGGAAGCGCACATTGAAAAGACTGTACTACCCTCGCTATATATATATATAGCCAGTGGATTATATATATATATATAATCCACTGGCTATATATATATATATATATATATATATAATCCACTGGCCGCATTATATATATATATATATATATATATATATATATATATATATAGTATGAATTTTACTATAGAAATCAACTATTGTTGTAAGAAAATTGTATATAATATTTATTTATATCCTTTGTAGGGATTAAACATTATTATTATGATTTCTTGTTTCAAAAAATTATAATAAATTCTATATGATAAGTCAAATCGATTATATGTAATATGTTACACCTTGATCGATTTTAATGGTCGAGATGTCTACTCATTCAAAATTCATATCATATGACTAAAAAAGATTACCACTAATGTTGGATGAGTCTGATCATACTAATATCAATTTTTATATACAGAAATTAATGATCTTTATTTTTTATCTCTTAGTTTAGATTCGGCATACACATATTACTTATTAGTTATGTCAAAAGTAATTTCATAATAATATCTATTTTTTTGTTGAATTTATTGATTTTTGATAGATGTATGGCTAAGTGAATATATGAATATCATTTTTGTAAGATTTTTTATTGTTATAAATTCTATCTAGAAAATTAGAAAAGAAAAGAAAAGCAAATCACATGAAGGAATTAAACATGTACAAATCATAACAGAAGCCCAAAAAAACATATACAATTCCTAGGATCAAGAATTGTTATATTGTGCCAATGATTTACCCATTATTTTTCTCTCGTGTAATCTGAAGGCCAAGTGGTGTTGCAATTTGCATCTATGAAACAATAATCCACAAAGGTTCTGATGTTTCCCTTTTCCTACAGCTTTCACTGTTGCTAACTCTCTTTACATCTTACTCTGCTGGTTGTGATCTACTTCCTGTAAGAGAGGGAAAGAAAAGATGTGAATCTTTTCTTTTTCTTTGCTCTTTGAATGACCCAAATGCTCAGCTGTCTGCAGAGATAGCAGCAATCATAGGCCTGAGTACTTATAATATGTTCTCTTTTGCTGATTTCTGTTCTTACAGCACAGTAGGTGATCCACTGATACAGCAACAATCTACTTCACAGAGCTTTCTGATGCAATCTTTTTCTTTTCCTCATCCCTGTTCATATGGCTGAGTCATATGTGATCCATCCACCCACAGCAACTGTGCAATGCCTGCAAAATGCCAAGCAAGCAGAGTCATCATCACATGCTTGGTGCACACACCTGCTTTGTCACCAAGAACAGACCACCCTTCACAAGCCATATCTATCTTTGTAGTAACAAATACAAGCTGTGTGTCATGTATTGATCAAAGGAAACATTGACATGAACTCAGCCATGGCTTCTGACCACTATTTGCTGCTGCTGGCTGCAGTCCAGCTAAAACACTTGCTATAATCTTATGGAGCTGAAGTTAAGTGAACAGTTTACCAATCATTTCAGCTGTGCATTGACTAACAGCATGGGATACAGTGTCCTGAGATCATGATGCTGTTGCTGATTCTGATGTTGGATTCTTATACTTTGAGGTCAACCTTTACCATGATGTTCTGACTATCTGATTCTGATACCATTGCTGTAATTGCAAACAAATTGTAGAGTGATGTGAGTGAGTTGATCTTTGGAAGGCCATGAAAATAAGATCAGCAGAGGCATCAAGAAATGATCAAGTTTTTATCAAAAATATTTGACTCAAATTATATCTTACCGATAGATCTTGTTATCAAATGATGGTATCGAAAATCATGACAGATCAATAACAACTAGAGATGACATTAAGTTCTTGATATGTAATCTTTCCTACCTCACTATGCAACTGTGCAGAACTTAGATGTCAACAGTTCATAAATTTGTAAGGGCCTACAGTTCATGTTAATGCATCAGCATAGGTCCAGAGCAACTGTTGCATGCTCAGTTCAAGGTCTTGGTGTATCAGACAATGCCAACATGGTTTCTGTGATGAATTCATTGCACTGAGGTTGAACACAAATTTCTAGTCAATGCTTGTGGAATTCTTCTATATTCACACCAATTGCTCTACATGAAGATTATTTTAGAGAATTTAGGCTATTATAGTAAAACAAACTACATTTGCATTACTCTTAATCATATTCAATCTAAGCTCTATGAGACATAAAAAATTTTCTAAAATAAAACAAAGTTTTAGTCAGTGAATGATCCTAACATGCTGAAGTGAAAAAAGATGATTAGACTATGTTTTTCGGGACTCGACCTTATTATCTCTTGCTATCATACCATGTTAATTTTTTTATTCTTGTCTATTAATCTGAAAGCTTAAATCAATAGATGAGATAGTATAAATTCATTTCAGATTTTGGAATAACTAGAGGCCAAATTAAATATTTCTCTCAAGGGTCTTTGAGTAAAAGTAGTCATTGTAACTTGCATCATCATCTTGCACTTGGCTTCATGTACATAGCTTGACACATGAGTGAGATGTTAGAGACTCTATACAAGTGGTTGGCCCCTCCTATTAGTTTTTGGCAAAAGAAAGGCAACAACTCATTAATTTTCCAAGATATGATTCTCTCTGTGTTGCTTAGCATGCACCCAAGTGTGCATGTAGCATAAAACAAAACACCTACTTACAAAAGAGCAAACAAGAAAAGATAGAGAGGACAAAGCATGATCTTGGCAAAGGTCACATAGCAACACAGATTCATAGAACACTCCAAACCACTCTGATGCCTTTTGGAACAAACTGTTGTCCACACTCCATCCCCATAGAGTGAAGAGGCTTCTTCTATTTTGTTCTTTATCTTGGTGTTTCTTCCACAGGATGGGATCTCTCCACCTGCCATTGTCATTGGAAGTTTTAGGTGAGATTCCATTGGCTGTTCTCCATGTCTCTTTGTCACATTGCTTGGAATGTGATACTCCATTAAAAAAAACCAGACATGTATTTGGCTCCACAAAAACAAGGCTCAGTGAAGATGAGTATAATAGGCAACAAAAACAGAGCTTGGTTTGGGTGATGGCATGATGACCATAAATGTACCATATATATTAGTTTATGGACCACTGGGGCATCATTTTGATGAGTCCTTTTTGAGTGAAAAAAATGACTGAAGCAACAATGGAGGAGATCTCTTGACTTAGAAGGAGAAGTGTAATTATGTTGTTATGCTAGCAATATGGAAGAAGGTTGGTAAGAGACCAAAACTTAAGGTTTACTTTAGCTTCACTTGCAAAATGATTGAGCCTAGTGACTACCTTGTCACTTCACTTGTAGGGGGACAAAGGTTCCATGGGTTGTGGAAGTAGTCCTTCAAAGACATTCTTTGAATGGGTAGGGGATGATTAGAGTAACTGAGCCACATGAAGCTATCTGTGTTTGTGTTTCTTCCCTTTCAAGGAGAATGTATACCCTTATCTTTTACTTTCAAACATTAACTTTTGTGAACTATGGTCAATTAGATAATATGCAGCTGATTTGACTGCCTATAATGACTCTATTTGCTGTAATACTTGCAGGCATTTTCAGCACTATTGTTTTATGAGAATGTGCAGTGGTGAATATTCTGTATGTATCTTTCATATGCAGTACTACATAGCACAAAAAAAATTAGAGCACAACTAGTCTTAAATATTTTTATGTGTCTGTCTAATTTCTCCCTTAAGTAGCAGTAGGCATCTTTTGCATAACTCAATGTAATCATCATACTTCATTCTTGTTCATGGTATTCTTATCCATCTATGGCAATTATTACCATAAGCAATATGGAAATATTTTATATTGTTGTTTATCATCTGCACAAAATTCATATATATATATATATATATATATATATATATATATATATATATATATATATATATATATATATATATATATGTGTGTGTGTGTGTGTGTGTGTGTGTATACATATATATATACATATATATATATATGTGTGTATATATATATGTATATATATATATATGTGTGTATATATATGTATAAATATATATATATATATGTATATATATATATATATTATATAATGTTATCTTTGTTTTGAAAAAGGTTTAAGTTGACAGGCTTTTCAAATTTCTGACTTTTAATTTGTGACTTTATATTTTAATTTTGACAATAATAATTCTCCAACCTATTTTTTGACTTGTAATTTCTTGATGGTGTCAAACACAACAAGAAAGATGCATAAGCAAAGCTTGACACCTATCACTTCCTGTTCATGCCAAAATACATGTTTGATTGTTACCTACTGCAAAAACATCCATTATCATTTAAGGCAATTATAATATCGGTTTGCACAAAACAAAGCAAATTTCTAATGCCTGCTACAATCTGCCATACGGATTATCGTTTTGGATTTTGATATCTGATCAGACTAGTATATGCTGATCAGTAATGACATTCAGAAGAGGAAGAAAAAAAAAAAAAAAGGAAAGGCAGGCGGAGAAAAAAGAGGGAAGAAGGATAGAAAATGATAGAAAAGAAAGAAAGAGCAAAAAGATGAAGCAAGGTAGGAAGAGGAAGAAATAAGAAGCAGCTGAGAACAAGAGACCCAGGAGATAAAAACTGTCAAATAGTAGCAACGAACGACAATGTGACAAGAAGATGGCAACAACAAAACAAAGAGTGGTGCAAAATCACATGTAGTCGAATGGTAACATGACAATAAAAGCCTCACGACATCAAATGACAGTAGATGACAACAACAACAACAATACCGCAAGGAGAGGGCAAAACATCAATGGCTTACATTTGCAAACCCTAATTGTTACAGTTTTTTTAATATTAAATTAAATGAACCTCATCATCATTTAATTTTTTTTCAAAGTCAGATCAGACCGTCCAAGGCGAGAATGGTCCCTGTATCGATCTACACTGAGAACAAAGATGATCCACGTATCAATCCACGCCCCAGAGACTGATCATCTCACCCATTTGGTACCATTTCAGCCGGTATGGCAGTTCTTCTAGCACAGCATCAGACTATAAATCATACAATCATTCAGGTGCCGACTGAGAGTGGTGTGCTTGGAGCTTTTACTTCGGAATAAATGAGGTTTATGAACTCCTACATAGACCAAATACAGGGCTGCAACAACCTCCAAACCATGTTAAAAGATATCACTTAGCTTAGTCTTTCTTATAGCTCTCTTGAGAAACCTGCATACAAAGACCTGAACACCCAATGAGAGCATTTGATAGCTAAGCCATTAAAAGAGAAAAAAAAAGCACACAGCAATTTACCAAATTAACAAACAGAAAAAGAAATCCAGAATGTGAACAAGCAGAACAATTTGCAATTTCCACGGAATTGAACAATCACACAAACACATCAATTCATGGGAATGCAAGTCTAGAAAGAAAACCACAATCCACAGTTTTATTTCTGCAGCTTCTGCAAACAAAGTATGGCAGAAGAATAGCTTTTGCAACCATGCCAAGAGACAGAACACAGTTTATTTTGTCGACCTCAGAAAAGCTCTTAAACCTGCCAAAATAAGAAAAAGAAAAGAAAGGATCAATACTGCAATTGATATCATCTATAATATCACGCCACCTAATTACCTTCTAGTGTACAAAAAAAAGGGCAATAACTACATTTATATAAAGAATTATTTTTTCACTTGCTGACTGAGAACAGAAAACACAGAAGATTTATTAAAGAGCATATGCTTTGACAATTTACAACACTGCAAAGTCTTCCAACAGAAACTAATCATTGGTATTGGACACTCGTCCAGTATAAGAATCATTTCCTCCTCTGATTATTTACTAGAATAAAGAAATAAAAAGGGACAAATGGCTAATCTAATGACTGTGGGAGGATCTTGTAATGGGTTAATCTTATAACTCTTCATTCAACAGCCTTATATTTGTTCTGTGCCCTTGATGACATCAACCAGCCTATGCATGTTTATTTCTACAGTCTTTTTTTCCCTCTTCTCTTGACCAGCTCTAGCTATCAACAGTGGGCTTTTCTCCCAATACCATTGATCTGTGGCCTTGGAGCAATATCCAACCACTGTCTCCTCTACATGCATCTCACATGTATTTACCAATATTATGAGCTTAAGTTCTATAGCATTCAGGTCTGAAATAAATTTGACACATATTGAGTGATGTTGGAAAAATCATACCAGCATTCATAACAAGCTGAACAAAAACAAATGTGAATATTAGACTAATAATTCTGGCAAAAATCATCCAAAACAAAAATAGATATGGATTCAGACAAAATTCAGATATACATCAGATCCAGATTCACATGACATTTAGGGTGAAATTTTATATGGATATTACTTTAATCAGATACGTTAGAAACAAGGTGAGTTGACTGCACATATGGATATTTTATCATGGAAAACAGGGTATGGATGTTTTATCATGGTAGAGATAAACTTTATCATTATTAAAAGTATAAAACGACAATATGAAAAGGAAAATATCATCAAGGATTTATATTATTACACTAGAGAACCAGCACTCCCAAAGCCAACAATTATTTGACGGCAGAAACAAGTAGCAGGGCCTTTATAGTTGAGGGATTTCAGGTTTCCATCATAAAAGATACTTGCAACTTCCATTTGTCAATGTGACAATAATAAGAACAAAAAAGTTTTAAGGGTATGAATGAGTTTATTATATGACTAAATGTTGGCAAACCAGGAGTAAATTCAATGGGGGCAATGAAATAAAAGAGAAATGAATATAGGGTTACTTATTATGAATAAAATGAAAATTATGCTAAGACATTAGCCATAGGAGAAACAAATAGCACCAAACTTATAAAATCTATCCAAGGGTTTGCTATGCCCTGTTATTGTTTGACTTGTCAGCTGCTTCTAAATCCATTTGTAGTTTAATCTTCGTAGGCTCAAGGTTTCTACTTATTTTGCATCCAATGTTGTTCCTAGTTCTAAGGCTTCCTAGCATAACATAACTCAAACTTTTAATAAATAACTTGTGAATTATGTGCATATGCGTCTGTCAAAGACACATGCTCTTTCTAGCTTCTAATATGCAATTTAGTCAACTTAGTGATGCTACAAAGTTCATCAACCTTATCTAAGCCCAGTGTACTCCACAACCACAAATCAAGCATTTCATGAGATATCCAACAGAACCAATCAATAATTTTATATTCAGAGACAGAGACCAATGAAGTATTCCGATCTACCATATATGTAGTGTTGCTTTTCTCTAGCTCCTCTTGATCATAACCTATATGAGACATAATTGCAAATTCAACTCCCGGTGAAGAATTAACTTAATCAATATAGAGAATTATATAAGCTAACTTGTCCCCTCGACTAGTCTCCTAAATTTCAGTAAAGGCCTCTCCTCTCCAAAAAATACCTCTTAACTTTTGTCAAACATCTGGTAGATGGAATGTACTTTCTTCCGTTGGTTTAGCATTGGGTGGGTGAACTCTTCAGTATTCCCAATTTGAGATCATAGTTAACCTACTCAATTAGCAGCATAATGATGGCGAAGTTAGGTACTACCAACAATTCTGCTTTTCTAAACATCTAAATACCTTTTTTAGTACAAGATAACAAAAAAGAAGGATTTTGATCGAACTCAACTGCAATACTGAAAAATTATCTTTAAATACTACCCATTTGACACGGATCTGAACTCGACACGGACGAACAGCCGTGTTATCATCTCAAATATCATTGGGCATAAAAAGAGCACAAGGATTCCTTCTACCTGCAAAGATCCAGGCCGGTGGCGGGGATCAGGCAAGATCAGTGGTGGCCCCCGCCGGCGGCCAGCTGCTGCTGGTGCTCGAGGTGGCGACGCTCGTGGGGTAGAGCGAGCAGGTAGCAGAAAATCATTCCGCCGATGCAGACGTGGTAGAGCGGCATGGAGGAGCTCGTCTCGATGTACTTCTCGATGTAGGTATCGGCCGCCTGGTCCGTGGTCTTCTTGATGTTCTCCCACGTCAGCCTCGGCTTCAGGTACGCCGGAAGCTCCCTCACCTTCAGCCCCTTGATCTCGTTGTAGAACGCCCGCAACGCCATAGCCGCAGATCCACCGAAACACCGAGAGACCTAGAAAACCCTAACCCTAGCTTCCCTTCCTTGCGCCTTCGCCTTTGGTAGAGAGAATATACGGGCGATTTCCTTTTGTACAGTTTCATTTCTTCCATTTAAGTCCTTCATATTATTTATTTTTTTAGCTTTAAACCCCTTCTCACGCATCTTTTGGTCGCGTCAGACCCGCTCAATTGTTCCTCTGATTTGATGCACACGACACGTCCCCAAGAAGTCCAACTTTCTTTTGGTCATCAATTCGGATCTGGATCTCGGATCCGAACTCAAAAACTTGTAAAAATCTGATTTGGATCCATTAAATGAGAATCCATCTCGATAAAAAACTTATCAAGGCTTAAACAGGTTATAGTTTGACCAATTTGACCAACGAATGAATTGGTTCCCAATCGAACCGGTCCATCATATCCCTAGTCCATTGGGCCTAAACCGATTGGCCCAATTGAGCCCACAGGAACCCAACTATGCATTGGAGATACGTTCTTAATAAGCCTCTTCATTAACATTCCTCTTATATTATAGGACTAATTACATATTACCCATGTAATTAGACCCTTTTGATATTTCGATTTTTAGTATTAAAAATTTATATTGGTGTCCTATAGTTATGGAAGTGAGATATTCAACTCATTTATCCTAATATCGTGGGGTTTAATAACCAAAGATGTAACATGAGGCAACACGTATATAATGATCATTTCAAGCATTATCAGTGATACCTTCATGTCATCAAGTTGTCACGGATAAAATTCTGAAGTTTGATGCAATGCTTATGTATGTCCGTATCGTTTGGTCTGTTCATGCTTTACACAACATATAGAGGAATGGTCGAAGGCTTAACAACCTTATTTTAGTTTGGTTTGGTGGTCGTTTTAGGCTTGTAAATAAAGGTTGTATCAAGTGGACATTTGTGAGAGATACTCGATCTGTAGTGAACCATTTTGGCCCTTTGTTGTGCAACCATTCAGAGCTTGTAAAATTTGTTTGTAATTTGCATTGTCTATGAAGTGTTTTATGAAATGTTTGCTTGTGGATCATGAGTGAGACGCTTTCTCTAACATGTTTTCTCTTTTGTAGGTCATAAGGGACCATGAGAGGTTTCGGGGAGGCTAACCTTTGCGGACAAACACGCAAGGGTGCCACACGACTTAAACAAAACCAACTAAGTCCATGAGAGATGGTATTAGAGTGGGCCAAGCACTCATAGAAACACTTGGCATATAAAAATAGGGGACCTAGTGGGGCTGCGTTGAGGGCAATCAGCACACGCAACCGTTTGGGGGAAAACGGGCATGGAGATGCAGGGAAAATGAGTCGCTCTGAGGAGCGGACATCTAAGATTAGCATTTAGAGGAATGGCCAACCCTTTGCGCAAGATGCACCATAAGAACAAGCAAGCTTGGAAGAATGCGTAGTGCATAAAGGTTGGGATGGCTAAGTTCGAACTACGACTCGATGTTGACAACCATACTTGATAGTGCTCAAGGCAAGCGAGGCACTTAGTAATGGATGAAACCATGCAATGTGGAATGGGTTGCTCAGTAACTGAAAGAGTTGTGCAAAGCTCACAAAGGTGAGGAGAATTGCTAACTCGAAGAATTCGGTACTCATGCATGGGCTTGTATACGGATGATGGAATATTCATGGTCATCCTAAGGCAACCGAAACTCGACGCCATGGAGCATTAAAACTTTCTCTTCGACATAAGAAGGATATGTCTATAGGAGGCTGAAGTGTGCAGCGAGTTCAGCATGCTCCTAGGCCTTAAGTGGTGCAGCGGGGGCTGTATCGATGTGGAGTCGTAATATAGCAAGTTTATTTGCAGGAGGGAGTTCAATGCACAGTTTGTTCAGCAAATCGGAGTAGTTCAAGAGAATGGTAGTCTCCGAAACTTTTAGAGGGAAGGAAATGAAGAGAGATGCTGCTCCAATGGGATAGATATCCAAGAGGGATAAGTCCCAGCTCTCTAGAGGGAGAATCATGTGCAATAGACCGCACATGCTGAGGAGTGCTAGTCATAGGTGCCCAGCAAGCCAATCACGTGAGTGATGGCACGTGTGACTTGATACAGAATCTTTTTGCTTATTATATTTTGGCGTATATCACTTTATAACTATTGCATAAATGCATACATATATTGTGATGTCCTTGGATTTGTGCAATGGGAATCGGATCGTGATGAGATCACGATAATGAGATAATGAGATCGATTCACCTTTAAACACATATCCTAAATAATCCCGGTCATAGGTTACTCGAGAGGGACATCGTGATAACCGGATAGACTGGTGTGCTGTATACCCGTCCATATGATGGATGCAGCTGGTCTCATAGCTGCTCGTGTAGGGACACTAGGGATATAGTACAGGTGCTCATTGGAGAATGAGTTCACTGATTGATCCGCTTATGGAATGCTGGATGGTTGATGATGCCTTATTGTCAGACAGCGATTCCGTAGTCCTAGTGGTGTATCTAGTCCTTAGACTTGAGACACCAAGGATGTCCTGTATGAGTGCTCCACTCTTTGATACCAGACTTATAGGTTTGGCTGTCCCAGATCTAGTACAGCTGGTCATTGGGAGTGGTAGTCAACCTTACGAGGGCTATTGAGTGTCGATAGAGGATCATCCACTCTCGGCGTCATGAGAGGAATATCCCATGTGTTCTTGCTCAGACAAATCCCTGGCCAGGGTCATTCGGGTTGAGAGAGAAAGAGTTCTCCGGGAGAATCCGATTAGAGCGAGACTCGAGTAGAAACCGTATGGGTCTGACAGCACCATGCTCGATATACGGTCTCTGGGATATTAGATGGATGAGGGATTATAGGTACACGGTAACTGAGGACAGACAGGTCCAATGGATTGGATTCCCCTGTATCGTCTGGGGACTACGGCGTAGTGGCCTAGTACTTTCATAGTCGATGAGTCAAGTGAATTATTACAGAGATAATAATTCACTGAGTTAGAAGGAGTTCTGACAGGTATGACTCACGACCAACTCGATATTGGGCCTAGAGGGTCACACACATATGGTAGGGATTGCGATGAGTAGAGGTTCGGATATGAGATATCCGACGGAGCCCTTGTCTTATTGGATGCAGATCCAATACCCACTAGGGGAGGACCCATTAGGGTTTGACAGGGGACCTCTATAAATAGGAGGGATTCAGAGCCTCATAGGCTAGAGCCTTTGCTTGCCTTTCCTATTCTCCTCTTCCTCTCCACCTCAGATCAGGCCTGGAGTTTTGAAGAGCGTCGTCGCAACCCTGCTCTGTGGATCACCGCTAGAAAGGAGGACGTTTGACCTCCTTCACCCTCTCCTAAGGATCTGCAAGGAAACAGGGATATACGATCTCCCTAGGTAACACAATCTACTCTATACGCAGTTTTATGTTTCACGGATTTTTGCGCACCAATCTTCGCACGACAACGAACATCTTTTTGGGAATCGGGGATTTTGTTTTCTTGTTCTTCCGCTGCGCATGTGATGTCGCTCCCATGATTTCCCAACAAGGAGTACCTTAAAAACAATAACTCCACGAAGCTCAATGGACTGAGCGAGCGACAAGGAGTCATCGCATAATCTCGCTTGAGAGAATGTATTGGTGGATGCATTGCGAGATCAAGTGGGGGAGTGACCCAAAGCAACACAAATGAATGTATACTTGGAGTCGATATAGAGAACGAACTTAATGGAGGACTGACCCATGGAATGGTGAGCGCGAGGGGCACTATCAACTCAATACAAAATGAGGAGCGGAGCAACTTGGGTATAACTTGGCGAAGTACCTAAGCCACATGAAGGGAGCCAACATAAAAGATAGTACTAGTCATAGGTGCCCAGCAAGCCAATCACGTGAGTGATGGCACGTGTGACTTGATACAGAATCTTTTTGCTTATTATATTTTGGCGTATATCACTTTATAACTATTGCATAAATGCATACATATATTGTGATGTCCTTGGATTTGTGCAATGGGAATCAGATCGTGATGTGATCACGATAATGAGATCGATTTACCTTTAAACACATATCTTAAATAATCCCGGTCATAGGTTACTCGAGAAAGACATCGTGATAACCGAACAGACTGGTGTGCTGTATACCCATCCATATGATGGATGCAGCTGGTCTTATAGCTGCTCGTGTAGGGACACTAGGGATACAGTGCAGGTGCTCATTAGAGAATGAGTTCACTGATTGATCCGCTTACGGAATGCTGGATGGTTGATGATGCCTTATTGTCAGACAGCGATTCCGTAGTCCTAGTGGTATATCTGGTCCTTAGACTTAAGACACCAAGGATGTCCTATATGAGTGATCCACTCTTTGATACCAGACTTATAGGTTTGGCTGTCCCAGATCTAGTACAATTGGTCATTGGGAGTGGTAGTCGACCTTACGGCGTCATGAGAGGAATATCTCATGTGTTCTTGCTCAGACAAATCCCTGGCCAGGGTCATTCGGGTTGAGAGAGAAAGAGTTCTCCGGGAGAATCCGATTAGAGCGAGACTCGAGTAGAAACCGTATGGGTCTGACAGCACCATACTCGATATACAGTCTCTGGGATATTAGATGGATGAGGGACTATAGGTACACGGTAACTGAGAACAGATAGGTCCAATGGATTGGATTCCCCTGTATCATCTGGGGACTACGGCGTAGTGGCATAGTACGTCCGTAGTCGATGAGTCGAGTGAATTATTACAGAGATAATAATTCACTGAGTTAGAAGGAGTTCTGACAGGTATGACTCACGGCCAGCTCGATATTGGGCCTAGAGGGTCACACACATATGGTAGGCATTGCGATGAGTAGAGGTTCGGATATGAGATATTCGACGGAGCCCTTGTCTTATTGGATGCAGATCCAATACCCACTAGGGGAGGACCCATTAGGGTTTGACAGGGGACCTCTATAAATAGGAGGGATTCAGAGCCTCATAGGCTAGAGCCTTTGCTTGCCTTTCCTATTCTCCTCTCCCTCTCCACCTCAGAGCAGGACTGGAGTTTTGAGGAGCGTCGTCGCAACCCTGCTGTGTGGATCACCGCTAGAGAGGAGGACGCTTGACCTCCTTCACCCTCTCCTAAGGATCTGCAAGGAAACAGGGATATACGATCTCCCTAGGTAACACAATCTACTTTATACACAGTTTTAAGTTTCGCGGATTTTGCGCACCAATCTTCGCACGACGACGAACATCTTTTTGGGAATCGGGAATTTTGTTTTCTTGTTCTTCCGCTGCGCATGTGATGTCGCCCCCAAGATTTCCCAACAAATAGAACATGGAGTAGAGGCACAGAGCTTTCCTTAGACAGAGGTCAAGGACATGAACTCTTATAGAGGTAAGAGCGGGATCATGTCGTTCCATAGGTCTTTCATTCTAATGGAGCGGACTCATCTTGCATGATGCCAAAGATAAAGAGAGCTTCTGGGCACATGCACCTTATCTCGGAAAAACATTTGATGGAGAAACTAAGGACACTCAAATTGCGAAGGCTAAGTTAGGTTCATAAGGCCTTGACATGGGGCAAGAGGATCCAAAGGCAGGTACTCTTGAAGAATATACCATAGTGCTACCATTCAAGTTGCCATGAAGGAAGCGGTGCATGGCGGAGATTGTGCTGGTAGGGGCAGAGGCCCAAGATCTAGACAATAATACACCAAATTTAGCGAAGTCGGTGGACTTCGGGAGCTACTAAGTGATAGACTGTCCTAGAGCTGTGTTTTGTCTGAGTGTGACCCGAGAGCGGGTGGACGAATGTAGATTACAACATGGTACAGCAGATTGTGGTGGAATAGTTCGTGGCAATGCGATATATACGAATATAGTCCCATGAGGGACTGTATCATATGGAGGTATGATCATGAGCTATTAGGAGCTCTACTTCGGTGAACAATACGACGGCAAGAAGAGCTATGAATTTAACGAGTGAAGGACATGGTACCGCAGAGGCAGGTCTTCCGTGCATGCATCGAATTTTGCATCGGATGAAAGCCTTGGTCATTAGCATATAGGCGTTGTGTACCACCAAGGGAAAAGTTCAAATGCAAGTACCAATGAGTTCCATGGGAGGGACTTGATCATGCAAAGGTATGATCAAAGCAATTGGAGAGTTGGACTACTCCAGAGCCTATATTCGCTTAAGGGAGCCCAACAAGTCAAAGGACAAGGTCGAGTAAGCGAACATTGCTACCAAAGAAGCTAAGGAGAACAGAATCAGTGCAAACTCTACAACATAATGACAAAGGCCATGCATAAGAGTTGTAGTCTATCTTTCCATCGACCAAAGGGAGCTACTTGGAGAACATAGATGTGTTGAAGTAGGGGGTCGAAAGGGGCGATGAAGCGACGATGAGTCTAAAGAGACTTAGCTACCAAAAACCAAGTATTAGTTGGAATGAAAGTGGACTCGGAGGAGTGCCATAGAGACATATCTACTGATCGTGAAGAAAAGGGGATATAGATGCGAGACGATGGATAGTAGGGCCATGGGCATGGTAGCGCCATGGTACCGTAAAGGTGGGACTTACGTGAAGTCATCAATCCGTTGCTCTCATTGAGGGTGCTTGGTCATGAAAGAGGTCGAGGAGGTGAAGCATGCAAAGGCAAACTCCAAGTACCGAGACAAGGCTGAAGGGCAGAGGCCAAGGAACTTCGTAAAACTAGTGTCAACAAGGTTCTCATCAAGATAGCTGAGAGTGAAGGACTTCGGGTCATGCAAGAATGCATGACCAAGGAACGAAGTAGGCAGTACATGGTATTGTACCTTTGCTACTCAATGGAGTAGGCGACAAGGTTAATGGAGAAGACGGTACAATCCTAGAGGCGACCAAAACTATTAGAAACTTACTCTATTGGGGTGAAAACTTCCTGCATTCCAGAAGTTTGATGACATTGAGAAGGTGAATCACAGTAGCTAACTTAACGTAAGAAGTGCAAATACTTCGAGTGCTTCAGAAGTGTGAGTAAAAAGCAGGCGAAGGTCAATAACCAGCTTGATGCATAGAGTACAACCCTCGAGGATGTGGGCGAAGTCAAGTAACATTTGCCTTCTCAACTCATAAGAGAATGGGTGAAATCGAATACCTCAATTTTCTTATCTATCTAATAGAGAAGCTCTGCACAGGTTCAAAGATCATTCGAAGATAATGGAAGACAATAGTTGTCAAATCCTCACCAAATGGTGATTAGTGCTACTGAGAGTAGATTATCCACTTCATTTCTCAACAGAATATTAATCGAAAGTGGAAGTGATGCGAATCTACTTGGACGTGACAACTAAGTGAAAGAAGAGTCGATGGGCAAATTTTGTGGAGGAAGGACCCAAAACTTCAAAAGTTTACGAGATGATGCTCATTAAAGCTCCAACAAGCATCCACCTAGTTCAAGCAGCATGAGGCATTTGAGATATTGGTATATAGTATGGATGGCCTTTTCCGAAGGATCTGCAGGAACCAACAGGGATCAACACAACTCAGTTAATCCCATACTAGAGTCAGAGTTATTGGTGAGTTGAAGCAGCATGATGGATCAAAAGTTCGACTACTCAATAATAGCAGCGGAGAGTAGCTGAGAGCCAAGAGACGTATTGCGGCTAGAGCAGAATATCAAAGACTCAGCAAAGGCGAGGAGTTGTAATGTCGACAAATGCTTCGTCGAAGACGTCGAAGGAATAAGTGGGGGAGAATGTCATAGAGAAAATTCTAAACATGATGTTTAATGTAATGCTTATGTATGTCCATATCTTTTGATTTTTCATGCTTTGCACAGCATGTAGAGGGACGGTCAAAGGCTTAACAGCCCCATTTTAGTTAGGTTTGGTAGTCGTTTTAGGCTTCTAAATAAATGTTATGTTATGTAGATATTTATGAGAGATACTCAGTCTATAGTAGACCATTTTGACCCTTTGTTGTGCAACCGTTCAGAGCTTGCAAAGTCTGTTTGTAATTTGCATTGCCTATGAAGGGTTTTATGAAATGTTTGCTGATAGATCATAAGTGAGACGCTTTCTCTAACTCGTTTTCTCTTTTATAGGTCCTAAGAGACAATGTGAGGTTTCAGGGAGACTGACCTTTGCGGACGGACACGCAAGAGTGCTGCACGACTTAGGCAAAACTAGTTAAATACGTGAGAAATCGACCATCATACCTCGTCACCCTCCTCCAATAGCACCTCCATCTACTCTCCTTACCAACACATACACATCCTCTCATCCTCGTCGATCACACACGTGCACTAGTACCCTACCTCCGCCATGTCACCCCACCTTCAGGCGAACACGTCAAAGTGCTCCGTAGTCAATGAGAATTATGCTTGCATTTCTATAGGGAAGCCACCGAGAACACAAAATGCATCTCACGTGAAGCCACGTCACTTATTGTGGTCCCATGCCATGTTAGGTAGGTGGACCCACATAATGGCCACCACGTCGTAGGTTAGCATGGACCGCAATGTATTCTTTCTCTTGTTACACCCGTATTATGAACACCATCCGGCACGCCTCCGACCTAGTGCATGCAAAGGAGGAGCGTCGTGGGTTGGGCATGGTAGCCCCATGGTGCCAAACTCAGGACGCCACATCATAGACGTGGATGTCATCAACAAAGGCCCAAGAGTGGTAGCCCAATCCACCAACCACCACTAATTCCCTCTTGATAGCGGTTAGACGATAGTAGAGAGAGAGGCTACGAGAGCAACCAAGGATTGGTGGTAGTGAGATCTAGGCACCAGTGGTCGACTTGAAGAACAAAGATGGGAAATTAAGGGGGAAGAGAGGGTTGTTGTTAGGGAGAGATAGACTTCCATTAGACGAGGTAATGGAAGTCCGTTGGCCTCACTTGACCTGTTGTCACCCTCGTTTAGTCCCATCCACAAGGTGTCCTAAGTTAGGCACCATGGAGTCCCCATATCCAATATGTGGCGCTCCTCTTTTGTGTGTGTCAGGTTAAAGGAGTGCCAAATAGTGTTTGTGGCTAGCAAGCACGACAAGAGAAAGTGCATTGTGTCCATGCTAGCCTACAACATGACAATTGACGCATAGGTCCACTTATTTGATATGGCGTGGGGGCACGATGAGTGTTGTGGGTTCACACACTATATTATGCATCGTCGATGGCTTCCTCATGATGGCACAAGCGTAATTTTCACGGATCGTAAAGGCCTTAGACATGATCGTGTAGAGGGTGGGGCAACGTAGAGGAGAGAAAACTATTGGAAGTGAGGTACTAATGCGAGTGTAGTGAGATTAGATGGAATTGTTGTTGGCGGGGGATGAGAGTGAATTTCATTGATAACACTTGAAATGATCATTATATCATTGATAAAATTAATAATTCTGTACGTGCTATTTCGTATTTATATATTTTGTTAGAAAATCTGATGACGATAAATAAGATTAAATATCTTATTTTTATATTAAAAATATAATATAAAAATTTTAAATCTAAAAAATCAGAATACTGAAAAGGTTTAATTACGAGGGGGGCTACTATATAAGGAGCCCCGTATTCTGCCGCTCGAACCAAAGCTTCGTTCTCTAGGTCTTCTCCGAAGGCGAACGTTTGGAGATTGGATCGAGATCATGTCGTACGACGAGGTGGAGATCGAGGACATGGAGTGGAGCGAGGAGCTGCAGGCCTTCACCTACCCATGCCCCTGCGGCGACCTCTTCCAGATCACCAAGGAGGAACTCCGCCTCGGAGAGGAGATCGCCCGCTGCCCTAGCTGCTCCCTGTTCATTACTGTCGTCTACAACCCCGAGGACTTCGCCGCTGACCCCACCCCCGACCCCAACAGCAGGAAAAAGACCCCCGCCCAGCCCTCCCCTGTCGCCGTTGCTTGAGCTGGAACAGCAGGTTAGGGTTCCGATCATCTGATTTGTTTCCCCAGAATTCGCTACTCCTAAGAATTTTTTTAAAATTCTAAATGTTTGTTTTCACGAATTCAACAATAATTATGGCGAAAAATAAAAAAGATCCCATACAACTTGTCGATTTGGCCTCTTCAGAGTAGGGAAGACTGACTGGCTGATATGTTTGCAATGCCAATTTCTTGTTAAGCAGGAGGATCTTATGCTGCCATTAGTCATCATTGGCTGTTTCCCACAAGAAAAAGAAAAATAATAGAGTATGGATATACAAAAATCATTGCTTTTATCCTTAAATGCGCTTTTATGCGGCTTTTATTCTTACTCGCATGTAAGGATTGGTATCTTTCAACAGAACTATGGTGACTAGTAGCTCAACAAATCTACGATGGTTTTGGTAATATCAAGTGAAGCACTTTTGGCTTTATATGAAAAAAATTGACACATATACTGGGATACTCATGAAAGATAATTAGATACTGTTCTTGGTCTGTAATTGGGTACGAAGATCTAGTAGGGCATGGACCAGATTCTATGGCAACTTAATACATACACTGTAGTTGTAATTTGATTATGTTAGAACATAACCAAACAAAATTTTGATTCCATCGTACTACTGTAATATTTATTGACTCAACTGAATCAAAATATCTTATCTGAACATGGCAAACTACTCATGTTGTAGTATGTACCATGGCCCAAACTAGCGAATCAACAGACCATATTTCCTATGTACCATAAACCATGCAAAGTGATGTCCATATGCTTGCACCCGCACCATGACCTAGAGTGCTTAATATTTTCATTATGGCTTTGCTTGAGCTCATTATTTTAAGCTAAATCGACTTGTTTGTCTGGCTTTTCTTTGTTTTGAGTATTTTTATACCTCAGTGAAGTACTGTTTGAAAAGCTTTCTACACTATTCAAACCTTAATGATTTAGTTTTTGTTAAAAAAAAGTATACAACACAAATGTATCAACCCTCTAGAATAACTGAAACAATGATGGTTGATCTTCTGAAATTACTTTAGAAAAAGTGTTGTACTTTGACACAAGCTATGACTTAAAAGAAACCTACAGGTATCTGACCAATGTTCGACATCTGAATAGTTCACTGGATTGATTCAGTTAAAAATTTGGAGTTTCTTATCTAGGTTATTTTTTCTTGCATCTTAAAGAAGACAAAATTTTCTTGTAGAGTTGAGAGCCTCAATAGAACATGGCAGGAAGACAGCTAGTTGGCAAATGCTTCTTCCTTGCTGGGTCATTTAAACTAATGAATTGTTCTCGCAACATTACTGGAATCATGGATAATTCTTGTCTTGACATCGCGAATTTATCCCTTTGCCAATGGAATTATAAATATAAACCATATTTGTTATGCTTTTCAACTGCATAATTCACTGGTATCATTCTCATCTGCTTCCAAATTCTTTTATGCTAAATATGGGTGAATTATTTAATAAAACACTGGATTCAAGATGCGTGTTGGAGGTTTGAGCATAATCTGTAGTTGGATGTTAACTTGAATTTGATGTTTTTAAGTATTGCAAAAACACCATAGAATGCCAACTGACTACAAATCTTAGTGTGTTTTACCATCTGTATAAATCAAAGGAGTCTAGTTAGCAACCAAGGATAGTAATTTTAATTCTTGTGGACTTGGAAAGAGCCTCTAGGAAGCAACAATTTCAATCTGAAGCTTAGGCCAACAGAATGAAGTACATCTATGGTGTAAAGAATTATAAACTACTACATTGTAAAGAATTATTTGGCTGACAAGATTGCTGTGTATGGAAATATACTAAATCTTCTAATAGGCCTTTTATGTTATATTCTTTTTAGCTAGTCAAGATCCCAATGGAATATAACCCATGATCTAACCAATCTGTCTTTTGCAGGAATCACGAGATGTCACTGGCAATAGAACACAGACATGGAATTATGGATGCAACCTGACGGTATAAATTTAAAGTTGAGATGTCACTGGTAATAGAACACAGACATGGAATTATGGATACAACCTGACAGTATAAATTTAAAGTTTCCGAAGCTTAAGTCATCAGAGTCCAAAGATTTTCTCTCTGTCCTTTTTGTATTTGGTGTATTAGTTCTAAGTTGAGTTTCTATACAGAGGAAAAGAGTTTGAACATTAACTAAGGCCAATATATGAGAAATTTGTTAACACCGAAAACCATTGTGCTTTTCCTTGTAATGTCTTTTTAAACTTGTGCCACTCATGACAGGAAGATGACTTGATATCCATTTTTGGGCTTTGGCCTCTTTATTATTAGGTTGGCATTGTTGTTCCAATGTTGAACTTTTGTTTGTGATCTTTAAAACTGAGTTCTAGTAGCTGAGTTATTAACAACAGTATTAATGGATTGTAATCAGCATATCAGTTCAAATAGATCCAGAATCAGCCTGGGCCACCAAATAGTTTTTGATGAAAGCTTTACTATTTGGTTTGTTGATACATAACTCTGGTAACAGTGTTTGCTCATGTTTTTGAATGCATTAAAATGGTTTACATTTCACTACATTTCTCAAATGAGTGGCGGAGGCCAGGATTTAAACTATATTTACTGAATTACAATTGTAATGTGATAGTTAACCATCAAAGTGCAGTGTTGAAATTAGAAGATTGTCTTTTTCTAAGGAAGTGTATGATTGCTATTGCTCTTAAATTTTATTTTATTTTTTTTCCAAATGGTAAGTGGTGATGACGGGATTTGAGCTCAGGACCCTATGATGATTTGTCAAAGTTTTTATTAATTAAGTTAATCAGCATCTTCAAATTCCACTTTATTTAACAATCAATGAACAGATCTTGTAGGAAGCACGGTAAGAGAAAAGGATTTGGTGAGAAGCAGCAACAACAAAAGCTGTCGAATGCAAGTTTCAGCATGAGCATGAATTAGAAGGTCAATAGTGTTTACCTGTTCCTGTGATAATTCTGTTCAGAGTCTTAAGTCTTGTTTCATTTATATTTATAGGCATTAACTACAGGATTCAAAGTCCAACAGTGTATACCTGTTCCTGTGATAATTCTCTTGTTTCATTTCTATTTATAGACATTAATTAACTACTGGATTGAAAGGCCAACCATTTGACTGTGAATAGGTCTCTGATGTTTGTTGCTTGATGCATTTGTATTTTGATGACATTTGATATATCTGCATTAAAGTATCATCTTCTATTTAGAACAAAAGAAACTATTGTGGATGGCAAGATGTCAATGTGGCCAGCAAAAAATTATACATAGGTTAAACCTTATTTCTGGTTGCTGGTTAACAACAGGTGCCACCAGCTTTCTTTTTCTATTATTTTTTTAAAAGATAATATATAATATAGAGATTTTGGTAAGTGAGTTTGATATATCATCAACTATCAGATCAATATTTCAGGCATAAAAATATATTTAAAAAAATTTAAACCTTCAATCTTGATAAATGATTTAGTTAGCAAAAATTTTAATGCTTAAATTTTGTCTTTGTTATTTATCTTTAGAAAAATAAACTTTGACTTTTTGAGTGTTGTGAATCAAACTCTTGTCCCTTTCCAGCTGTAGATTTTTAATGTGTTTTCTCTGTGCTCAGTGATCATCTTCTCTTGTTTTTCTGCATGTCTTCTCTCTCTGCCTCTTGTTCTTCCCATGACAATGTCCTGTCAACTTCTCCCACTCTTCACGACTCAGTTTAAACATGCCGACATGTTCAGCCGACATCGGTGGCCGTGAGACACATGGGAGATGCAAACGTAGTTGACCATTAATGCAACGATGTTGAGACTCAAATGGACATTAACGCCCCTTTCGAAGACTCAAATGATGTTGAGACTCATGGACATTAATGCAATGATCTTTTTTACACTTATAATATTTTCAATAAGTTTGTGGACTTGATGGTGTTGTGTGTCACATGATATTTTCAATAAGTTTGTGGACTTGATGGTGTTGTGTGTCACATGAGATCTCATTTTTCTAGTTGTCAATTGAAAGTCATTGGTGCGGCCCGAATGTTCCGAGGAATTATTTGCTTCGGATAATGTATTCACATGATTTTATTTTTTCCGAAGCATATGAGCTTTAAAAAACATCTTTAAAAATAAGAAAGATCTGAGCCATACTCCTCAATCAATATGGGACTAAATGATCTTATCAAAATTAAAACCCAATCTCCTCTTATAAACCACGTCCAGTTGTTGAGACTCAAATAGACATTAATGCAATGATCTTTTTTACGCTTATAATATTTTCAATAATACCTAAAAAACACTGTAATACAATATAAAGACATTGTAACATAGTATTTTGTATAAATTTTGTAAAAATATTATGTTTGAAAACATTATAGAACATTGTAACACCATATTTTTATTTTCAACAATGATAAGAAAATACTATTGTGCAGTATAAAAATATTATAACATAGTATTTTCCTACTATATTATAATGCTTTTCAGATATTATCAAAAATATTATAACATAATATAAAAATACAGTAACAAGATTAGTTCATCGATTCATTAAAAAAATAAGAAAAAAAGAAAGATAATAGATGATTTATTTTTTGAGAAAATTAAAGAAAAAAAAGAGTTTACCGGAAGACTAAAATTTTGAAAGGGTAAATATGTTATTTTCAAACTTTAAAGAACGGCAAATAAGTAAAATTTCTCTCTACCTTCCTATTTCCATGTCTCTTAGGATGAGCTCAAAAGCACTTCTTCCCATGAGAACCTTCTGAGAAGTAGGAAACGTGCCGCGAGCAATCAAATGAGAACACGCCCGTGAATGCGACATAGAGATTAGATTATATGATCTAATCTAATTAGATAAGATATATTATAGATATGATTAGATTCTGATTATAATTAATAAAAATAAATTTTTTTAATTATTTATCCTAGATCCTTCGTTAATAGATTTATATAAATGATAGGAATATAGAAGAAGACGAATCTAATTCTTGGATTCGGTAGATCAAATAAAGATTTAAAAAGATATTTATCATAAATTTAGATCCATTATTATCTGATTTTGAAATTTAAAATTTATTTATTTTTTCATAAAATAACAAAAAATTATGAATTTTATGTTTGTAGACTGTTACATAATATTTGCACCGCAAATTATCACCAGAAATGTCATTTCATTACCTGTCGTTTTAAGGAAAAGGATCCAAAGACGATGACTTGTCTTAGGACCTCTCCTTTTAATGGCGGGCGGTAAGAGAAGAAGCCTCATCACATAAACTTGATCTGCTCTGTCTCTCTTTCTTACACGCACGCACACAAACACGCACTCTTATGGCTTGCCCCGTCCATGGAATCCCGAGGACTGCAATGTGGAGCGGTCGCGCCACAGCGGCACACCGCCGCCGCCTCCCCCTCGCCGTCAGATCCGCCTCCACTCGGCCGCAAGCTGAGCCGGAGGAGACGACCGGCGCGGCGGCCGCGCAGTTCGACCTCAAGTCGTACATGGCCGACAAGACCCTGCGTGTGGACGCCGCCCTGGACCGCGCTGTTCCCCTCTGCCACCCTGCGCGGCTGTACGACTCCATGCGCTACTCCCTCCTCGCCCCTGGCAAGCGCGTCCGCCCTGTGATCGCCCTTGCCTCCTGCGAGCTGGTGGGCGGCCCCGAGGGCGCCGCCATGCCCGTCGCCTGCGCTGCTGAGATGATGCACGTCATGTCCCTCATCCACGACGACCTCCCCTGCATCGACAACGACGACCTCCGCCGGGGCCGGCCCTCCAACCACCGCGCCTTCGGCGAGGGCACCGCCCTGCTCGCGGGTGACGCCCTCGTCTCCCTGGCTTTCGAGCACGTCGCCACCCGCACCACCGGCGTGCCGGCCGAGCTGGTGCTCAGCGCCGTCTCGGAGCTCGCTTCCGCCATGGGGCCGAAGGGGCTGGTGGCGGGCCAGATCATGGACATCGAGAGCGAGGGACAGGCCGTGGGCCTCGACGTGCTCGAGTTCATCCACCTGCACAAGACGGGGAGGCTGCTGGAGGCGGCGGCGGCGTGCGGGGCGATCGTGGGCGGCGGCAGCGACGCCGAGGTGGACCGCGTCCGCCGGTACGCACGCTGCGTGGGCCTGCTGTTCCAGGTGGTGGACGACATCCTGGACGTGACGAAGACGTCGGAGGAGCTGGGGAAGACGGCCGGGAAGGACGTGGCGAGCGGCAAGACGACGTACCCCAAGCTCATCGGCCTGGAGAAGGCGCAGCAGCTGGCGCGGACGCTGGTACGGAACGCGGAGGCAGAATTACATGGGTTCGATTGCGTCCGGGCGTTGCCGCTGCGACGTCTCGCTCACTACGTCGCCGACCGCCACAACTGAAGCCAATGCCTTCCCCCATCACTTCGTCGTTCTCGTTCTCTGTTTTCCTCCTGTTGAGTGATCACTAAAGAACAAAGGAATCTTTGGGGCGTCATAAACAACGAATGAAGACACCGCAAGTGCTCGCAATTTTGTCGAACACTTGCAGTGCTCAACAGGCAGCCGACTGTTCGTTCATGCTGCCTTTTCTTTGTTCCAAATTGCTGCGTGTATGAGAGAAAGAAGAAGAAATTAAACATTTAAGCTGTAGACTGTGATGTGCTACCTGTGGTGGAATAGAGCAGCACAAGTAAGATCACAAAATCCATGCCATGAATCTATCTACCTAATATCATTAAATAAAATAATAAACTTAATAAAAGAAACCATAATTATACTGGTCTCTAAATAGATGACTAATTGGATATGATGTCCTACACAACAATAATATTGTACTCCTTGATGATATGATATGACATGACATGCAAAGTGGGTTTAACCTATGCAAAGCCTCGACTGTCTGATAGAGAAAGCAATTTATATATTTCAGCAGTCATTCTGACATGCAACAATGGGGGTAAACTTAAGTACAAACAATACCTCACTTGGTCACAGAAGAAGAGTGCACACAATGTGATCCAACACATCTAAATCTTGCTTGATATTCCAGAAAACAGGTTTCAAGATCATGAGAGGGAAAGACAATATTTGAATTTCAATTATTCACTTTGGAAAAGAAGAAAAAGATATGGATATATGTATAAATATGAGGTGGCTTGGAAGACACAACTGCACAATAGGTTTGACAGATCACATATCATTTTAAGACACTCAAGAAAACAATAATAACAAAGAAAAGACATGTCTTTGAACCATAATTATTAATCATCACATTCAGATAGGAAGTTGCTAATATTACGAAGCTCTTCAAGAGCAGCCATCGCTGCAACTTGCCCGTCTCCGCTAATTGTGGTCGACTTGCTGTCCTTGGAGCCATCAAGGCCTTGATCTTGCTTGAAGATTGACTCGATGACCTGACAACCAAAAGAAATGATCTTAAATGGTTAGCATAACAGGAACAATATGCGAAGTTGATGTGTACAGAATCAGATAGCACAAATCTGAAGCCTAGACTAGCTTGTGATCTCATCTATTAAAACTTTCATTTTGTAACATAACTTGTTGGGCAAGTGATGGAGCAGAATTTAGTGCTAATGAGGGTTTTTTCTGTTTGCATGTTTCATGTTCCAATGCTGAAAATAAAGTTGGACAAAGTAGAAGATTTATGGTTTCTATGTTTTCTTGACAATCAAGATGAATCATGAAGGGAAAAAGTTATTGCAGTTTTATCAATGTAGGCCTACTCAGAAGAGTAAAACCACAAAACTTCCTTCTTTACCTATTATAATTGTATCAGATATTTGACACAGAGGACACTATCTTCTTGTTGCAATGCATAATATGCTAATAATTTTATATTCACTGTACAGTAGTGCTGAAATTGATGCATACAACTAAACAGTGTAAACTATATATATGGAGACTGCAAACTTAGAGCAGGCAAGATAATATTTAATTCATAAAGTGGCAAATTAGTCATAAAAAAATTTCACGTAAGATGATATGCATAATTAGAAATCCAATTGAAATTAATAAATCCATGATATATATCTAGAAGTTTTGAGTAGAATTTGAAATGATGAGATGATCATGTTAGTGCTATGCTGGATTTTTTTATTTCTTGTTGCAAACATACTAAGAGAGTATTTGTAGGCACAAGAAACAAAGAATAGGAGCTGAAACAAACTGTGAACTCTTACCTGAATGTTTTCAAGCATGGCCTTTGCGATGCCTCTTAAATTCCCAGCAACATTTTTGTCTTCATCTTCTATCGCCCATTGAGCTTCAAAGGAACTGTGACATGGATCTCCTGAAGTCCCAATAACATTTTTGTCTTCATCTTCTATATTCCTGGAAACTTCAAAAGAATTGTGGCATGGATCAGAAGCTGGAGCACTATAAATACTTCCACAGTTATCTGCAACAATGTGGGATTTTTGTGGTTCAACAGCTATTCTGTTCCCCATGTTCCCTTCAGCATAGCCTCTATTAAACCTCCGAAGCCACTGAAATCTGCCAGAAAGTGGTTTCCACTTTTTGAGACCTCCTGCTTGTTTTTCTACACTATAAGGTCCTTGTCCACTCCTGCTGCTAGTAATAGAATTCTCTTCCTTATCAATGCTGGCATTACATGGCTTCTCCGCAGAATTGGTCTCATCACAGGTTCTGCCGATCAGTGAACTTGAAGTGATGCTGCTATCCTCTGAGTCATACTCATGGTCATTAACCATTCTATGGGGACTGGTGGCTGTGGACAAGGAGTTATCTGCATTGAAGCGTGATTCTTCCGCTACATCCAATCCCTTAACTATGACATCTTGATCAATATGTTCCTCAACATAATCTGTTTCTGCTTCTATCTCCAAGCACAGAGATTCATCAGTAGCTGAGATGCGTGGAACTTTATCGGATCTATAGATACCATGGTTTCTATCAACACCGGTACTTGTATCAGAAGGCCCAACATTTTTATTCTCACTCTGAAATTCTGTGGGGCAAGGATCAGAAGCTGTCCTAGGTAAATTGAATCTTTCTATTAGTGGCCCGTCAGCCATATCGCTTGAAACTGTATCGCCACAATTTTCCTTGTCAAGTTCCTCTGCTGCATGCAACAACCTCCATTTCTCTTCCCAGTAGCTATCTGATAATAGGTTTGGAGTAACAGGACTAGAACCATATGAAAGACTCTGACCTCGTCTACCTCCACATTGATGCCCTGGGATTCCTCCTTGGGATGAACAAGAGAAAACCGTATCAAGTGCAAGAGATTGCAATGACTTTGCCTTCTCAATTGACTTCTTCACACTAATATCTTCAGGTAAATTTAACAACCGTTGGAGACAAGCAGTCGCATACTCAGTGGCTAGTATTGAAGATCTTAGCTGAAGTAGCATGGAAACTGCCATTGCCAAGATGAAGGCTCCCCTCGGTGAGCACAATATCCGGCATCCAAGCTCTGACTCATTTGCTTTATCAGGAAAAGATATAAGGTTAGGAAAAGAGAATATTTCATCCCAAACAACTAAAAGATCCTCAAGAGAAAATTCACGTCCAAATAAAAGACGCAGCCATCGTAATGCGAAGTATTGGGGCTCTACCCCAAGCTCAACAAGATGGCTATGAAGAGATGAGTCGATGATGGAGAGCAATTGATACATTGCAGAAGATGCTTCTATTATAGGTGGTAATCCAGTACTGGACCCTATGGAAGGAGATGGAGAGAAGAGCTCTGCCATGACAACCACACTATTTGCATCATTCATTAAATAATCAAACATGCAGTAGGCATCATGTTCCATGAATTTTTCAGATAAAACAACACCTAATTCGCCCTCTACTCCATAAGCATCACTCATCAAGAATATGTCCTTTGTTTCAGGATCAAGCTCATCTAGACTTCTTACTTTGGCACTCTTCTCCTGGACACTACCATCTTTATCAGTTGCTGCTGTATTCATATTCATGATCTTTTCAAATCTGTAGGCAGAACTTAATTCGATTTCAGGGAGGGATACCCCATGAAATTCATCACTGAAGTAGTCTTCATATTTGTCCCGTACTTGGGAAAGGTACTGCAGATCAATATGAAGTACATACAAAAGTGGAGCCAGTAGTTCATGCATTCCTGTAGGTACAGATACATATTTATTGTCACTTCAAGTAGAAACACAATCATAGTGGTCAAAATGCTATACAAAATAAATGGCATGTCTGAAATCTGTTGGATAAGACACAGTCATGGTTGTTCAATTGGACAGAGTAGCAGTTTGTAACTTACAAGCTTCTAAAAAATAATATAGCCTTACTTTCTAAGCACCTGTTCCCTATTGCATAATGTTTGGGCTAAAACCAAACAGCACAAGGACCAGAGTTATAGAGTTGTATGCTTCTCATAATAACATAACGTAACATAACCGACATTTTGATTAGATGACAATAAAATTTTTTTTGAAACATTCAATCTGAGCACTAGAGGAGAAAAATAGAACTTTGTGATTCATTATTGAAGTTATATGTGACACAAGTGATCCATGAAGATACGAATTCATACTTGCCTTAGTGACTATCATCATTTTTGCATTTATTAAACATTGGAATACCTAGAGAACTAGTCTTGAAATCAAGCTGGTTGAAGGTAGCAAATTCTGATCTTTTATTTGTAAGGGAAAACTTCACCTTGAAAACTAACACAAAATTACTTGTGGAACTGTAGCCACACAAGTACTGACAGCGATAAAACAATGGTATCTCCAGCAAGCATAACAAAAACATAGTTGGAAGCCTGGACACACTTAATATGTGTACTAAAGAAACAAAAAATTGGAATGGCATTAATATGTTATATTAAGTGGCTTTTGAGAAGGCATGCTGCTGGTTTCAATTGCAAAAGAAAATACTGATGCAACAGCCAAACTACCTAGAAATGGGAAGCAAATTTCTACATAAAAAGATGAATAGCCACCTTGTCTATATCCACACTCTGGATGAATAAGACACCACAATAGGAGTATTTGCCTCAACATGGCCTGACATGTAGCTGTCTGGAAGTAGCCTTCCTGGTCAGGATACAACCGTGACAAATCTTGATCAAGCATCTTCTCCAGTTCAGCATTTCGAAAATAGAGGCTCCACAAGCTATCTGTGAAGAGAATGCACTACAAGATTAGGACTATAACCCCCCCAGGAATAAGTAAGGCTGAGCAGGTACATCTTTTATGAACTCATCCAATCCAAAGAAAACATAAAAATCAACTTCTGAGAGTGGGTTAGTGTGCATTTTATACAGAGGAATCTGGCTACGTCAATTTGCAGAACACAAATGTGATAACCACATCCTACATTCACAACGCATGAATATAAACATTAGAAAAGCTGCATTACACAAAGAGGAAGACTTTTGGATAGTGATTTGTTGTACGCATAAGCATAGTTTGGTCAAGATAGGATCTTTTGATAACGATCAGGCTTTGAACTTTTGAAGGAGTGCACAATATACACATAATAATCAAGAAAAGAGGTAGAGCCAGTTTACCACTTCACCTGGACTTTGTGATAATGGATTGTCCACAATAAGATCAGGTGATTTGCTTTCATCCTTGGAGAGATGAGGATCTACTATAAGCCGGCGCCTTAAATGGGCATACCTATCAACAAAAAGTTACAAATAATAAATAAAGACAAATTTCCAATAACAATAAATAACGGCTTAAATTCGAACCCATTTAGAAGAGAAATAATGGATTCACACACAGAAGATGTCATCTTGAAGCTGATGATACTATAGATTTGCATTTGATCAATTGGAGATTCGCCATTGCCAGTCTAAATCAAGAAAACATAAAAAATGAGAATTCTTTTAGGTGATAGCCGACCGGTTACCAATTGGGGAACCCATTTATGGAATTCAATGAAACATCGTCTTCTCATTTGAGGTATAATTGAGAGAAACAACGGAGAAAAGCTCAACAAGGCATAATTCTACCTTCTCCTAGAATCTGCGGCGACCCGCCGGATATCATCGATCGAAGCAGGAGACTTGGGCAGGATGCCGAGATCGATGCGCCATCGGACACCTCGAAGGCTCGTGAATCTGGACCCCGAGATGGATTCCCGAATCGGAGACGCATGATCGGATGCAGGGACAGGCGGCATCACCCTGCTCCCGGTCAGCGTGGAACTCCGATCGCTTTTCGACTGCTTCGAAGAAGAAATCTGGAGAAAAGGTGAAAGAATAAGAGCACGAGGAAGGGAAAGTTGGGATCTTTATCGGAATTTGGGGAGGGAAAGGCAACGAAGAATTCGTAACGAATGTGCTGCTAACCTTTTCTTTCTCTCTCTCTCTTCTCTCTCTCTCTCTCTCCCTCTCTTTTGTCCTATCTTATTTGATGTCCTGCGTGGAAGGGGACGAGGGAGAAGTTGCAAGAATGGCAGTTGTATAATTTTTATTTTTATTTTTTTGCTTCTTATTTTTGGCAAGGTTGCAAATACTAAGTCAGTGGTTTCATATTTTTAAGCTTTAAGTTATATATATATATATATATATATATATAATGGAAGTGTATTTTTTGGGTTGTCAACGGAAATAGAGACCAGTTATAGGGTCTCTCGCTGATGATTAAATAAATAAATAAAACCTTTTTAGAAAAGGAAAACTTATAAATGTGAGTTGAGAGACGGGTCGGAGGCTTAAGCTTAATTGTATCAATAAAAGAGAATGAAGGTTGTGAGCTCGCCTCCCTGAGTTCAGAGTAGCAGATACCGAGTTTGGTCAAGGATGAGAGAGAGAGAGAGAGAGAGAGAGAGAGAGAGAGGGAGGGAGGGAGGGAGGGAGGGTCTCAACCAAAGGGCATTTAAAACATTGTCAAGGTCAAAGCAAATCCGAGATTAATACAAAGTCAAAGCAAACCTTGTCAAGGCCAAAGCAAAACCTCGACAAGGTCAACGTAAATCCAAAGGGCATATAAGTTCCAAAAATATCAAATAAGTCATAAATTAATGAGATAAAAATTCGTGTGCTACTCATCGATGATTCAACAATTTGATCGAATTAATACAATCAATAAGCACAAAACCCGATGGACACCAAAATCTCTAATTGCTTGTCTGATAAAGCAAATCAAGAAAGCAACACAAGTGAATTACTCACCAAGGATGCCTGAGATCCAAATAGATGGATTAACATAATGGTTTGTAGATTTATACATCCACCTTTTATTATAAGAGAACTTATAAGATAGACACTCGTTGATTATTACATTAGACAACAAAGGACAGACATATTAAGTAATGTTATTACAAATATCAAAACTTTTTCAGGCACTAACATGGATCACGCCATAATGCTACATAGGAGAAAAAATGAGGCTGCTTATGAAACCCACAGCTTGACAAGTAAATAGGAAGAGAGATCGTCGTTACTTATATAGTCTGTCACCGTGCTTCATCTTCGAGGTTGCGGAACTCAACAGTGAGGTCATCATACAGTTTCTGGAATTTTGCGATAAGAGCTTCCTCACCTTCTGCAGGATCTTCAAATTTCTGGGACCTAAAAAAAGCAGACAACGAGATGGATTATTGCTATGGAAAACATGGCTAATAAAGGATGGATTAATACACTCGTGTCATAAACAAGAGTAATCCTGCTTACACTAGTCGGTAGAAGAGTTGGCCCAAGCGATGCTTAATGACACTGTATGTTATCTTCTGGCCATCAGGACCTGCTCCTCTCTCTACAGCCTGAAAATTGCACAATTATAATAAAATTAAACTTTATGAAATATTTACTACAATGGAAGCAGTTCTACCACCATGTTTACGGACAGGACAATTTTTGTGTAATGCATGAAGATAATTAGATCATTCAATGAGATCATTATTGATTCTTTGCTATGGCACAATTCTTTGGAGAGCAAGATCAACCTAGTGATACCAAAAAAACCCATCCTATGATTACCTGATTGGCCAATGTATTGAAATGGATGATGTTACGCATCATCCAAACTGATTTGTAAAATGGGCAGAATTTATCATATCTGTATTCAACAAAGGAGATCAATAAGCGGCAACTCTGTAAAGAATAGGGAGCTAAATATAATGCTAGCGGCAAAACTTATCATAAAGAAGAGGCAGAACTCACGGAGTAAAAGCATTCTGCGCAAGATAATCTTCTCTCAGAAGCTTTGCTGTCTCCAGGGTAATTTTGTCTGTTTCAGCCAATGCATCTTTACCAACAAGCTACAGAATTTTGAGGGATAAATTTGGATCAAAGGCGGATATGTAAGAATTGACTTTCCAGTAGTAGTTTAAAGTTAATGCAGATATCATTTAAAATCAATCGGATAAGGTATATGAAACCCAACATAGTAAAAAAAAGAAATGCCGTAAATAATTCTAGCACAGATAAAACTGGAAGCTGATACTAAAACTAATTCATAATTTTAAGATATATAAAAAACAGAATGAATTGCAGGAACTAAAACCATAATAATCCCAGGTGAGGAAAATAGTAAACCTGCACAATTTCGTTTAGGTCATCTTCTCTCTGTAATACTTCACGAGCTTTAGTTCTTATGTCAATAAAATCTGGATCAAATTTCTCATAGAAAGATTCCAAAGCCTGAAATAAAAACCAATGGAGGAACTTAATTTATATTAGCCAAGAGAATAAACTACCTGTGATAAAAATGAATAATAATCAAAAGGTAGTATTAGAATCCTAAATGTAACACTTACAGAAATATTCTGTAGTTCAAAACTTCTAAGAGCAAGACAAATTGTAGTTATCAATAATGTCCAACAATCTAAGATAACTGGAGTGAATATCCAAAACTTGCAGGCAGTTCCAAAGTAATGCATTACTTTTACTTAATCATTGCTATCAAATTAAACAAAAGGTGCATGACATAGATATTTTTAGTGTATGTCCCTGAATATGTGAGTGCATGATTGTCTAACCAACAAGGTGAAAAAACCAAGCTTATCTTATCTTGCATGATAAACATGATGGTGAAAGAGATGAAGGGCACAAGACCTTTGAGTACTTGGAATAAGATATAAGCCAATTAACTGATGGGAAATGCTTCCTTTGAGCAAGCTTCTTATCCAGTCCCCAGAAGACCTGCAATGCATTCACAAAAGGTTGAAGAGCACAAGATCCAGGAATACTTTGACCTGCTGAAAACTAACCAATGCTTCATTACCTGAACAATACCAAGGGTTGCAGAAGTAACTGGATCTGAAAAATCACCACCTGGAGGAGAAACAGCGCCAACGATTGTGACACTACCTGATCGGTCTGGCGCACCGAGACATTTCACTTTACCAGCTCGCTCATAGAAAGATGCTAGACGTGCTGCCAGATATGCAGGATAACCACTATCTGCTGGCATTTCAGCCTGAGAAAGAGGTGATGTTTACCACAAGGAACAAAACCAGTTGGGCTATAAATTAAAAGAAAAAAAAAACATCATGTGTACATATTTATGTAAAAGTATAAATAACAGGGGAGACATGAAAAGGACAAATACCAGACGCCCAGAGATTTCACGCAAGGCCTCTGCCCAGCGAGAGGTGGAATCAGCCATCATGCTAACATTGTAGCCCATATCTCGGAAATATTCAGCTATAGTGATGCCTGAGAAATAAATATAGCTGAAAATTAGTAGTCACAGTTTGCATCAATAAAGCGCTTGATAAAGCAGAATACAAACAATATTATCTATAAATACACTCCTGGATAACTATTGTTTCACCCAAAAAAAAAAAGAGAGAAAAAAAGGATTGACACAGGATGCCATAACAGCAACCAACATATAGCGGCTTAAGCTCCAGCCTCTGCTAGTCCTTATTTCTTTAAAGCATTACTTGGAAGTTTGTGAAAGAAAGGATAAGAAAGAAATATTTGTCCATAACTAAAAGATGATTACATTGGGATCAAGATTGTCATATTTTATTTGACTTTCCTTTCATTTACAAGCACAACATATAAAAGGTAAGGGTAGCATTACTTGTAGTTTGTTTCCTTTCATTTTCATGTCTAACATCTGAAACAGCAACAGCAGAAGAAAAATCTAAATTTAAGATAGGCACCAAAAGATGAAAGCAGATTACAAAATACCTTGCACAAGGATAATTTTGTGATTTACACAAAACTTGAAGTAGAACAGTGATCATTATGCACAAGGATTATTTTTGTTGAAAATGGTCAGACAACTTTTCAACCTATATATCATCTTCTTATCAAGTGTGCTAACACTCTATGCCTAATGTTATGTATAAGATTTACGATATTCAATAAGTGTAAAATGTAAATAAAAAAGATAATATAAAGTTTATCACTAACATAAAAAATATCAGTCCCCAGCATTAGAAATCTTTCTAAACATCAGTCTTCCAAATAAGATAAACTCTTGGACATAACAGAATAGCCAAAGAAGAAATATATGTGTACATATCCGAACTCTTAATAGTCCTAATGACATAAATAACAACAAAAAGTTTTAACAGTCCAAAAATAAATAGAAAGATTTTTGTTGGTGCCTTTACCACAGTTATATCAGCTTAGGAAAAATATTTTAATATGAAAAGATAATTTGTTATAAGTTGAAGAGCAGTAGAGTGTCAGGCTTCCATTGACTAGCTCTCTCTCATGATAGGGCATTAAGGTCTTGTGTTTTCTTGATTGTCACTAGTTTGCCGTTTCTATTCAACAAATACCTGTATATATGGAGGCCTCACGAGCAGCCACCGGCATATTGGAAGTGTTTGCTACAAGTGTTGTCCTCTTCATCACAGATTCTTCACGACCATCCGGCAATGTCATTGTTAGTTGTGGGAAATCCATTAGAACCTGAGGTGTTGGTTAATATTTAACAACCAATAGAACAAGAAAAGACAAACCAATGAAATGCAGAAACAAACCTCAGCCATTTCATTTCCTCTCTCTCCACATCCCACATAAACCACTGTGTCAGAATTAGAGTACTGGATGCATTGACAAAGGGTAAGTTTAAGATCACCAATAAAAAAAAGAAAGAAATATCTTCTGAAATATTTACCTTCGAGAGTGCCTGACTGATAACTGTTTTTCCACAACCAAAAGCTCCAGGTATCGCACAAGTGCCTCCAAGAACCGAAGGGAAGAGAGCATCAAGTACACGCTGAACAGCAGTTGCAGAATTCAGAACAAAGTACAATCATCATAAAGTATATCTTACAGAATCTATGAGAAAAACCAAATCGCTAAAGAAGGATAATGGTTCATTGCTTATTGCAATTTTACCTGCCCAGTTAAGAGTGGTGTATCAGCTGCAACTTTTGCTGCAACAGGCCTTGGTGTACGCACTGGCCATGTCTGCATAAAATAAATCAGAATTCTAGCAGCAATTGAGAATGTCAGACAATGGATGCCATACTGTAAAATAATTGGAAAAAACAGACAACCACAAACCTGGAGCATAGTGATCTGCTTTTTAACACCTTGAAACTCCAGCTCAAGTACTGTATCCTGTGAATATAGTGGAAGTAAAAGACAAAAGAGTAAAGTTAGGAGAAGAACATCATAATCAGCTTGCCTAAATGAATATGAAAGGAAATGGTCACAGACCTTCAGATTGTATTGACCAGCAGGGGCAATGTAACTAATTTTTCCCATGGAACCTGGAGGAATAGCAACATGATGCTGCATCAATGTGTTCTCGAAGACAGTCTGCATGTTTAATAATGAAATGAGAATCTTGGACAAGAGTCAATACACTGATTTTCAAAAGAGAATAAATTTCAAGAAATGTCAAGGTTGTTGAACTTACTGCAAATAGATCTCCACCAGTAAGAAGATCTCCTACAGCTGGAGGAAGTACAAAAAAAGTCATAAAACTTTTTAAAAATGTAGAGAAGGCAACAATTCAATGACTTGATAAAAAATGCATAAGAGGCTATTTAAACTCATGCTATATGCAATTAGCAGGATTACCTAACTTCTTAGGATCAAATTCCCACAATATATCTTTGTCCAGTGCAGGAACAGAAACACCACGAGGTATATAGACATCACCAGACTTGATGGCAATAGTTTTCAGAGGACGCTGTAGGAAGAACATGGAATATGCTATCAGGAAAGTATAATTAGCCGATTCAAGGAATGGAACTTTTGCATATATTTACCTAAAAACAATCCTGACAATTTGTATACATGGTAGAAGCAAGAAGTTGTGATCATTTTGTAGTCAAGTTAGATGGTGCAAGCCACATGTTTCCATCTAGGCAGCTAACGGCATGAATAACATCGACTATACATCATGTAAAGCAGTAAAGTACATGCCAGCGACCAAATTCAATTATTGATGTTTCAAGCAGACCTGAATGCCATCAAAAATGTTGCCCAAAATTCCAGGTCCTAGTTCCACTGAGAGAGGCTGCACAGAAAGTTTGAATTCATGATGATTCAGATGGGACTGTAATGAAACTGTACTGGTTATGAGTATTTAAGGTCTCTAATATTACCTTTCGAGTTCGCAAAACAGGATCATTGACCATCAAACCAGCAGTTTCTTCATAGACTGAGATTCAAAAGTGATAAGAAATAGTTTCATAAATCCAAAGTTAATATGCAAGATCTAAAGTGACTGGCGACAGAAAGCAGTATAACATGACAAAAATTCATATAATACTATTATAGTAGACAAGAATTGTCCAGTCCTGTACCCTGAATGGTAGCTGAATCACCCTCCAAACGGATAATTTCACCAATAAGCTTATCATGACCAACACGAACCAGTTCATACATAGCAGCACCTCCCATTCCATCGGCCACAACAACGGGTCCAGAAACCTGAAAATTTGAAGGCAAGAGAAAGGTCAAAGTGTTGCATTAAGACTAATTTCTTCTTAAATATCATCTTGCAGCAAAAAAAGAAAGTGCATTTCTGAGTGGACATCATAATCAAGGCTATCCGATATCAGACAAAAACCATATTTTTCCAAATTACATAATAACCAAGAAAATACAATATTATGATAATAAGTTTTAATAAAATATTCTAAAAAGGTGGCTTAGTTGATGAGGCTGATACCAATGCAAGGTGTATTAGTGGAATCTTTTGTACAATATAGTTAAATGTATCAATGTGCTGGCCAGGTCTGATAGCTAAAGGACCTTATTAAGATTTAAATCCATATATAGTTTTGGCACAGCAGGGTCCACACCACAAAACCTGAAGTATAACCAATCTAGTCAAGGACCTAAGCAAACCTTCAACTAATAAATTGTGCAGGTCATCAGGCTGGCCCTCCCCGATTGACAACAATTAAAGGCCTCCTTTGGGTCAGATTGTTTGGGGCCTTTGGGCAATACCACTGTAAAAAATAAATCAACTAAAATCTGGAGCTTTGGATATTAGAGCAAAAGTCACAAAGCAAGTAAATGGATGTCTTCTTCAACTTACCCATACAAAATTACAATGGCATCGACATCTCTAAGTGTGTGAAAGATATACAATGATCAAGCACGACAAAAAAATCAAAAAATCAAAAAATAAGTTTGACATCAAATGTACCAAAATGGGGAAGATAGTCCAGACAAGACCACTGTAGAATTGCAAACAATTATAATCCAACGATGCAGTTCTTCCACTTAGACTGCTAAAACTATTTTCACTGCCAGATCACAGAAGGAAAAAAACCCAGAAGAAAAAACAACATGATCAAGTTCTTCCTAATTTTAACTCAATGTGAATCTGAAGAGTAAATATTCATTCCGTTCCCTTATCTTTTAGGAGTAACACAGCTAGATATAATTATCTGAAGAATTGGCCATTGGAACAGAGAGTGCAAGAAACTCTTTGATAGGTGCAAATCCGCAAGAGGAAAGGACTAATTTTCATTAATAACCTGGGGGACTAGATTCTCTTGGATGCATTTGATAGGATCTTTCTGTTGAATAGGTGAAGCCATTTGCTAATCAAAAACATCAAAATTTGAACCCACTAGAATATTTCAATAATTGAACAGGAATGCCACGTTATCTATAAAGAACAAATTAGTTGTCCAATACAGTTGGAACAGCAGTTCGGTACAGAATTACAATCATCTCCAGATAAGTTCTACTTGAGCGAAGAACTAAAGGGAAAAGAAAAAGGAAAAGGGGCCATTTCTTTAAATTGTGATCTAAACATGGATTGAAGATAAATCATCACAGGGGAACATGGTCCACTGGAATATCCCAGGGGTCTATAACAACTTCATCAAGAACGCACTTAAACTTGGATTAACGCGTCAAAATCATTTACCCAATGCTCAGCTCATCTCTACCGAACTTCATCTTCGTTACTTAGCACAATTTTAATTCACTTTCTTTGTCAGAACACATCTTCTCAATTTTTACGCTCACTTCCAATCATGCCAATAACACACCGATGAATCGGCAGGACCATGAAGAAAAAGCCTAATCAGCACTTAATACACAGAATATCTGATCAACAATAGAAACCGATCCACAACAAGATATAGCGAACTTAAAGCTCCGGCGAAAAACATGAAGCACCTTACGGACGTATCCGTACTCGCTCTCCTTCTCCGAATCCTCGAACGTCGTGAGGCGATCGCCGTAGGCCATCTTCGCGGGTGAAGACCAAAAGCGGAGGCAAACACCTGATCCAACCGAAAACCTTCGATCGGACAACAAATCTCGAGCGGCAGCAACGCAACCGGAAAGCGATCCCTCGGGTTTTTGGATCGATCCGAGAGACGATGAGACCCGTAGGTCGCAAGCAGAGAGAGAGAGAGAGAGAGAGAGAGAGAGAGAGAGAGAGAGGAGGGGATTCGGCAGCAGACTGAACCCTTCTCTCACGACGTGCCACGAATATAGCGCGCAGGTTGATTTTTGTACACGTCGCTAACGGTGTGGTGTCATCGACTGCTTTAAGGGGACAGATCCTCTCCACCGTAGTTTTTACATCATCCTCTTGTTCTCGCATCTTTCCCGTCCATTTGTAAAAGTTCCGTCTGAAAACCGTTCGATCCGAATGTCATACGCACGCTGTCGGGGGAGAATCCTTATCACTTGGAGAAATGTGGGCATTGCCAACTTCACGTGATCTGTTGTGCCTCTGGCTGTGTTGTGACAGACAGCCAACAGCTGAGACGGTTATCGTGGCTGCGAAGAGGACAACGGTACCGGACAATAATCAAGCATGAGAACGCATCACCGTCCGTCCACGTCCCACGTGAATCACGCGGCGATGGATCCGTCCGACACCACATCATGTGCGACGTGACAAAATTTGAGGATCTTGTCCAATCCTCAGGAGGCATATCGACCATCTCATGATCCCTATCGTTCATCTCGGCCGCTTATTGTTATCATTCGTCACCCGTCACGTGCCACATCCAACGTAGATGGAGGATGAGAACCAATGGACGGCAATGATGTGAAATTTCAGTCCTCTATACAAAGTGAACTGTAGAGGATCCCATCCAATGTTAGATCCTGCTCCCAGACCAGGGGAGGTTGCAGTTGACCTGGCTCGGATTAGGCGAGGACCAACAGGAACGGGTCGGGTTGTTTTGGATGTTGGATTTATCCGACCCGTTTAAGTCGGTTATAGTAAACCCCTAAATTAGGCTTAAGATTGACTCATTTAACAAAGAATTACTCTAGTTTTGGACACGTTATGTGTTTGGATAATAACATGTTATATTTTTCCGAGTATTAAGTCCACCTAAACCGTGTAAAGTGGATAATTATGAAACTTGATTATTCGTCCCAGTGTACTACGTATTGCATTAACATTTGACAAATAGTAAATTAGGCTAATTACATATATCCTTATAGTTAGACTTTTTTTATATCTTGAACTTTATATTTAAAAATTTTAAATTAAAATCTTTATAATTATAAAAGTAAAATATTTAACATTATTTATCTAACATTCACTTTATCGATAGAAAATATAATACATGTTGATTGACACAAAGATAATGAGCTAGAAGATAATTTTAGTGGTGATAGTCGACGATAGTGCCATGGCTAACTGTTGTGGTGGTGATCAACGATAATGATATAATGGTTGGCCTTATTGTTAGAGCTAGCCCCAGGATATTTACCAAAGGATAATTTTGGCAACACAACAAAGACAATAAAGCGGAAAGAATAAAGCGACAAGAACAAACAAAACACCAGAACACCAGATATACGTGGTTCGGTCAATTGACTTTGACCTACATCCACGGAAGAAAGAGGAGCAAATTACTATTATAAAAGAGGGACACTTACAAATGCCTTAGGAAATGTTCCTAGGCCATAAAACACCTTTAGCTTCCTAAACAAGAAGACTTCAAACCATAAGCAGGTTTTCTTGTGATGCCTGCTGTACTTCTTGTGGTGTCTGTGGTACTTCTCGTGGTGTGTCTAACATCAAAGCTCAGGCCCTTATTTATAGTTCCAAGACGAGACAACAAGTCTGATTTTCCCGATGTGGGACTATGGGACTTGCCAAACTAACAAATCTCCACCTTGGCATGTCCCAACAAAACTTGCTCCACCTTCTTCACAAAAGCCCCAACGGGCAATCACCAACAATGAACACCAACCAAGTCCAAGCACTGCTTGAACTTGTAAACCGGAAGAGGCTTCGTAAACATATCAGTTGGATTGTCCTTCGTATAAATTTTCTGAACAAGGACCTTTCCCTCAGCAATCAACCACTTAGCGGAATTATCAAAAGAAACTGCATCTGAGTAGGAAGTAGGCTCACCAACTTCACTTGTCTCTTCTGCAACAGAGAAAGCATATGCAACCAAATTTGCATATCTTTGTGGTGGTCGAATATCTCTCTGTGGTCTATCCTTGGCTATGGAATATTGCTCTTCCTCTGGATCATCTGTGTCAGTAGACTCGGGACCACCTACTGGCATTCTTTGAGTAGAAGAGTTCGACTTAAAGGAATCTGAACTCCCAATCTCAAGCTCCACCTGCTTCTGTGCACTATCATTTGTACAACTAGTAGATTCCTCTTTAGAAGATAGCATAGATAATTCATCAAAAGTAACATCTCTATTGATTATAAATTTTGGGGATTTGGGATCAGGACACCATAATCTGTATCCTTTCACCCCAGAAACATACCCAAGGAAAATACACTTTTTAGCCCGAGGCTCTAATTTTCCTTCATTTACATGCATGTATGCTGGGCACCCAAAAATTTTAAAATCAGAATAATCAGTAAGAGTACCTGACCAAACTTCCTCTGGAGTTTTAAAGTTAAGTGCTGCAGAAGGAGCGCGGTTGACAACGTAACAGGTCATATTAATCGCCTCTGCCCAAAAGTCTTTTGTCAACCCTGCATTTGAGATCATACACCTCGCTCTCTCCAAGAGTATTCTATTCATACGTTCAGCCACACCATTTTGCTGAGGTGTCATCCTAACAGTGCGATGCCGAACGATTCCTTCATTTTTGCAGAATTCTTCAAAGTCACCTTCACAAAATTCCATGTCATTATCTATTCGAAGCCGCTTAATCTGTTTACATGTTTGCTTCTCAATCAAAGCCTTCCATTGTTTAAAGGTTAGAAAAACATCATTTTTATGCTTCAGAAAATAAACCCAAACTTTCCTGGAATAATCATCAATGAAAGTCAACATATACCTGGTACCACCCTTAGACTGAACTTGAGCTGGACCCCAAAGGTCTGAATGAATATAGTCAAAAGTACCTTTCGTTTTGTGAATTGCCGGAGAATTGAAGCTGACTCTTTTCTGCTTTCCAAAAATGCAGTGTTCACAAAAGTCCAGTGGCCCAGTACTCTGTCCGCAAAGTAGACCTCTTTTGCTCAATATGCTCAAACCTTTCTCGCTCATATGACCCAAACGCATATGCCATAATTTGGTGATGTCAGAATCAGACAATGATGATGACGAAACTACAACTGAACCTGTGATAGTAGTTCCCTGCAGAATATACAAGCTACCAGACCTACAAGCTTTCATAACAATAAGGGCATTTCTAGAAACTTTCATAACTCCACCTTCAGCTGTGTATTTATACCCAAGGGCCTCTAGGGTGCCTAAAGAGATGAGATTCTTTTTCAAATCAGGAACATGTCTAACATTAGTGAGCGTCCTCATAATACCATCATGCATTTTAATTCGGATTGTTCCTCTACCAACAACATCACATGCGGCATTATTGCCTATCAAAACAATTCCACCATTACAAGATTCATATGTGGAAAACAAATCCCTATTGGGACACATGTGATAAGAACAACCTGAATCTAAAATCCATTCATTTTTAGACTTTGTCCTGTCATCAGTAGCAAAGAAAATATTTCCAAAATTCTCATCAGATGCTACACTAGCTTCAGCGGATTCAATAGTTTTCTCAACAAATTTTTCCTTTTGCTTTAATTTATTTTTCAATTTAAAGCAATCAGATTTAATGTGCCCCATTTTATGACAATATCTGCATTCCAAATTTCTATGTCTGGATTTAGATCTAGATTTAGATCTACTACTGTCAAATTCTCTTTTATCCATTTTATCCCTGACAACCAGACCCTCAGCCTGATTTCCTCTACTTTCCCAAGTGATATTCTTGTCTATCTGCTCCTTAGATTTCAGTGCAGATTTAATTTCTTGATACGAAACTGTTTCTTTTCCATAAATCAAAGTATCACGGAAATACTTAAAAGATTGGGGAAGAGAACACAAGAGCAACAAAGACTTATCCTCATCATCAATTTTTGCATCTATATTCTCCAAATCCATAACCAAAGAATCAAACTTATCAAGATGCGAGAGTATAGATGTACCTTCAACCATCTGAAGCATATACAGACTCTGCTTCAAGTAGAGACGATTCTCCACTGTCCTCTTCATGTACAAGGCTTTAAGTTTGTCCCACATGCTCTTAGCCGTAGTCTCCGTAGCTACCTCCTGTAAAACCTCGTCAGAGAGGTTTAGAATGATGCTGGATCGGGCCTTCTTATCCATACCCGCAAGATCTTCCTTTGATGTACCATCTGGAATGTTCTCAGCACCTTGAAGTACCAAATCAACTCCGTCTTGAACCATAATGGCCTCCATCTTGAGTTGCCATAAGCCGAAGTTGACATTTCTGTCGAATTTCTCGACAACAATCTTTGTTATTGTCATCGTTGCCAAAAGATCCCAGAACCAGGCTCTGATACCAGTTTGTTAGAGCTAGCCCCAGGATATTTACCAAAGGATAATTTTGGCAACACAACAAAGACAATAAAGCGGAAAGAATAAAGCGACAAGAACAAACAAAACACCAGAACACCAGATATACGTGGTTCGGTCAATTGACTTTGACCTACATCCACAGAAGAAAGAGGAGCAAATTACTATTATAAAAGAGAGACACTTACAAATGCCTTAGGAAATGTTCCTAGGCCATAAAACACCTTCAGCTTCCTAAACAAGAAGACTTCAAACCATAAGCAGGTTTTCTTGTGATGCCTGCTGTACTTCTTGTGGTGTCTGTGGTACTTCTCGTGGTGTGTCTAACATCAAAGCTCAGGCCCTTATTTATAGTTCCAAGACGAGACAACAAGTCTGATTTTCCCGATGTGGGACTATGGGACTTGCCAAACTAACACTTATCAATGTCGATCTGAACATCACGACGATGAGAAAAAGGAGGTAGAGCGGTGAGGCATCTGTGTTGGTGCTGGAGAAGGAAGAGACGAGAAGTGAGGCATCTTTATCGACGTCGTGACAGCAGGTGATGATTGATATAAAAATGATAGACAAAAAGATAGTTTTAATGGTGGTGGTTGACGACAACAATACAGTGGTTGGTTTTGTCGATGTCGATCCGAATATTGACAATGATAAGGAAGAGGAGATAGGGTGGTGAGGTATATGTGTCGGTGCTTAAGGAGGAAGAGAAGGGAGGTGGGCATCTTCATCAATGCATCACTGCTCTACCTCCTCTTTGTCCTCCAGCACTGCATTGCATTTGTCTCAATATTGGAGGAGGAAGATAAGGTAGGTGAGGTAACTACGTTGTTGACAATGAGGAGAGAGAAGGAAGAGGAGGTAGGTGAGGTAGAGCAGATACAATCGATCAATCTCGAAACCCCAGCAAAAATAGCAATTACCAATCCGAAGGCTAACCATAGTGCAACGATCCATTGTTTCTACATCGTCTCACTTGCCATATCCATCATCGCTATCTTTCTGATAGTCTCCCTCATCACCACGGTGTCATATGTGAGTGGGAAGCAGGACGGGGGATTATTGTCTCTCCTGTCATCGGATCTGTAGTCTTTAAGCCTCCATTTTATGCAATGATCAGTTCTCATTATCTGATCAAATCCCCTCCGATCACAGGTGGAGTTGATCCAGAAGCATGTCAGTGACCACGTTGCTACAGCAAGGCATACGTGTCGTTTGCGTATCAACTAAAGCTCGAGAGCTCGAAACAGGCGTACTGAGCTCACTTGCAACCTCTCCCTCCTTGTCACCTACCGTTGCTTCCTTGAATCCATCCCTCCATTGGACAAAAGGACCGTTTGAAGATTTGTGCTTCTTTGAATCCATCCCTCTATTGGAAAAAAGGACCGTTTGAAGATTTGACAGCAACATTGACACAAATGCCTCACTTGCCTCATCTTCTTGCTCCCTCCTCATCGTCAGCAACACAAATGCCCCACTTGCCTCCTCTTCCTCCTCTAGTGTTAACACAAATGTAGAACGATGCCGGAGGAGGATGAGGAGGTTGTTGAATCTTGGATTTTGATAATGAAACCAATCGATATGTTTTTATGTTTTAATCTATGTTTTGAGTGATGCAGGATGCTTCGATCAGGATGAGACAATTAAAGCAGAAAAAATCATGTTGTGCTGGATAAACATGTCAAAAGATTGGACGTCGGGCCGGTGGATCAATCGACGTATCGACAGAAGGCTTCGGACCGTAGATTTGAGCATTGGGCCAAGAAGAGCGGATATTGCACCAAGGATATCGGAGTTGTGGAGTCAATTGACCGATTGGGCAATAGGCCGCAAGATAGGACGATGCGTCGAAGAATCGAACAAAGCGTCGAGAGACCAATGACATGCCAGACAACTTGATTAATGCTTAGTATTAATTGTCTAGATCAAAGTGTGTTTTTACATGTGCAGGATTAACTACGATAGCAAGGCATGAAGCAAAATGAAGTCCTAGAGTCAAGGACACGATTACGTTGGGAGTTCGAGAGTTCGTCGGAAGTTCTGGAGGAACCAGTCGAGAAGTCTAGGAGCTTGCTAGAGAAGCTCATCGGAACTCGCTAAGAAGATTGTCGTGAAGTCCAGGAGTTCGCTGGAAGCTCGTCGAAAGAATAGACATAGGGACTTGTTTTACTTAGCAAATGTCTTATGATTTCATAGTTAGCACGTAATTGGGCTTGGATTTGGGCCAACCCAATTAGGGGCCAGCTAGGCCCATGTAAGAACTGTGTTGGGCCCAATAAGAAGCCCAAATAACGCCCCAAGAAGTCTCACTATCGTGGCACAATCTTCGAGACTATGTCAAGCGGTGGTACCACCAGTTTGGGCGATTGTACTGCCCCTGGCAGGGTGCTAGGCGATGGTACCGCCCAGCACTGCACCCCAGGCAGTGGTACCGCCCAACGTAGGCGGTAGTACCACCCGTGCCCGGGGAACCCGGGATGGGAAAGTTTTAGGCTCCAAGTTTGAATTAACTTGAAGCCTATAAATACTCCTCTCATCCCTAGTTAAAGCATACAAGCACAAAGAGTTTTATAGTGATAAAACGCTACTGCAATCTCTTTAGAATTTCTCTTCTCTATTCCAACTTTAGAATTCTGTTTAGAGAGGAGTGTATGTGCTTGTAAGGGTTTTCTCCTAAACCCGATAAAAGGAGAAGAGGAGTGTAAAAGGTGATTGGCCTTCGCATATTGAAGGAAGGCCTCTAGTGGACGTCGGTGACCTCGTCGGAGGAGGAAGCCAAAAGTAGATGTAGGTTAAGATTGACCGAACCACTCTAAATCTCGGTTTGCATTTACTTTCTGCTATTTATTTTAACTGCAAATTGTGTCCATTGCTTTACATCTACTGCACTTCCGTATGCTTTCAATTTAAGTTAAGTTTCCGAAAACGGTTTTACGTCGGAAATGGTTTTATCGTATGAAAGTTTTTAAACCATCGTGATTTTACCGCTGTATTAATTCACCCCTCCCCCTCTTAGTGTCGACCCTGATCCTAACAAAGATAGAATAATATGATACTAATGCGGATGCCTCACCTCCCCCATCTTCCTCCTCTAGCATTGACATAGATGTCTCACCGCTTTGTCTCCTCTTCCTCCTTGTCGTTTATTCGGATCGATATAACAAAGCTAACCATCATATTGTTATCGTTAATCATCACCATAAATCATCATCTGTTATCACTATTGAAATTATCTTTCTACCCATCATTTTTATACCATTCATACATATATTATCACGTGTTATATCTTTCATCGTTAAAACCAACGACATTAGGATAATTAAGTTACATATTTTACTTTTATGATCATAGAAATTTTATTATAAACTTTTTAAGTTTAAGATCAAGACGTCGAAGAGGTCTAAGTACGTTGGTTGGCTAACATGTAATTAGCCCGATTAAACCAGTTAGATTTATTACGCGGGCATCATCCGCCGTCCGAGAAGCGCCAACTCAAATTTCTTCCTCACCCCTTCAAAAACCTTTAAACGGAGGGGGAATCGAGCCACTCGCTTCCCTCTATAAGCGCGCGCTTCCCTCAGTTTCAGCTCCGTCCGGAGGCCAAAGACGGAGAGGGATGCGACGACTCCGCTGGGGTTTCGTCTCGATCCGAACTCGGGTATCGGCAAAAGCCCCTTCCATCGTATTTTGTTATCTTGTCAATGAAGATTCAACGCTTTTCTTCAAGATCCAATGTTTTAATACACATGCGAAGGTTGAATCTGAGCTTTGTACTCCTCGGCATCCAAATTCTAGCGATGTGAATATGTGCAGATTCTAGTAATCTGTGGAACTTAGTTTGCCTTCATTAATGTGTTGCCAAGAAGCTGGTAGGGTTTTATTCGAACCGATATTTGCATATAGGTTAGTTAGTATGTGAGAATTGGTGCTTTATGTTTCCATAGATCCAAGACAAGCCTTTATGTTTAGAACAGCCAAGCATGCGAATTTAGACTCAAGTAGATTCGACCAGTAAATTGAAACTAAGCTTCTAGATTTTCATCCTCAAAATGGGTCAATCTAGCAAGTTGCCTCAGGAAAGGAGAGAACATGGACTCATAATTGGGACATGTGCTTTCCTGGAAAGGATGTCTTCCGTTCTATAAGCTGATGCTGGTCCCGATGTCATCCATAGGCCTGTGAATGCTAAATGGTCGTGCAACTGTTAGTGTCTGCGGTTCCTCCTTGTGTATGACATTGGATGTACAGGTGAATTTGGGTTACGATCATCAGCAAGTACATTTATTGTTAGCTATCTTCAAGAAGGTTGCATATTAGAAAGACATTTGTAACAAATATAGTATTTTGAAGGTAAATACAATAAATCCACAATTTTATCACATTAAGCAACGAAATAAGTCAGAGAAATAAAGAGTATTAAAATGGGAAAGGAAACAAGAGAAGAAAGGGAAAAGATTACAAAACTCTTGAAAGCTGAGAGCCAAGAAATCTTCAAAATCAAATATCACATAACTGAAGTCTCTGAACCAGAATGTTGTGCAAGTGCAATGAACAATGTCAAATGGTAATCAAAAGCCCAGTTGAAGAGTCCCTTAATTCTTTCCTTCAGCTAGCCCATCATGAGGAAATCTATAAGCATCTTCATCTGGGAGGAAAGTTTTCTCCTTAGTGTCCCCCCAAAAACCAAGGACCGAGCTCCAAAGAGCATGTCAGGGGTTCCTAAAGGAGGAAGCTATAGAGCACAGGAAAATAATGTGATTAATAGTTCTGTCCATCAAAGAGTAGAGGGGCAAGAAGGATCCTGAAATTCTTCCTTAGGAAAAATCTCCCTAGAATGGGTTTATTTTTTAATGCCAGCAACATGAAACTGACATATATATGTTGAAGTTGAACCATCTTGTGTTTAATTCTCAATCATATTGTGTAATTGTCATGGGTTTGTTGCTTTCAGTATAGATGGGAACCTACTCTAGTCAGCTCATGCACAAGCCACAAGGTCAGATGAATGATTCTTGTCATAGCATGTGCTTACTATGCCATGCTCCACTGACATGCATGGTCACCTGAATATACATGTATGCCACTGACATGGTCAATGTGAATGGTCCTTGATATTGTTGATCCGTTAAATTGCTTTCTGTTTCCAGTAACATGTACCTATATTAAATAAGCATTCATTTCTAGAGTCATCTTTATTTGGATTTGATCACAAATTTCCTGCCATTAGTAGTTATATCATGAGAGCCTAATGCAACTACATGAAGAGCAATGTTTGGATGGGACCAACGTGTTAACTTTGTACTGGCGAGTATGATGATTGACTTTGTGCTTATTGACTTCATGAGCATGTCCACTATATGTGTTATTGGATTCTTTAACTTCTGAAGTCCTCAGGCAGTATGCTAGAGAATTTGTCGAAATAAATATATGATAATGTGATAGCAGATGTTGCAACATGTTCCTTTACATCCAGATTTTATTTTGATTCTTGTCATAGTCAATACATCGTTAGGATTTTAATAGTTGATATCAGCTACTTATTAGAGTTCTTAGGTAGATGCTTCTATTTCCTAATATATTATTGCAACTTGATGCTGACCAGTGTCGTGATTATTTCCTTGCATCTTGCATATGATTTTGACTGATAAAACCAACATATTATCATTGTTGATGTAATCATATTTGATTTCCCCTGAATTGTCTCCTATCAAAGCCATCATGGGGACCTTATATAATCTAGAAAAGACTTGAATAGCCAAGTGGAGACGAACTGACCTAAAATGGACAGCAATATGGAACTTGTGAGCATGTGAATAGCAAGAAGACTATAGGACTTGAATCCAAACTTGTTTTCTTTTTCTATCTGGAGTTTTTCATACTTATTTTTGTATCTAAAATCCCTTACTATTATTCAGTCATTGGTGCAGAGTCCCCGAATAAGTTATTCACTGACAGATTTTGTTTTGTTTTCCACTACACCACCTTCTTCTAGCCTGAAGAAAGTTGAAATAATTATAAATGTATACAACAAATCTTTTATGGGGCCTGTACATTATGATTGCTACATGAGCATTTGTAGAAAATCTTGATGTTTCAAGTATTCGTGTTCTTGGTTATTTGCCTTTAAAAGTGAAGATAATGTACAGCATGATTAGCTTGCCTAAGATTTAGGTATTTACCAGTGTCATATCAACCAGGTTATTTGCCCCTTTGGTTCCAGCATTTGTACCATGAATGATCACCACCGACAGCAATTCTAATCAAGCAAGAACTTTGCATGAGAAGCAGAGAGCCAAGTGTAGCCAAGGACAAACTTGCCGACAACTTGCAGTGAAGGCACTCTTCTTCGGCAAGTCATCTTTGGCTGCATTTGACTCTCTGTATCTTCAGGCAAAGCCCTTGTCAAAAAACTCAACTTTTATTCCTGATGTTAAAGCGGCAGCAGGTAAGCAACTCTATTCTTTACAACATGAATGATCACCACCAACAGTAATTCTAATCAAGCAAGAGCTTTGCATGAGAAGCAGAGAGCCAAGTGTAGCCAAGGACAAACTTGCCAACAACTTGCAGTGAAGGCACTCTTCTTCCAGCATGCGCCGGCAAGTCATCCTTGGCTGCATTTGACTCTCTGCATCTTCAGGCAAAGCACTCGTCAAGAAACTCTGAACTATTCTTCCTGATGTTAAAGCAGCAGCGGGTAAGCAACTCCATTCTCTTCATTGCACCACCCCATCTTTCATATTTTCTTCTGCATCTTCTAAGAGCTGGTATATATAGGCGAGGGCTGTCCACTAGATAGTAATTTGTGTAAAGGCATTAAATAAGGTGGAAATTTGTTTTACATCTTGAGGAATTCCATGGCCCACAAGGTTTGTAATGCCACTTTGTATCTTTCCTTCTATAGTCGGCATGATGACGGTGAGGTATCAATACAGAACTGGGCCATTTACCATAATTTAAGGGATTGTGTTCCTAAAAAGAAGGTTGTAGATTTGGAGGTGGTGGTGATTCACTGCTCGGTTGCTTTTCTAAGTTATTAGGCTGTTGGAGAAAATGCTTTTGATTGTAGGCAAGTGCGAGATCTGGAGGGACACGTGTGGTTTATGATCCAAAGATTGAGACCCGTCTTGCCCATGTAAATATATTAAAAAAAGAAAACACTCATTATTTAAAAGAGTGTTTGACTACTTCTTTTGCTTTTCTACTCCTTTTTTCAAGTATTGTTAGTATTCTCAAACCACATAGGCTAGCTCTGATTATGATAAGGTCATGATGTTGAAGTCTCTTCTGTGTGGTGTTATTGAGATATGTTCTTAAGCTCCATTGTCAACGTATCATTCTGTGTTAGCCATTCTCTCTGGAATTGTTATTCACAATTGCTTAGTCTGAAATAGATGCTAGGATATTATAATGCTGTCCTTTCCAATTTTCATTACTGATTTCTCTTCCATAGGTCTGGCTATTCAGAATAATTAGCATTGGTATCAATGTACCGCTGTTGATCGTAACTGTACTTAGGCTTAGCATAATTCATGCCCTTTGTCTTTCTTTGGTTGAAAAAAAATCTAATGTGATTTGTATATAGGACTGTTAAAAGGTTTTCTTCCAGAGCTGGAAGAGTAGGATTATTGAGTTGCTTCTTTTAGATATGATGATTTCCTGCTGATACAATATGATAACTGAGAAAAGAGTTCTACTGTTAACAGCATTGACTTCTATCAGGTGAATTATTGGCAAGATTATATCTCTAAAGTTGTTTTGCAAAACAATTTGTTTGATGCTCATCATTCATTGTCATTAACACTTCTTTTTGTCATCCATGAACTTGCTTTAATGGTGCATTCTTGCTTTGTCGGTTTGTGCTTAAAATTTGGGTTAATGACTACACTTGGCCCAGTCAAGATTAGCTGCCGCAATCTGAAATTTGCTCCATTTTGGCTGGTGGGTTTAATTTCAATACCCTTTTGACATTGAAGGGGTCACTGGAGTGTGTGCTTCATATTTCAAAAGATGCGCGACATATCTTCTCCTTTTGTTTGAAATTGAATGATCGAGCCTTTGTCCAGAGGTGGTAGGTTCACTGGATTGTTTTGAAGTACATGTGCCTTTTCTGGTGACGAATCTGATTCTGTGAAAGGATGGTGGGGGTCATTTAATTTAGATCTAACTCGTGTCCGCATGAGGTCCACCTACCTAATTATTCCATGGTTCATAAATTTATATACCCTACCCACAACTTTAAATTTTTTTAATTATTGTTTCATTTTGTCTTTTGGCATATGTTTTTGTGGTGAACCATCTTGCTTGCAATTCTTTTTTCTGTTTTCATGTTTTTTGTTGCTTCAATCTCTAAGAGTTAATGTATAGGGATAAGATTAGCAAGAGAGTCAATTATCAAAAACATAGATCCTTCACCTAGATATTCATTATGGAACTGACACAAAATCTTTCCTACACTACATAAGATAGATAAATAATTCTACATGAACTGTTAAATAACTCAATCATTTGACTTCATTATCAAGGAGATGTCCCTCCCAAGACCATGAGTGCTGATAGAAGATAAGAAGGATTTGATAGAGTGGAGGATTTTCCTTTGGATTTGTATCCAAAGAGTCAAATTTGCTCAAGGCCATTCTGAGCCTCCTACACCAAGGACATGATCAAAAGCTCACCTTGATGAAAGTGTAACAAATTTAACAGTGTGAGTCCAGTTAATTGGGCATGGCAATTGATTTAGTTTACTGTTGCAATATCTTCTCCATATTCTAGGCAGATCTTATCTCAGTGTTACAAACTTGAACAATGAAAATGAGTCATCTATCGAGCTGTGAGCTGCTGATGTAAAGGCATGTGCATGTTTGGTCCACATCTTTCCACATTGATCCATTTGTATGGTTAGAACAAGTTTGTATAGTCAAGGACTGGTTGACCATGATGTTGAAATGTTTTCGCAGTCCTGGTTATTTTTTATCAATGTGATTTACTGGAAGATCAAGCTTAATTAGGAGCATAGTTATCAAGTAGATCGGATTGGCTAATCTGATTTGGTTATTGAATCAAAAATCACAAAAAATGTAAATGCCTAATTCAGAATGACTATAAGCCGAAAGAACGGGTCGGTTTTGGAATGCTCATAGAATGAACATAAACTACTTGTAACAATAATCATTTGACGATACATTGTCATTTACAGGGTGTTTGATTGTCAAAAATTGGAAATGCCTACAAGTTGACATTTCTTGTTTAAAGTGTTGAGCTAGCTTTCACTCTAGGTCGGCATAAGTTGTCTGGATTAATGTAAGCCTTGTGAATGGATTAAAGTTAACTGTTTAATTGCATGAAGGATCATGTGGCCTTCTAATATCACTGATTCATTGTTATCTGTTAGTGAAAACTTAGAAATCAGACATAGATATGGAGGTATGTGTGTTCAACCATCTTGTGGTTCCATTCTTATCATATTGTCGCAAATCATAGGTATATTGTTTGCAGAATAGAGGGGTGCCTGGCCATTCATCAGGCCATGCATGATTTTTGTCATAGCATGTGCTTACTATGCAATGCGCTACCGACGAGCATGGTCACCTGACCAATATCAGGATACATGTATGCCACTGATAGTGGTATGGGTTGCTTTGAATAAAGAATATATTCACCATGAACATTTCTTGATATTGTTATTTAACTATATTGCTTTTTGTTTCCCCAATAACATGTACCTACGTTAGATATGTACTCATTCTCAGGACATCTTTATTTATGTTTTATCATGAATTGCCTACCATAACTACTTTTACAGTTTACACCATGAGTGCCTCATGGAATCATGACTCATGAAGGTCCCAACTTGATAATGAGGATTGTGATGACTAACATTTACATAGGTGCTTCATGAGCATGTCAACATTCGGTATAAATGAGTGCTTTGACTTTAAAGTATTCTGTCAGGCTCTCTCTAGCATTGCGCTTTGACTTCTAAAGTATTCTGTCAGGCTCTCTCTAGCATTGCTTTGGATGGGTTATTAATTCTGAAGATGTCATCATAAATTGAGTCCGTTGGTGGTAACAAAGCAAGGACTTATGGTAGAGACACTGCCTGAATGTATATATTCTAGTGTGCTAGTAGGCGTTGCAACATTCAAGATGTTACATTCAGTTGTTCATATCAGGCATCACAAGTTATACATGCAATGTGTAGTTTGTTATTACAAATGCTTGCTATCTGAATCTATGATTAGTAAAACTTAATATGATTGGTTCCTTTGCATCCTTACAGCCAATAGTCAATAAAAGTATAGGATTTTGATAGTCCAAATCAGTTACTCTTGCAAATTCTCAGTTTGATACTTATAATTCCTAATAGGTTATTGCAACTTGATGCTGAAGTGTGTCAATTAATCATTTCCTTGTATCCTGCATTTGTTTTTGATAGATAACGCTAGACATTGTCAATGCTATTATCTTATATGTTCCACAAATTGTCCCCTTTCTTAGTCATCATAGGGGCCATATATATTTCCAGAAAAGATCTTGAAGATCTAAGTGGAGATTAATGTGTTCAAACTTGAAAAGTACCAGACTGGCCTAGAATGGACTGCTATATGGAACTTGTAAGCATGTAAACCTGAATTAGCAAGATGACTCCAGAACTTGAACCCCTACTTACTTTCTTTTTCTACTTGAGTTTTTCATACATATTACTGTATGAAAAATTCCTTGTTATCATGCAAATAGTGCTGACTCTTTGGATGTGTGATCACCAACAGTTTTTGCTTTATTTCCCACTACTCCACCTTCTTATGTAGCCTGTAGAAAGTTGATATAATTATAAATATACTCAACAAATCTTTTCTGGAGCCTGTAATTGTTACTTATGCATGAGTATTCATAATAATCTTGAGCTTTCCGGTATTCCTGTGTTCTTGGTTGTTTACATTAAAAATGAAGACAAGGTGCAATATCATTTCCCTACCTGAGTTCAGGTACTTACCATTGTCATACAAACCTGGTTACTTGCCACCTAGGTTCCCGTGATTTGCAACATGATTGATCACCAATGACAGCAGCCCTAATCAAGCAAGAGCTTTGCATGAGAAGAAGAGAGCCAAGTGTAGCCAAGGACAAACTTGCCGACAACTTGCATGTGAAGAGACTCTTCTTCCAGCTTATGCCGGCAAGTCATCCTTGGCTGCATTCCACTCTCTTCATCTTCAGGCAAAGCCATCGTCAAGCAGCGGCAGGCAAGCAAACTCTATTCTCTTCATTGCACCATCCCTTCTCACATTTTTCTGCTGCATCCTCTAGTCTGATACAAGAGCTGGTATATATAGTCAAGGCTTGTCAATAAATAGTAATCTTTGTGAAGCCATTGAATAATATGGAAAATTCTTGTGCACCTTGAGGAATCCCACGGTGCTTGTGGTTTGCAGTGCTACTTCTGATCTTTCCTTTTTCAGTTGGTGTGATGACTCATGAGGTATCAAAACAGAAGCTGGCCATTTATCATAAGTTCAAAGGGATTGTGGTCCTCAAAAGAAGGCTGTAGATATGGAGATGGTGGTGATTTACTTGTTAGTTGCTTTTATAAGTTGTTAGGCTGTTGCTGGAATGGTCTTGATTGTAGGCGAGTCTGAGATATGGAGGGGACTCGTGTGGCTCATGATCACGAGCTTGTTAGTTCTTTGACTACTTCTTTTGCAGTTTTTTTCCTCCTTTTTTCATGCATTGTTTGTTAGCATTCTCAAACTTCATAGGCTATCCCTTACTATGATGAGGATCTTGATGTATGGTGCTATTGAAATTTGTCCCTAAGTTCCATTGCTAATGTCTCATTCTCTGCAAGCCCTTCTCTCATGATTTATCATACAGGATTGCTTTGTCTGGTATAGATGCTTGAATACTTTATAGGATGCTTGCCAGTTTCCATTAGCGAGGTTCCTTTCCATTGGTCTGGTTGTGTATGGTAATCAGCACTAATATAGCAAGGTATTCTACGTAGACGCTTATTGTGCTTTATGGTTTGAAGAAAACTTAAGGTGATTTGTTTGTATTTCTCTGTTGAAAGGGGTGTTTTTCCGACCTGGTAGTATTAATGAGTTGCTAGTTTCTTTTTAGATTTGATGATTGATTGCTGTTATAGTATGATCTCCTAAAAAGGAATTTTACTGTTAACAGCAATGACTTTTCACAGGCGAATTCTTGGTTAGAGTGCACCTGTAAAGTTGTTGTGCGAAGCAATTTATATAATGCTAATCATCCATTGTCATTAACTCTTTTTTTTGGTGTCATCTTTAAACTTGCTTTAAAGGTCCATTCTCTCTTGTCGGATTGTGCTAAAAAGTTGGGGTGATGACTACAATGGGCCCAGTCAAGATTAGCTGCTGCAATCTCACACTTGCTCCATTTTGGCTGGTGGGGTTCATCTGACTCGACGCACTGGGATCGCATCTGTTCCAATACCCTTTGGACACTGAAGGTGGTCGCTCGAATTCATGCTTTCCATTTCAAAAGATAGGACAGATCTCCTTTTGTTTGAGATTGAGTCGTCCGGCTTTTGTCCATAGGTGGTGGGTTCACTGGATAATTTGGAGCAGCTACTGAAGAATCTGATTCTGTCAAAGGATAGCTGGGGTCACTAATATTTGATCTGAGATGTGTCCCTCTGAGGTCCACTTACCTAATTATTCCACGGTATGCTGTTTATGAACTTCTACTCTTTGCCTGTGATTCTCATATATTTTTTTTATTGCCTTTTGCATATGTTTTCTTGGTCAACTTGCTTGTGTTTCTTCTTCTTTAATGTTTCTTGTTGCTTCAATCTCTATAAGATTAATCTGTAGAGAAACAAAATTATCTAGATAGTAGATTATCAATGCACGTAGATCCTTCACAATCCTAGTCCATCTGACATGAAATCTTTCCTGCGCTTCAAAAGCTGGGTAAATAATATTACATGACTTCATTATCCAGGAGATCGTCTCCCGAATTAAATCCTTTTTAGGGAAGATAAGAAGGGTTTAATAGAGTAGCAGGATTTGTATCCATAGGGTCTGGAACATTTCTCTAGGCCATTCTGGGCCCGATGGGCCTCCTCCTACACCAATGACATGATCAAAAGCAAATTTTGATGAGCGAGACCAACAAATTTGGCAGCCAGCATATCATAGTTAATTGGGCATCTCGGATGATTTACTTAAAGCATTGCAATATCTTCTCCTCAAGTAGTATACTTCTAGTCAACCAAACGCTTGCAAACATATTACGTGTAGCAAAGAGAGTAGCAATCACCTCATTTGTGGGCATCTAAATTCTCTTGAGTGTTATTAACAACATGAAACAAAAGAAAAAATATTTAAAGTTACCACAAGATATTGGAATGAAACTCTAGATTGATGTAAAATGTTTTTTATTACACATGAGCTAACAAAATGATCTAAGGATTAGTGATCTTGTGGCTGGCCTTGTCATTAAAATTTTGACATAAGATTCAGATTAGTTATTGGGCTGGGTTGCATGGATGGGCATACCACTTCCACTTTGACAAGGGAAGAAACAATTTTATACAATTAGGATATTGTTTGGATTTTTCTCTTTTAAATGGTATCTTTATGCTTAACAATGTTGTTAGTGTTATGGAAGATAGAGTAACATACTGAGCATCTTATGAGTGTTTACTGTCTTTATATTGCAAAATAGAGAAGGACGCAAATCCTTGATGTTTTTCCATAATGGTACCAATTGCCATTGACACCTTCATAGGTAAATATTGACATAATTGAATGTTGAACTACAATTATGAGAGCTTCACAGAATTACCTTTGTATGATCTGTTGTAAATCTTCATGCAGAAACATGGCTTTGAATGTTGAACTACTTGTTATTCTGATGGAGTTGGTACCAACAAGCACTATCCTCTTTAACAAGCTACTCTTCTTTTTTGCATAATTATGCAGAACCTTTGATAGGTGTGCAAACCCATTGGAGCATCGCTTAGCTTGAGGCCTGATGATTGAGGTCACAATGCGACGGCATAGATTTGCCCTCTCATCAGAGTGCATGCATCACTTAGTGGGAGAGTTCGAACGATCTGGGGGTATCTGTACGGTCGAAAGGGTTATCGACAGCTTCATTCAGAGCATAGGCACAAATTTGCCCATGGAGGTTTTCTTGCTGCTCTCCGATCCTGAGGAATTGGTGCCTGTTAAAATTCACAAACAACAAAGGTTTAGCCGAAATCTTTATTGGCCATAAGAGGCAGAGCCATAATGCATAGATAGGGTGAACTAAGACTTGATGCATGGTCATGAAGAAGCAAACATAGATCACAGAAGAAAAGAGGAAACTGGAATGAAGTAAGATGGGGGCAAGAAGGTGTCATATACCATTAAGGAATCTAGTCTTGCTTCTCCTGCTTCATTGCCATGGTTATCATCCATGTCCTGCTCCTGATCCTCATTGACCATTTTGCCACGATCATCACTGTGTTCCTTTAAGTTGGTGTAGGCGGTGGATGAACTCTTGATGTAGCAGATGTACTTGTGTTGGTCATCCTGGATGTAGACTATTGGGACATGGCTGAGCCTGGGCCACTCCTCGCCATTCTGAAGACAACTACGAAGCAATTGGCTGCTGCCCTCGATGTCGAGTCTCTGAAGCGCAGTGAATTGTGCTTGCAGGCCTGTCACCAGCCACTTCGGCAGATAACTCATTTTATTGTTGGATACTTCCAAGAACTCGAGTGCAGGGAGATCAGAGACACTTTCCAGGCCTGATTCATCGTGTATTTGCATTCTTTTCATGGAAGAGAAGCCGCAGATCGACTTCAGACTACCAACACCTTTAGTCTGCAATCTGGTTAAGGCTGTGGCATGGCGGCTCAAGGCTTCTGGGAGATCTCTCAACCTGGGACAATCAACAAGGTGCAGGTGGCTCAAGCGAGGCATGGCCACCGCCACCTCGTCGTCTCCGATCACCCCCCAGTGCCATTCTTCCCAGTTTATCATCCCATCAAACCACAACTCTGTCAGCTTCGGAAACGACACAGGCGAAGAAGAACGACGCTTCCCCCCAGCAGCTTCGCACCCCAAGAACTCTGACCCAATGGCTACAACCGCAGATGCACCTCTTATCCGAAGGAACTCCAGGTTGGGGAGCTTCCCCAGCGGCGGAAGCCATGGGCAGAGCCGGCAGTCGACGAGAACCAGACGCCTCAGATTACCAAGGAGCAGCCCGACGCTTGCAGTCGTCAACCAGGTAGGGTAACGGCGGCCGAAGAAATGCTGGATCTCGAGCTTATCGAGCGACGATGGCGGATGAAGAGCCGTGTCGAACACCCTCTCAATTCTCTCCATCTCCTCCTCCGCATACCCGAAGCTCGGCGGCGCGGTGTCAGCTCGGCAAGGTGAGCAGTGCATCTCCACCCACTCCAGGTCCTGGTTATTCCTCAACCCCTTCGCTGCTGCTTCTCCCGGCTCTGCAGCAGCCCATGCCCTCTCCAGCTTGGATATCGCCAGCCATCGAAGCCTCCGAAGGTTGCTTACCTCTTCCAAGCTGCACCATTCTCTCCCTGTGTTCACCACCAGCCCTCGAAGCACGTTGAGATGTTGCAGCCTCCCGATTCCGGACGGGAAGCCCTCCACCGGCACGCATTCCAGGTCGAGGCTCCTCAGGTTGTGCAGTTTGACCACGCTCTTGGGGAGGTTGCTTATCCGTGATCGATTAAGGATCAGATACTGCAGGTTTACCAGATTCCCTATGCTCTCAGGAAGCTCCCTTATGTGACAGTCGGAGAGATCCAAGTACCTCAAATGTATCAGCTCTCCGATGTGTTGCGGTAGCCCCAGAATCCTGGTGTCAGCAAGATGAAGCACCCTCAAGCGCGTCAACTTCCTCAGGTGATCATCCACATCCGTCTCACTCACGCTTGTCCTCTCCAGCAACAGCGTCCTCACCGACTCTTGCTTCTTGATCGCGTCGAGGATGGGCTGGATTCGCTGCGTTCCCGGGGCTATGACCGAGACCCGACGCAGCTTGGCCGAGGCGGCGCTCTTCCACCCTTGCTGCACGTCTTTCACGAACAAGCTCTCGTCCCTCGTCAAGAAATGCGCGAGCGAGCGGAGCAGGTCGTGCATGGTGCACCCGAACTGGTCGTGATACATGGGGTGGGGTTGCAGTAGGCTTCTCCGGATGAGCTCCCTGTAGTACTCCTCCCCTGCTGCCTCCGGCGTCAGGTCTCCTGCTGCTTGCACAAACCCCTCTGCGATCCAGAACTGGATGAGGTATTGCCTGAGATGGATGTAGTCCTCCGGGAACATGGCGCAGTAGAGGAAGCACTGCTTCAGCTGGGACGGCAGGTCCTCGTAGCTCAGGTACAGCGCCCCCTTGACGCCCTCGGGAAGCCCTGTCTGCGACCACGCCGCGCTCCGGAGCACCTGCTCCCATGCCCTTCTGCTGAGCCCCTTGGTGCAGAGTACACCTCCGATGGTCTTGATGGCGAGGGGAAGCCCGTCGCACTTCTCCACTATCTTCAACCCTATGTCCGCAATCGACCGGGCGTCCCTTTCCTCGTCGTCGCCGTGAGCGACCTTTTTGCACAGGAGGGACCAGCCGTCGTGCAGCGGCAGCAACTTCATTCTGTGGATGTGGACTGCCTTCATCCGCCTAGCGATGCCTTCGTTTCTGGTGGTGACAAGAACCCTGCTCCCCGCCGCCCCGCCCTGCAGAGGATTCCGGAGCAGGTCCTCCCAGATGTACTCGCTCCAGACGTCGTCCAACACGAGCAAGAACTTGTTCCCTCGGAGGAGGCTCTCCACCACGGGCTCCAGCAGCGCCCTGCTCCTGGCTCCGCCGTCGCTTCCGCCGGCGCCGGCGATTATGTCTCTCAGGACGTCGCTTTCCACGAACTCCTGGGACACGCAGACCCACATGCTCCTTCGGAAGCTGGCCTTGGTCCTGTCGTCATGGAACACCTTCTGAGCCAGCGTCGTCTTGCCGATGCCGCCTATCCCCACAACGGCGAGCACGAGAACGTTACTCCTCGTGTCCTCCTTGGTCAGCAGCTCCACCAGATCCCTGGCGTCCTCCTCCATTCCCGTGCCGACGATGTCGGACTCCAGCACAGGGGAAGTCTTGCGACTGACTCGAGAAGTCGGCTTCCGGTCGGAGTACACCCTGAGATCGAACGCGGTCCTCCTGGCGGAGATCTCCTCCAGCCTCCGGTTGAGATCCCTGATTCTGACACCGATCTCATGGGTGAGCTCCACTTGCCGGCCGAAGCCGGAGAACCAGGAAAAGCGGCGGCGCTTGCGAGCTCCCGCCCGCGCCGTGGGTTTCTTCTCGGCCTGGACCTGGCACTCGTCGAGGATGTCGTCGGCGTCGTACATGGCGTCCTTGAGCTCCCTGAGCCAGTCGTCGATGGCCTCGTCCTCGATCCGCCGCCTCTCGGCGTCACGGAGCACGTGCCGTATCGTCCGCAGCGTGCGCTGCAGCCTCTGGATCTCGCCGGGGACACCCAGCAAAGCGTCCGCCTCTTCCATGGCCAAGTCTCCCAGCGCATTGAGGAGCCTGGAGACGAAGGCCTCTACTACCATGGCCATTTCTCCTTTCGGTCGATTCCAAGCAGATGGCTATAAATGTAAGGGACCATCGACATCGGAAAGGGCTGCTGAGGAGCCGATCATTCGTTCCATGTCTGCGCATTGACCTCGAGAGGAGACCACATGTGAAGCAGACGCAGCGTGGGCGCTCGCGAGAAGACGGAGTTAAGCCAGCGTGGCGCAGCGGTCAACCTTTAAACTGGTGACACAGTTGCCATGGACTGGTCAACGGCACACGGTATTGGCATCTTATTATGGACCACTAGATTCTGGTATCTACCGAGACGAAATCATTTTTAAGGTATGCGGGATTTGGAGTTATTAAAATATTCGTATCTAAAACGATAGATATAATAAAATATATCTATCCTAGTCATTAATATTAATGAATTCAGGTTGTCTGATATTTCACCACTTACACCAATTAATAATTGAAAGTTTTATTTAGTAAATCTTGATTGTTTGACTTGTTGGGACTTTGGGGTCAACTTAGATTACAATTAGAACTTGTAGCTGCAAGCCTCAATGTATCCGAGTAGTTAAGCTTGTTAGAAAGAAAATATCGTTCATATTTTAGGTTTGGATTTGTATATGCAGAATTGTTTGATATACTTCCGAGATCCGAGATGAAAACATATAACTTCTAAAGCACACCTTCCGGGGGAACAAATAATAGAAAATCTATTGTCAATCGACATGTGGTTATTATATGAGATTTAAGTTATCCTCCTCTCATTCGCCTATATGGACGAAGTAAGTTCAAAGCAAATAAACATAAGTTTTTTTCTCGTCCATTATGATAAGGAAGACAATTACACACTTCCTTATCTTCTAAGTCCTCCCACCATGGCAAGCCTCAAGGCTTCCCTCCGTTGTGGTGAATTTTAGGTTCTCTCGTCGTAGTGAGTTTCAAGTCTTCCATCGTGGCAGATTTTGGGTCCTCCCTTCGTCATTGCGAATTTCTATTCATGTGGGTCGGGCTTTTTCGACCGCGGTAGTCAGAGCTCCGTGGAGAACATCAAGGTCCCTTTCACGGTGAGCATGGGGTGCAAAAGGCCTGCATGATGTAAATGAAGATCACTTAAAGGAGTTGCCCCTCGAGTTTCTCATCCCCGTATGATGTGATTCGTGAGGGCGTCAATTAGGGTGGATTTACTAGAGTCATTCATCCCTAGCATCACAAAGATTTCCCCTTCAGGTGCCTCACTAGAGATGGAATTTAATAGTGTCTCAATCTTGGAGATAACCTCTGGTGGCTTGAGGTCGACAGCGAGGTCAATGGCGAGGTCGTTCTTGCATAAAAGCAACAATTGCCAATCTTTCTTCATGTTGTACGAGAGATCAATGAAGATGAGAATAAAAGAGACGAAGGCAGAAGACTAAGTGGTTGTTGGCGCCACCTCTAGGAGCAAAATCATTGAGCTCGAGGATGTGGTGTTCCAAGGAGGTGTAGCTATCGCTTTTGATGATGTTGTTGCTGTGAGCATCACCAACACGCTTGAAGAGATGTTAAGGGTGATGGACTTTTTATTGTCATCACATTTGAAGTTGTGGTTAGTGTTAGCTTAGGGGTTGTGGTAGCCGAGTAGGCCAAGTGGTGGCGATAGTTTTTGATGTTTTTTCATGTTGTACGAGAGATTGGTGAAGACAAGGATAAAAGGGATGGAGATGGAAGGCCAAGTGGTCGCTGGCGCCACCTCCAACGATGAAGTCATCAAGTTTGAGGACGTGGTGCTCCAAGAGTCGTAGCCATCGCTTTCAGTGATGTCACTGTTGTGAGCACGTGAAGTTATTCAGCTCGAGGATGTGGTGGTCCGGGGAGGTGTAGCCATTGCTTTCAGTAATGTCATCGTTATGAGCAACGTTGATGTGCTTAAAGAGCTAGCTGAGGATGATGGATTTTCCGTCATCGTCGCTTCCGAGGGTGAGAGGCTCGAGTCATTAAACAAATGCCAAGATCGCATTAGCATTTGAACCAAGGTAAATGCATTCACATACGGAACAGGTAGCTATTGCCCCCCTTGAGTGAAAGTTCTATGGATCGGGAAAAGGGCCTCCTCGCTTGAGCGTTTGTTGATAGGGTTATTAGGTGGACATTCTATCGCTAAAATATTATTAAAAAATATCGTTGACATCTTGGTCAGCTTTAGTTAGTAATATAAGGTCCCTAAATGTGGGTTTAGAGTAATTTCAAAAAGGAGAGAGAGCTTTCCCCACTTATTCTGTATATGTTTTTAAAGGATGAGAAGGAAGTTTGTGATTGACTTTCTTATCATAAAGGAAGACAAGAAAGTTTGTGATTGTCTTTCTTATCATAATGGGCAAGAAGGAAGCTTGTATTTATCTGCTTTAAATCTTTATCCACATTGGCGGATGGGTGGAGGGTGACTTGGATCTCACGTGGCAACTATGTGTCAATCGGCAGTAGATTCCCTATCATTTGTCTTCCTCGAAGGTGTGCTTCGGGAGCTTTTACGTTTATACTTCAAAGGCACTTTAGACAACCCTACACATATGGGACCGAACCATGTTAGGCTAATTAAGATGTCAATAATATTTTCCCATAATATTTCGATGTTAGAAAGAGAGCTCAGAGGGATCGCTAGCTGGTGCAGTACCCAAGCAAACTTTTGGCACTAGTGGCACCTCCAGATATAGGTGATTGTGTCCTTACGCAATGTCAGCTAGTAGAACCCTTATCAAAGCACCTCGAATGCAATGGTTCGTTCATTTAGGTGCTTTCTGTAAATACCTTTGTACACCTCGATAAGCACCTTCTCAACTTCTTGTGGTGTCAAACACCTGTGGAAGGATTAGCTGAAGGACCTACAGTACAGACAATCATTAATTATGTAATACCATGCTTAATGATGCTTGACCCTTCGAGACGTCGTGTGATCAATAGGGAGTGCCTCGTCTCTTTTGTAACATAAGATCTCGTCAATGCAGCTCGATTCTTTCTTGACTATGGCTATGTCATGCCCTTCAATGGTTTGAGTCGATAATGCCTTAACAATTAGCCAAACTTCCCTCAGAGCTTGGGTGGAGGCTAACCTAGCTAGTGTGTTAGCTTGGGCATTTTCTATATGAGGTACCCACAGGATGCAGATTTAAGAGAAGCTTAGGGCTAACAGTCGCACCTCAATAAGGTACTTCGTCATGGTCCCATCTCGGGCTTCATAGCTCATGTCAACTTGGCTCAAGACTAGTTATGTGTCGTTAAACACACTGTCAAGTCTTGCACCAAGAGCTCTCGAGTGAGTCAGAGCCCTAAGATAAGCGTTTCATATTTAGCCACATTATTAGATATTTTAAACTCGAACTATAAAGCTTGTTTATACACTTGCTTATTGGGACATTTCAGGACAAGCTCAGCACCATCCCTTTCTGATGTGGTGGAACCATTTATGAACAGGGTCCATGCCGAGAGGGTGTGTTTGTCGACTTCAACCTCGAGCGAGGGGGTGAGCTTTAACATATATATCAAATGTCAAACTCGCTCAGCTATACCAACGACCTCAGCATCTGCTTTGTGCCACAAATCCCAAAAAGGTCCATGCTATATTGGAGATACATCTACTTTGATCGGTGAAGGAAGTGCAGTAGTTAATGTGGTGAATCGCTTAGCTAGTTTTTATCCTAGTCTAGAGATAAGTGTCTGCCCTTCTTTTAGGCCTTGAAAAATCCAAAAGGTTTCCTGTAGATTGAGAAGCGCTAGGAGGCATTTGAGAAGCTGAAGTACCACTTCGCCCAATTGTCATATCTCTCCTCCATTTCCGGTGAGGCTCTCGGCCTCTATCTCGTTACCACTAAGTAGATTGTTAACTCAATATTGGTGCGGGATGACTCAAGAGTCCAAAAACTCATATATTATGTCAATCATATACTAAGTGGAACCAAGGAGCGATATCCTCCCATCGAGTGGATGACTTTTGCACTAGTATTAGTGACGATGAAGCTCCATCCATATTTTCAAGCACATCCCATACAAGTGATCACCAACCAACCACTCAGGTATATCCTTTCGCGAATTAATGTCTTGAGATAGATGTTAAGGTGGTCGGTAGAGCTAGATGAGTTGAACGTCCGATACATATCGAGGGTTACCATTAAGGTTCAAGTGTTGATAGACTTCATATCAAAACTGACTCCCTCGTCGGAGATTGAAGTCGACAAGCATATTCCATCATATCCATGATATCATCAAATAATAATAAATACTTTGTGATCAAATTCGAGCACAGGCTTCTAAGATCAAAGTCGGTGCAAAGTGTCGAACCATCGAAAAGAAGCATTATCATTTGGATCCCGTATCTTAAAGCAACATGACATTGATTACTCGTGTGCATGAACCTATTTGGCTACCTTGCATCGCCCAACGGACGACTTCCCACTTGCCAACGACTCTCAACGTCGACTCCGTCTGTGTGGATTCCTGACCACGTCTGTTGTTCCTGCCCTACAGTTAGGATCCTCTCTCTCTCTCTCTCTCTCTCTCTCTCTCTCTCTCGTCACTCAAATAGAGACAAGACGACGGCTTCCAAGTCGGTCATCCTCATCGGTTAATTCAACTTGTGACTCGGCAGGAAATTTACTCGTATCTCACTTTTCTAAAACATGTCTTGACTCAACCTGTGAAGATTGAGATCAAGATTTTCCTATCAATAATAGTCTAAGTTTTCTTCAGCTGAACTGATATTAACTTATTGTATGATGCTTCAGATCCCCTAACCTTTAGTAAATTTATCACCAAATTAATAATATTTTAAATATAGATTTTTCTAAAAAAAAAACTCTTAGCTAATTACTATGAGCTATTAGAATGGAATCAGTACGCATCAAAGTGGAAGCCTCGATGACCAACAACAAAATTGTTGGATCGTCTTAAAGTTTCTGAATGGTCTCGACATTTAGGCAAAAAGAAGAAATGGCATCCCTCAAGACAAGATCATATATACTACCTTATCTGTGACAAGAATGAAAGATGAGGGACTTTTACCGCAGATGAGCCAATTGTTTTGCCAGTACAAGATGCAACGACAAAGCATTCACATATCAAGTGTCAACAAATGCAAAGACTTTTATGACAGAAGATGTCGAATGGAACAATAAATCGAATGTGCACGCGATATTACAATAGAATGACAAGTTGTACAATGAATAAGAATTGCGATAGCAGGTTAACGACGTACCTTCAGTGGCTGAATTCTACTTGCTATATGACATGAGCAGAGTCTCCTGGTTCGCATATCAACACAAGCCTGTCTTGCGGGAGCTTGCTGGCCAACTCAGGTTGAACCTTTTGGTATTCCTGCTTGACGAAGGCAGCGGCTTTATCCGTAAGATCAGCATCGACCAGGGCAAGGCAGCAGCCTCTAAATCCAGCACCGCTGAAGCGGGCTCCGAAAACACCAGGAGCCTTCAGAAGGATTTCATAGAGATCTATCATCTCCTTGCACCCTGCATCATTGCACAAAAGACATATCATGGTGCAGTTGTATCTCAATGTGTTCTCCGTAAGATCAGGAAAAGGCTTAAGCAATGAATGAAAGGTCACTATCCTCCAAGGTGCATCAAGCAAAATCATGCAAACACATACTTGATCTGATATGCCTAGGAAAATAGGTATTGGACATACTGAAGATGGTCTCGATCTGAACATGCATTATTTCTCAACTCTTCATTTTCATGTCCCACCACTACTGATATGCCTAGGAAAATAGGATTGGTTTTGACTCAGTTTTCATCCCAGTTCCATCCCGTCCTATGTATAGTGATTAGAATATGAAACCAGGCAATCAAATGTAATATGTTAAGCTTGCTCTTTATGGTATTACAATTTACTTCCTCTTTTCTCGACTGATAGCTTCTGGACAGTAAGAATCACAACTACCCCATTCATGGCTCCTAGGTGCTACCACCGGTAGAAATAAGGAACTCAAGGACTACATGTTGGTTCTAGATTAAATTATCAATAAATGTTTCTCAATAGTGAAAAAGTAGCCTACAAAGCAACAATGATCAATCAAGCAAAGTAATGGCATTAACATAACATGGTATCTGAAAGAATTTCTATTTACCACACTCATAGTTCTCTATGGAACTGAGACCAGAAGCAGATATTAGCTTCCCAAAATCATCCAAATTTCCAGAAGCCCACGCCTTCAGTCCTACGATGAAAAAAAAAATAGCATAAAGTTAGTGCAATCGAACCAGATGATGAAAAGGCCCAGAAAAGAACTATATGCAATTTAATTTTATGTTTAATAACCCCACAACTTTACTAGTTGCACTGTTCAAGACTACACAAATTGGTTTCTTATCATTTATTCCAACTATCTTTTATTATGTCATGAAAGTTATCGGATAGTAGTACTGTTTGCCCACAGAATATATAACCAACAAATGGAAGTTCATGACAGGATCTTCATACATAAGAAATAAAAATATGTTCATCTGAATATGAGGAAAAAAACCTTCCTTAACCCGCTTATTTTCTGAGAAGTAGTGGAGAGCTCTTTTTGCAAGATTCGGTTTTAAAATACTCTGCAAATGGACAAGAGAAAAAGTAAATTAGAGAACCAAAAGAAAACAGTAGACAATGGACCAAAGTGTTCAACAATCCTTTACAGAGAAAACTTTAAGCGGTTGGCTGGTTCAGTGTCAACTCCTTAGCAAATTGAATCAAAATAAATTGCTAAAATTGGCTCTGATAAATTTTTAATCGTAAGGTAATCCAATCTGACATAAACCACTACATCTGTTCTTTCCGTTTTAACTTGTTATCAGACAACAGAATTATTTCATCAACTTCAGAAATAGAAAGCAACCTGTGAAAAGATTGAACAAAATTGACAGAAAGTGAGATAAATGCAATGGAAAGATATCAAACCAAAGAACATATCAATTCCAGTTTACGACATGGACATGCAGTCATGGGTAAAAAGCAAAAGGATTTGTCTTGAGTCTTGACATTTCCAAAATTTTAATTTCTTCATGGTACTGTACAACTGTACATGCTTGATAAGTGATTCCAGGGTATGATGGATGTGGAAGTGATGGTGACTATAAACCAAGGTTTGAAATATCGTACCGTATCAGCGTTTAGACATTCGCTCGGTACAGTACGATACAGTATACCGAGCGGTATACCGCTTGGTATATATATATATATATATATATATATATATATATATATATATATATATATAATTCGACGACGTTACCTCTCTCTTCTCCCCAGGCGGGGCGACGTCGTCGAGGTGACATCGCCTCGTTTATATATATATATATATATAAAGATTTTTTGTATATAAAATATATATATATATATATATATATATATCGCCTTTAATATATATATATATATATATATATATACTGTCTATTATTCGAAACTGTATACCTTGCTATAAACAAAAAACTTCGGTGCATAATAGTTGAAATATCGAAATGGACATGTTCGTTAAAAGCAAAAAGATTCATGATGAGAAAGAAAAACACTGGCTGAACTGATACCCACTAAATTAAGCATTTCTATTGAAGAGATCATGTTTGCGCATAAGTCAAGAGTTACATACAAACAAGAGAGATAGATGCATGTCCATATCTTTTCATGTCTCACCAGAGAAATGGGACTTAGCTCAGTTATTGTTTAAAAGCTTGTTAGAACTAGTGGTAGACTGCACCAAATCATAAATTGGAGGAATGAATAAGTACCTTGTGTGCTTCAAAGGAGTCTGGATCAACTGGTAGGGCAAAGTAGAATAGATGTTATTAGACTCGATTCATCCTCACTAGGTAACTTAAATTATTAAAAAAAATTAAGTTTCACACTTACCATTGCAAAGAAGAGGTTCCAAACTTCCATTACCCGAAGCACTGTAGATGTGGAATAGTAACACAGCAGCATATATAAGAATTTCAATTAGAAGATATTACAAATCATCAGTAAAATATTTCATATTTTCCGTACTTCAATTTGATGTTCTAAAATATTCTATGAGAACCAGTTGTCTCATTCAGGCACAAGAATCTCTGCCAAGATGTAACCAAAAAGAACTTGTGTTGATACATCTGGGACCTTTCTGTGCATGTTGAACAATGTACCATCAGTAAGAGTACAAATTGCATGGCTGGCATATGTAGCACATAGATATCCACCTTCACCCTTCACCATGAATGAGACTCGGAATAAATCCAGTCAAAAAAAAGTTCTAAAGTTGGTTGGTCAAACACCAGAAGCTGGCTACAAGGCTACATAAACCCGAAGCTAGCTAGAAAAGGGCAATCTGGTATTGCAAAAGGAGGCTTAGGAAGGCATGATGACAAAGCCTAACTATAACTCTTATCATCATAGAAATTGCATTTGGTACTGTCTTGGTTGTTTATATTTGGGGGCCAAAAACGTGATTTGGAGGAATTAAATATGAACATATCATATCAAGATCATCCTCCTCAGCTGTGTTGACGCATCGGGTAACTTTCTGTGCATGGCTGGCATGTGCAGTACATAGATTTGCATCTTCACTATGAAGAACACTCGAAAGATATTTCCTTCACAATGAATAAGTCTCGGAATAATCCAGTAAAAAATAATTCAAGTTGGTTGGACAAACACCAGAAGCCAGCTACAAGGCTACATGAGCTCAAAGCTAGCTAGAAAAGGGCAATCTGGTGTCACATAAGGAGGCTTAGGAAGGCATGATGATGAAGCCTAAGCATGACCTTAAGTTATCATCATAGAATTTGCATTTGGTACTGACTTGGTTGTTTAGGTTTCGGAACCAAAAATATTGGTTTCGGAGGAATGAAATATGAGCTTCATATCATATCAAGATCATCCTCCTCATTAGTATATTTAATGTCACTAGGATATGAAGAAGTTGGCATGAACAACTTCTATTCAGGATGTTCCTTGTAGGAACCTCCTACCCCCAGCTTGGCTTCAAGTATCAGCTTGATAAGATCTGATGCATTAGCGGTGGTCAAAGGTCATTCTTGAGATGAGCATGACAAAAAGTAAATGTTACTCAAAGCTAGAAGGAATACTTGCTATGAGGTTCAACTCAATCTAATGGGTTTGGGTGTAAGCTCCCAAGTCAACACCAAGAGGGTCCTGAAAGAGCCAAGAGGCAAATGACAAACTTAATAAGCAATCATCAAGTCTAGCAAGCATCTAGAACTTGGTACAATAGACTCCATGGTTTCTTCTAGCAATTTTTTTGAGAATGGGTAAGATTAGCACCATACTATTTATTGAAAATAATAATGATTTCTAATGGAACAAAATTCTTGGTGTCTCATATGGAAGCAAAATTTTGGCCACCAAATTTATGATGGTTAAAAGCAATGATTTTATAGTCAGGTGCCAATAACTTGCCATTCTGGACTTGGATCTACGTGAATGTGTCAGAAAGGTACAACACAAGCCCTAGTTCGTTCAGTACAAACTAATCTCAGTGTGAAGGGATTTTGACAGCACCCCCTAGGCATGGCACAAGAACCTGAAATGGAATGCAAGCAGATAAACATTCATGGAAGCAATGGCTTCATGCAGAAGTAAAGGATCAACAGTGCAATGATACGCAAAAAATAAAATGCATATGCATATTCACATGGTGTCAGATGCCACATTTATATGAAGCAAAATAAAAAACTTACTCTAAAAGAGTTTCTGCAGCCTCTCTGCACTCTGAAACTCGGGTATTATACCCAGAGTTCCTCATGAGAGGTTCCTTTAAGCCTGAAAATGCCAATAAAATCTTGTATGTTGCTTGTCCTTCGGATTGCTGACATTTCTGCAGCTCTGAGAAGTTGGCATTATCGTATTTTCTTGTCTACCCAAGAAAAGCTAAAGGTTAGAATAGCAATACATGTTATAGAACGACATCCAACAGACTTGTTTCATATAATTGTGGAAGAAGAATGGTTAAGAACTAGTGTGAAAAAATGTTTAGATATCAGATTAACAAAGAAGTTCATGATAGACAAGCTTAGGCTAACCAGTCCCCTTAGGACTTCACCAGAGAAGATGTAAAAGAAGGTTTATCCATTTTACAACTTGACCATTTAAAGCGAATTGTCAACTTCAGGACCGTGAAACTGATGAATTTAGTCAGAAAAATAAGTGTATTCTTACTGGAAAACCAAGTTATGCGGCTTTGGTTGATCATAAACAAGAAAGCAAATAATAATCAAGCATGAAAAACTAGTAGCAGTCAATAATGTGAAACCAGGATGAGTAAAATATCAAATATCTGAAAAAGTTCATTTTTACCCAACAATAGTCTAGCCGTACCTTGCAGTCCATCCAGGTAAGATACCCATACTTCGAAAGCAAAATAGCTGACTGATCCAGGATACCGTTTTTGAGGTGTAGATACACATTCTCAATTAGCCTGCAGATGTGCAAGTTAACTGGACCAGATGATGCTTCTTTTATCAGAGAGCAAAAAGTCACAATTTTTAATGGCAAGAATTATATTTAAACACAAGCACACTGAAGAAATTGACTACAAAAAATATAAATCAGTGGCATTCCAATTGGTTTCCTGTTCATCTTTCCATGATGACACTTGGACCAAGAATGTCGTAACAATTTTTAAATTGTGTTGACAAATCCATCAACAGCACTGTGATCATTGACTTGAACTTTGCTCCATGCTGTTCAGTGCCATGCGAGTGTGGCTAGCATAGCTAAAGCTCGGTACAGAGATATGCTGGCTGAGAAAGATCCCAAGCCAACCTATGTGGGTTGGCACATATTATGCCTGCATATCCAGGCATGCCCCTTGCCTCAAAGGAGTTTAAAAATAGTTAAAAGAATCCATTAATATAATTTGTGTTAGGATACTTCTGATGTAACAAGATATTTAGTCACACATAAACACATTGCTTTGCAGTAACAAAATAAAGATGAGGGTAGAAACGTATGCAAGAAATAGAGAAGTAAAAATGTATCAGCACAAGAATATATTGCATTAAACTAATTGTAAACACATTTTATGGAACACTTTGGAAGAACTTACCGATCCAATTCAATATTATCTTCAGGACCTATGATTTTACAATTTGCTGTTTCCAAAGCTAATAGGTAAGCGATGCCAACCTGTTGGTAAAAAGAATCTACCATGAATAATTAGATCATAGAACTTGCTACTTAGATAAAAGATATCTAAAGAAAAGTGGAATGTTAAAAGCAAAAACAGTATCTGCTTGTCATCCAAAAGCATAGATCTAATTTAACTCGAGAGGAATTGGATGAACGTTAGTCCCTCGACAATTGAAGTGCATTAGATGGATCAATTGCATGTAGTACATCTGACAGAGCTATACATCCAAGATTGACTATTCATGTTGGGACCACATTTAGATGTCATGTCTTGAATATTGCTGGTCATGCATTTTATTGTTGTAGCAAAATGAGTACCAAGATTGATCTCATTATAACAGATTTTGAAAAAACATTACTCTTATATATAAAATATTGACATAATAGGCCATCAAATTATAAGTTAATTAATTGCCTCTCACAGATTTATGAAGTATAATATTTACCTCAAAAGACAATTTAGAGCTAAATTAGTAATATGACTAAATTACCTTGATTAGCAATTCTACACATGAAAACTCTTTCCACCACATTAAATTGTATTCTACTATCTCCACAGCATCAGTGTCTCTATGTGAACTAATTCAAGTGCATGAATTGACTGTTGCACCCACATATAATTTTGTTTTATAATGTGCAACTTTAGCTAGTGTATTTATTTTAATCGATCTTGTTACTAATGACAATATTATTTAAAACTACAGGGAAGACAGCAACATATACCAGATAACTTGACTCATCATAGTTGTCATCAATGTTCGCAATACCGTACCGTACCGGAGTTTCGACCTGGGCTCGGTACCGGTACGGTACGGTATACCGCTCGGTACACCCAGGTGTACCGAGCGGTATATTCAGGCGTGCCGAGCACTGTAGCAGTGCTACAGTGCTGCTACAGTACCGAACCGGTAACTGACGGTCCGCGTACCGGAAGCCTGTCGGAGCGGTACGGACCGGTACTGCAAACCATGGTTGTCATTGTCATCATTTTATAGTCACTGTACTATACTACGAGGACACAATCATCTAACCATAAGGATTTTGTTCTTATAAATCTCATTACAAAACTTTGGCATAAGTCACGCAACATTAAGCTTTTCCATGCAAATGATACAGCCAAGTTATAATTGGATTATTTTTTTACTTAGAAACACTCAATATGTCTAGCCGATCTGAAGATGTTAAAACTGAATCTTGCTGTCCTAAACACAATAAATACCTCAGCAACTCCTGATCAGAGTACTATCAGTTATACAACCTAAGATTTTTTTTCTTTCAACCTAATATCCTTTCAGTGGTTCTTCAAATGTATAGAGTTACATCTCAGAAAAATAGAGATGGATATTCTGAATGATGATTTGGCATGTTCCCATAAAGGATCTTTGCTAAATGATTTCATAAGATGCATTAATGTATCAAAAATATGTTTGACATATAACAAACAGCACTATTTGCTTTTTTTTTGAAAGTATATGACATTGGCCCCAAACAATACACAAGGGAGAAGTATAAGATATGCAAGGAATGGTATCATAATCAGTTTAAACAAAACATACAGCCGCGGAGGAGCTAAGCCCTGAACTATGTTCCTCAGAACCGCAAATGAACCCAGTGATACCCTGCAATACCAATTTATAAAAAGGAACTTTTAGGTCATCAATTTTGACCACAAGAAAACACAACCTTTCAGTGAAATAAAACCATCAGTAGTAGTTTTGACATCAAAAAAGAAAAAAACAAATGTTCACACATATAGTCATTTTCAAATTGCATATTCTAGGAAAACATATGCATACCAAAGAAAATGCTAATGAATCTGCAGATACATATGCAAGATACAATTATCGATTGATGGCATGAGAGCTATATGGAGGACATGTTTTGACAGCATAGTAAAGTTGCCTGAATTGGGACTTGGGTGTGAAGTATCAAGTCACATATACAGACCATTTGCCCCTTTGCTCTCAGGTCAAGGCTGCTTACATTTGACCCTTACCAAACTTTGTCCTTCTTTAGGGCAAAACTGTATATTTAGAAATCAATACATCCTGATATATCCAAGATTTAAAGTAATTATAAACTGTAGCTAGAGCTCCCAAGCATAACTGTGGTTGTAGTTTGTGATAGAGGGAAAACAATATATTAAAATCATTCTCGGACATCTACTACACTATTTCTCAATCTTTTATGTTCCTATACAGGGCATGAATAAATCAGTAAGTTTGCACAGAGCATTCTTTTGGGGAGAAAATTAGAAATATTTGAAATGATGACACTAAGTGAATTGGAGTATGGAGCGTAATCCAAAGCAACTTGGAGGCTGGGAATTGAAATTCCTCAAAAAGATTTGCTTCGGCACATGTATTATCGAAAGTAAAGGCCCTTTGAAATGGTTAGGAGTGATAACTTGTCTACCATGTGAAAAGATTTTCTCAAATGTTGGAGTTATCTCTGAGAATAGAAAACGAAGTATTACTAAAATTTTGGCTAGATATATTAAATGGGCCAATCCCTAAGAAATTATCTTAGATGTATGCCTATAGATGTTGTAGTTAAAAAGAGGTGAGACAAATTGTCTTAACGGTATGAGGAGAGGTAAGGCTAAAAACTATCAAATTAACTAAGGATATCAAAGTACTAGAAACAATAAACATAAATTTAAATACTATCAAAGTAACTAAGAATATCCTTGTTGTTATATGCCCTTATTCACAAGAAAAGCTATTATGTTGCTTCTCTTTGTAGATGAAGTGAAGCTAGAATTAGCTAGTTCCCAAGGCTCAATGATTCCTTTGGGGATAATCTTCTTGAGTAAGTACCCAAAAATGGCAACTGCTTTGAATTACTGCACCATTTTGGACATGAATGACTCGTTGCTTTGGAGAGTCTCTCTAAGGCTAAGCTCTCAGTCTCATCATTTAGCAATCCCTAGGGCTCAATGGATCCCTTGGGGAAATTAGAAGTTTGTTTTCCAGAAATTTTGGAAGGTAAATGTACCATTTAAGGTAAGAAAATCTGTCTTTCTTGAGCCATCTTTTCTTGAGCAATAAACTATATTCTAGGGACTTTTTAAAGAGAAAAGATTGGATTAACTGTAATGCATGTGAAATGTCTAATGAATAAATTGATTTAGCTTACTGGCACTAATCTTGATTATGTCTAGGCTAGTAGGCTTCTAGCCTGATACGCAAAAAGCTGACTGGTCTTCATTGAATAGTTCAAAACAAACTATTTGAATGTCAGATAACTTGCTTTATTTAGCAAATGATGTCCATGTATCACAATGTAGTTTGTGATCATCTATTTGAAAACAATTTTCTTACTAATCAAGCTAGATTCAAGTAGCAAATGATGGAATGATAAGAACAATATTAATCAACTTAAGCTAAATTACTGTGGTGTCAAGTCAAGCCTAATAAATCGGTCCAATTTTTGTGTTGTTATAAAGAAATCTCTTGAATACTTATTAGCAGAACTAAATTAAGACTCTACAACATCTACTTTGTTACTCTTGTAAGCCATATTTCCTGACATTTCACATACTGGAATGTACTAACGAAAATATAAAAGGGACCAACAGATAGCACTAAGTACACAGCATTAGTTATAAAACTGCTCAGAGTTGTAGATTCTCAGTGGTGTTGTACTCATTTCCTCACTTCTAATAGGTTCATATTTCCATTTATTGAACTTTCTAATAGGTTCATATAACCTTTTAGTGTTAAAACTTTTTCGTATTAAGATCTTGAGAGCAATATGTCTCAAATTCATCGTCAAATAAGATGATGAGGTGTTTTACTTTTGGTGCTCATAATGCAAAAAATATGTTCCATCTTTACAAACCTAGATGCAACTGATATACCTAGGATACACATATATTGAACACAAAAAGGATCTAAAATGTCTAAGCCTCAAACCAAAAATATACACCGAGAATGTAACCGTTGTTGAATAGACATAATAATATAAATTCAAAACTATTAACAGGGTATAAGTGATATTTTCAACCTTAGTGAGATGATGTCCTTTACTTTGCAATGCATAAAGTGCACCTCTGGGGTAACATGCCCAATCTGGTTCTTCAGGAATTTTTTTCGGGTGTTGAACTTCATCAACTCTGCAAAAACCATAAGCTACTGCAATCATACATTTTCTAATGTGAATTGCAGGAACAAATACCACAAAAGTAAATTGCTTAGCCATCATGGATCAATATGTCAGAAAGCATCTTTGACAGAGTAGCCTTTATAAGAGTCAAAATATTGAAGATGTTGCACAAAAAATTAAACTAGAATTCGTTTCACATAAGAAAAATGCAAAAAGACTGCTGAGATCATTTGAAATGAAGTTTGGAAAACACAATTTTTGGTTTACTGAGTGAACATCTGACATTTGAAGAAAACCTTATATCTTCATCAGATAAACTTTCAACTATCGTAGATTAGATATGTGAAGCAGTAAACCTGATTCAGCATTGAAATCAAATGTAATCGAAAATATGCTCCATTTGTAATAAACCTGCTTTACTGCTTGTCATCCTAATGGATGAATGTAAATTATAAGGATCAAGAATGTTTTACATGTCTCTGTAACACAAATATAGGAGTAGGTTTTTGCAATAAGATTGATCTGAGTGTCAAATCGGTCTGCAGTGTCTTTGAAACAAAATAAAAGTGCCAGCTTATAGGCACTACTCCATCAATTATAGTTATACACACTTAGCCATCACAAAAATTCTAATGTTAGTCAATTCTAACATCTCAGCATATACTTTTCAGACAATAATTCCATTAAAATGGATGAACAAGATAGTCTGCCACTGTAAAGCTTGTAATTTTTCATAAAGATCCATCAGAGGTATCACTATATGTGGGATGCAACTCACATAAGTTGTCCAACCCAGACCATAGTGCAGCCTAGTGTTCCCATCAGTCACAATTTTACAAAGAAACGGGGAAAAATCTGAACAAACTGTACATAAGAAAAGAAAACTAGCTACTTCTACAGCATAAGACAAAAAACAATTTTCTGAGATTTATTTGACTAAGATGGCCAAAACGCTATCAATGAATATCTCAAACCAGATTCAAAAAGTGGTTTATTGATGCTAGGTTGGGAAAAGTCAGAATATGCTTAAACAATCATACTAGACAAGATCGGAAAATATCAGCAAGTGCCCTAATAAGCCTCAATTATCAAAATGATACTGATAAATGTCCTGCATTTGCTAACGCATCTGAAGAAACTGAACAAATTACTCTAGGCCAAGGGATATTAACAAATAATCTGAAAGATGATAGACAAAGCCATCATTGCGACTGTATAATATGCTGATCATACCAAAAGCAATTTAAAGTCACTAACAGTCTAGGGATGTGAGATGAAAATAACTTGGCAACAGACGGAGTCTTTTGTAAGATTTTAATTAGATGAACCAAGTTTTTCATATCTTTGCAATCCAACGGAAAAGCACATTTTCTTCTGATTTCATTCTTTAATGGTACAACAAACACTGTATCAGCCTAATCTGAAAAGGTCCATACCTAAACTTTACTTCTCCATGAAGTTGTCCAGACCGTAGTATAACCTACAAGAGTATATTCAGATCAACAGCATCCGAAGCAACCAGAAATGGTTTTAAGTTTTTTAATAATATCTTGGAGCATTTAAGGTAAACCACAAGAAAAGAAATGTATGAAAGATATACTGAACCGAGGCAACAAAAACTCAACAAAATATATAGATATGGCATGTGGAACTTTTTTATTAGGTTTATAATTCTCTTATGTTTTAAGGCACTTGTAATCATCCTGTAAAATCTAAACCAACCAATCTTTTGTGTGCATCACGTGCTGGTCCTAAACCAAAAGATAATTTATCTATTAGGCAGCTGACATCCAGAACTTTGTAAGGACAACCAATATCCTGAATTTTTACCGTATATATAAACATTAATGGGAGGGTTGCTATGCAAGCTCCTTTGAAGACATGGGTACTCAATTCACTTGGAAAAAAGAATGCCTAAGCACGCAAGAGCTATGTTAGTAAGTTCATTTGATTATATCGGTCCATTACAAACCATTATATTGATTAGTTAAAGTAATGAACCAGTTCAATGATAAAGAAGGGGAAAACGACTGTGTCAAAACCCCCTATGATGTGGCCTATTTGGTGCAAAATTCTACCACTTGCATGTGAAAGGATGACCAGGACTTCTCGATAAGGCTTACTTTCCTAAAATAACACATCTAAACCACTTGCATTGATTTTCCATAATGATGAAATTCAAGAAATAGAAATAAAAAAAAAATTGTCTTTCTGTAAACATCATATTTGTACCAGTTACTGCACTCAGTTTTTAGTAGTCTATCTTATGAGTATCAATTTCAATAACATTTTTGCACAGCTAAAGATAATAACCCCTTAAGATCAGTGTTCGATAAGACAAAAAAGAAAGTCCAATAAGTCATGGCAAGGAGTGCAACTTTGGTTAACTGCTGCAATATCTTTAATCAGCATAACAATATCATAGTGCTCTTTCCACTTTGACGGCCATGTACAATACAACTACTTAGTGGAGATGTATCATGATACGCCTGCTTAAAGTTCAGCTTTGACCTGTCCAGAAAGAACAAAAACTACAGTTTAACAAAAAAAAAAAAATCTACAACCAATAAGAACTTTTGGTGAAATTCTATCTGTATACAATGGGCACTGTATTGTCGATCAAAGAATATGATTAAGTACTTTAGTTTCATGATCAGCGAGAGGGAAATTATTTTGCATAAACCATAAGGATTTTAAAGACTATGCTCTTACCTGAGCATCAAGTGAAGGGACAAAGCCCAGCAGTATTCCCATATTGATAGTCATAGCTGTAACGGTTCCTCCCTATAAGAAATTAAAAGAAACAGAAAAACAAGTTGGTGAATCCGGTTCTCTTATATTTTGGTACAGATCCTTATTTGATTAACAAATAAGGATTACATTTCTTATTTAATTTATAAACAAACCACAGAAATCATTATTTAATTTATTAACAAAAAAAATTACATCTCTGCATAACCATGCTGTTAATTACCATGATGACTTTTAACATGAAATTTCAAGTCATGCAGCACCCTAATTCCAACTTTTAATGGCTATGAGATAGGTTTTGTATGTGATCGGTCGGACTTAGTTGGTTTTGTTTAATTCATGCAGCACTCTTGCAATATCCGCCTGTAAAGGGTCACCTTACCCATAGCCTCATGCAATATCATAGGGACATGCAAAAACAAGTTGGGTTGGTGGAAACGAAACTAAGGATTGCACAAGTAATCATTTAAGCAAACACTATATAGACACTGTAAAATCTAAATGATCGTGCAACATAGGATCAAAGGTAGTTCACCATACACAAAGCCATAGCGAACAAGTGCTCATGCGACATCAACCTATCCTACGGCAACTGACATTTCGCACTGCAAGACCGTCAACCAGAAATCAACTAATGGCATACCAAAATCAGGGCTATATTGACCATTTTCACATACATGTGATGCTGCTCTACCTACAATGCTTGCATGTTTTACAAATAAAAAAACCATGAAACAAAAACGTTCTCAACAGCAAAATAGGGCTGACAGAACTACTCCATATCCCTTACAAGTTGCATAGGAGAAAACACTTGAAAACATTGAAAGACAATGAGAAACAACATAAACAAAGGGTCACGGACATGCATCACCTGCATTGCTCCGTGACAATACGAGGAGGGGAATCATCTTGACAGGAACCCACATGGTTAGACAACCTGTATTAGTTCTAGTAGGCTTCAGGTTGTAAAGGTTGCTATTTCCGTCAGATTCACGATTCTGTAATATTCGCGATCAAGCTTTCTTTCACACTGTCATCATTGGCACCAAAATCAAGTGGTCCCCAACACTTGATGAAGCGGTCCTCAATACTAGATGGAGCAGTCTCCAAATCAAGTGGTCCCCAATACTAGATGAAGCATGACCAGGAGGAGGATGGTGAAGTCCATGAGGTAGGATTTAAACTTGGACCTGGGGAACTATTGGGAGGATGAATCTGAACTTGAGATGCCAAACTCACCTCCAGATCCTCCATGGCACACGCATTAGCTGCAACTCAATCTTCATGAAGACTGAGAACAACCATGAACCAACTACCATTTTAAACACAAGCCAGAAAGCTCAACGATGGCCTCACGTGATAGCATAATACAACAACACTTAACTATCCCCACTTGTCACGGACTTAGCTGGTTTTGCCTAAGTCGTGCGGCACCCTTGCGTGTCCGTCCGCAAAGGTCTACCTCCCCGAAACCTCCCATGGTCCCTTAGGACCTACAAAAGAGAAAACGGATTAAAGAAAGCGTCTCACTTGATCCACAAGCAAACATTCCAGGAAACACTTCATAGACAATGCAAATTACAAACAGACTTTACAAGCTTTGAACGGTTGCACAACAAAGGGTCAAAATGGTCCACTACAGACCAAGTATCTCTCACTGGTGTCCACATGACACAACCTTTATTTACAGGCCTAAGAAAGCCACTAAACCCAACTAAAATAAGGCTGTTAAGCCTTCGACCATTCCTCTACATGTTGTGCAAAGCATGAATAAACAGAAAGACACGGACATACATAAGTATTACATCAAACATCCTGTTGAGAACTTTGTTCGTGACATTCTCCCCCACTTATTCCTTCGACATCCTCGTCGAAGCCTTTGCTGAATCGTCAATCTTATGCTCCAGCTACCATGCGTCTCTTGGCTCTCAACTGCTCTCCGCTGCTGTTTTTGAGTAGTCGAACCTTTGATCTGCCATGCTGCTTCAACTCGCCAATAACTTTGACTCTAGTGTGGGGTTGGCTGAGTTGTGTTGATCCCTGTTGGTTCCTGCGGATCCTCTAGATGAAGGAAAAGACCATCCTTACTATGCGCCAGTCTCTCAAATGTCTCATGCTACTTGAACTAAGTAGATGCTTGTTGGAGCTTTAACGAGCATCGCCTCACAAACTTCTTAAGTTTTGGGTCCTTCCTCCACAAAATTTACCCATCGATTCTTCTTTCACTTAGTTATCACTTCCAAGCATATTCGCATCACTTCCGCTTTCGATTGGCATTCTATTAGGAAATAAAGCGAATAATCTACTCTCAGTAGCACTGATCACCATTAGTGAGGATTTGACAACTATTGTCTTCTAATATCTTCGAAGGGCCTTTAAACCTGTGCAGAGCTCCTCTGCTGGATAGATAAGAGAATTTGGGTACTCGGTTTCGCCCATTCTCTTAAGGGTTGAGAAGGCAATGATTACTTGACTTCGCCCACCTCCTCAAGGGTTGTACTCCATACATCGAGCTGGTTACTGACCTTCACCAGCTCTTTGCTCACACTTCTGAAGCACTCGAAGTGTTTGCACTCCTTGCATTGAGTTAGCTACTGTGATTCACCTTCTCAATGCCATCGAACTTCTGGAATGCTAGAAGTTTTTACCCCAACTTGGAGTAATTCTCTAATAGATTTGGTCGCCTCTGGGATTGTACCGTCTTCTCCATCAACCCTGCCGCCTACTCCACTGAGTAGCAAAAGTACAGCACCGCGTACTGCCTGCTTCGTTCCTTGGTCGTGCACTCTTGCATGACCCGAAGTCCTTCACTTTCGGCTATTTTGATGAGAAGCTCGTTGACACCGGTCTTACGAAGTTCCTTGGCCTCTACCCTTCAGCCTTGTCTTGGTTTTTGGAGTTTGCCTCTGCATGTTCCACCTCCTCGGCCCCTTTCACGACTAAGCGCTCTCCCTCTATGAGAGCAAGGGATCAATGACTTTCACGGAAGTCCCGACTCTACAGTATCATGGCGCTGCCATGCCCATGGCCCTACTATCCGTCGCCTCGCATCTGCATCCCTTTTCTTCACGATCAGTAGATATGTCTCTGTGGTACTCCTCCGAGTCCACCTCCATTCTAACTGATGCTTGATTTTGGGTAGCTAAGTCCCTCTGGACTCGTCGTCGCTTCCTCGCCCCTTTCGACTCCTTGCTTCAATACCTTTGTGTTCTCCAAGCAGCTCCTTTTGGTCGATGGAAAGACAGACTGCAACTCTCATGCATGGCCTCTGCCATCACGTTGTAGGGTTTGCACCGATTCTGTTCTCCTTAGCTTCCTTGGTAGCAACGTTCGCTTACTCAACCTTGTCCTCTGACTTGCCGGGCTCCCTTAAGCGAATATGGGCTTTGGAGCAGTCCAACTCTCCAGTTGCTTTGATTATACCTCTGCATGATCAAGTCCCTCCCATGGGACTCATTGGTACTTGCATTCAAACTTTTCCCTCGGTGGAACACAGCCCCCATATGCTGATAACCAAGGCTTTTATCTGATGCAAGATTCGATGCACGCACGAAAGACCCGCCTCTGTGGTACCATGGCCTTCACTCCTTGAATCCATAGCCTTTCTTGTCGTCGTGTTGTTCACCGAAGTGGAGCTTCCAATAGCTCTTGATCATACCTCCGTATGATATAGTCTCTCACGGGACTATGTCGTGTGTATCGCATTGCCACAAACTATTCCACCACGATCCGCTGCACCATGTCGTCTCCTGGTGACATCTCTATTGCATTCTGATCCTTGTGGGATGAACTTGAATTATAATCCCTCCATGTGTGGCCTCTGCCCATACATCGCAGGGTCTCTTCCACCTTCGATTTTGTTCGCTCCTCTGGCAATCGACCTTCATCCACCCGCTCTTGGGTCACACCTAGATGAAGCACCGCTCTATGACAGTTCGTCGCCTAGTAGCTCCCGAAGTCCATCGACTTCGCTGAAAGTGGTGCACCATTGTCTGGATCTTGGGCCTCTGCCCCTACCAGCACAATCTCTGCTACGCACTGCTTCCTTCATGACAACTTGAATGGCAACACTATTGCGTATTCTTCAAGAGTACCTGCCTCCGCGTCCTTTTGCCCCGTGCCAAGGCCATCTGAACCCAACTTCGCCTCCGCAAGTTAAGTCGCCTTAGTTCTCCATCAAATGCTTCTCCGAGATAAGGTGTATGTGCATAGAAGCTCCCTTCGTCTTTGACACCATGCAAGATGAGTCCGCTCCGTCAGAATGAAGGACCCATGGAACAACATGATCCTGCTCTTGCCTCTACAAGAGTTCATGTCCTTGACCACCGTCCAAGGAAAGCTCTGTGCTTCCGCTCCATGTTTCATCTTCTATGTTGGCTCCCTTCATGCGGCTTGGGTACCTCGCCAAGTTACACCCAAGTTGCTCCGCTCCTCGTTTTGCATTGAGTTGATGGTGGCCCTTGCGCCCACTATTCCACGGGTCAGCCATCCCTTGAGTCTGATCTCCATATCGACTCCAAGTGTGTCTTCATTTGTGTTGCTTTGGGTCGCTCCCCCACTTGATCTCACAATACATCCACCAATGCATTCTCTTAAGCGAGATCATGCGACGACTCCTCGCCGCTCGCTCAGTCCATTGAGCTTCGTGGAGTTGTTGTTTTTTAGGTATTCCTCAAAATGTGCGGTCTGTTGCACATGATTCTCCCTCTAGAGAACCAGGACCTATCCCTCCTGGATATCTGTCCCGTTGGAGCAACATCTCTCTACGTTTTTTTCTCTCTGAAAGTTTCGGAGACCACCATCTCCTTGGACTATTCCGATTTGCTGAACAAACTGTGCATTGTTCTGCCTCCTGCAAATGCACTTGCTAGATTGTGACTCCACGTCAATACAGCCCCCGCTGCACCGCTCAAGGCCTAGCAACATGCTGAACTTGCTGCACACTTCAGCCTCCTACGGACGTATCTTTCACATGCCGAAGAGAAAGTTTCAATACTCCATGGCGCCGAGTTTCAGTCGCCTTGGGATGACCGCGAACATTCCATCGTCTACATACAAGCCCATGCATTAGTACCAAATTCTTCGAGTTAGCAATTCCCCTCACCTCTGTGAGCTTTGCACAACTCTTTCAGTCGCTGAGCAACTCATTCCACCTTGCATGGTCTCATCCTTTATCAAGCGTCTCACTTGCCTTGAGCACCATCAAGTATAGTTGTCAACGTTGAGCCGTAGCTCAAACTCAGCCATCCCAACCTTTGTGGGCTCCGCATTCTTCCAAGCTTGCTTGTTCTCGTGGTGCCTCTTGCGCAAAGAGTTGGTCATTCCTCTGAATGCCAATCTCAGATGCCCGCTCCTCTGAGCAACTCCTTTTCCCTATATCTCCATGCCCGTTTTCCCCCAAACAATCGCGCGTGTGTTGACTGCCCTCAACGCAGCCCCCCTAGGTCCCTCACATTTGCATACCAAGTGTTTCTATGAGTGCTTGTCTCGCTCTGATACCATCTGTCACGGACTTAGCTGGTTTTGCCTATGTCGTGCGGCACCCTTGCGTGTCCGTCCGCAAAGGTCAGCCTCCTCGAAATCTCTCATGGTCCCTTAGGACCTATAAAAGAGAAAATGGGTTAGAGAAAACGTCTCACTTGGGATCCACAAGCAAACATTTCAGAAAGCACTTCACAGACAATGCAAATTACAAACAGACTTTACAAGCTCTGAACGGTTGCACAACAAAAGGTCAAAATGGTCCACTACAGACCGAGTATCTCTCACTGGTGTCCACATGACACAACCTTTATTTACAAGCCTAAGAAGGCCACTAAACCCAACTAAAATGGGGTTGTTAAGCCTTTGACCATTCTTCTACAAGCTGTGCAAAGCATGAACAAATAGAAAGACACGGACATACATAAGTATTATATCAAACATCTTGTTTAGAACTTTGTCCGTGATACACTGGTCCAACAATCCTATCAGGTGGCTCAAAATCAATAACCAAAGAATCCTGGACTCATGCAATTGAACGCCAAAATTGACTTTCCAAAATTTAGCATCCATGACCTGACCTAGAAGACACTCCCGGAATGTTAACTCCGTCGTCTAAGCCATCTTCCCACCACATACAATAAAAAGAAAGCACATGAACACCAAATCCAAGAAACCTGCCTTAAATGCAGGGAGCGGTCACATCTCAGGGAAAAGAAACTTGATTGTCTACGGCAATATTTGTTGACCGATTCCACATGTATTATGAAATATATTGTCTACAACCATTATCCATTAAAGCTCTACCGCTGCTTAATCTATTTCAACATACAAATCGATCAACAAAATGAGGCGAGAAACAACGGAAACAAACCTGATGATCAATGTGGGCACCGAGAGGGCAAATCCGATATGGCGAAACCACAACCCTCACATCCCTAACATCCGCGCCACTCATATCGGCCACCTTGTTCCTCACCGCATCGAGCTGAGTACCGAACAACACGTATGAAAACAAAACAATATCACCACACCGCTCAAAAACACGACCAACCGGAATAAATTCACAAAACAATGCCAGATACAAAATGAGAGTTCGATCGCTCCGTCATCGGTTTAGGTAGGGGGTTTACCTCATCCAGCGACGGCCACGAAGAAGCCACCATCCTCGCCCGCGGAAGCCGATGTCCGCCTGGATCTAAAACGAACCCCCTTTTATAGAGAAAGATGAGATCGATTGACGCGCCGGTAGCGAGTGAACGCGAGGGGAAGTCGTTCGAGTGTTTGCGAAAAGGTTGTATACCTTTAAATTACCCCACTATTTCCTTGACATTAAAGAAAAGGGGATGGGATCAAAAATATTTTTAATTATAATTTAAGATTCAATTCAATTAGAAAAATATTTTGAGATCGATTCCATGGAATTTTTCTCATCATTGATCTATGCAAGACATTATTTTTGGCCAAATTAAAAATATTTAAATTACTATTTATGATTTATATTAATAAATTTAATTATCTCAAAATTTCTAATTATAGCATTTATTTTAACATCTTATTAAATGATTTTTCTCTTTTTTTTTCTTTATGAAGCATTAATTTTATAATAATATTATACCTAATGATTTAAAATATTATTTACTAAATTTTAAATCTAAAATATTAGTTTGTTGACCTGATTCATTTAGAAAGGGATGAAAACTCAAAACTTAAGATTGAATCAATCTTCACGGCTTATTACATCTAAATCCATAAATCAAAATATTTATTTTGTTCTATCATTAATATTTATTCAACTATAGAATGCATTTAATTCTCAGGTTTACAAAATAAATTTCCCCATTGTACAAAGCTAAAAAATGACATTTATAGCTCGAAAAGCAACGTAGTTACTGTACGTGCGAATTCACCACACGATAGCATGCGCCTCGCGTGTCCTCGACCGCCTGATCCGGCCGGTACCTTCATCACGATTCGTGGGCCCTTCGTGTTGGGCGGTGATCGACCACACGTTAGTTAGCATGCATTTATCGCACACTGACCTCGTCTTGTCATTGCTTGTCGTATGTTTTCACCGGTCATTTCATGTCTCCAATTGTTTCTTCGGCCACAAGTTGACGATGTCTTGGCATCAAAGAAAGAAAACTAAAAGAAGGGTTGAGTGGCTGAGTTAATAGTTTAGTTAGCCAATCTGTTCAAACATTACTACTCTCTCTCTCTCTCAATCACCATTATTAACAGAAGGAAGAAGTAAGGGATATATTTAAGAGATTTGTACTGAATCTTTTTTACTATTTATAACTTTGTTTTAATCCTTAATATTCCTTAAGTTACATATCTGCAAAATGATGGAATGACTCCAATACAGAGGCCAAAATCTACTGTTGTAATCAGAGATCTGCAGAGGAAGGCAGCTGGGTTTAGGTTATTTGGCCAGTGTTTCAGGTATGTTCTTGCTTTCCATCTAATCATCATGAGAATGCTTTTGTTAGAGTATCATCTCAAAGAGTTCCATTTTTGCATATGGAGGTAGGAGAGTTTCATCCATCTTTGTTGGAATCGAGGGTTGCAGATGCAGGCAATAGATGCATTTATGTATCTAATAATCATCAGAATGCTTTATATCTCAAATGGGGACATCTGCATATGGAGATAGGAGGGTTTCATCCATCTTTGGTTGAATCAAGGGGGGGGTCTGCTTGCCTGCAATCAGAATTGCCTATGTTGAATGGTTGCAGACTATGGTTAATGATGTAAGTAGCAGTTGGATGTCTGCAACATGTGAAGGAAAGGGAGGAGGGATATGTGCATCTCCTTTTTGGATTGTGACCTACCCTGCATGCCAGGCTTGTAGCATTTTAGATCACAAGTAATGTTGCAGTTTATAGGGGGTTTCATTACACAAGTAGAAGCTGTATAACTTGCAGTGACCAAACAACCCAAAATGAATATGGAGAATTTTCCGATCAACCTCGGATATCAGAGTCTGATTTCTTTTTTGTACATGTCGGAACTCTGGCTCGGTGAAAAATTGCTGTACATGAGATGCAATGATTTCATTTCCTGTATTGAGCTATTGGAGTTATCAATTGATTTTTCTGAGCTTCTTATTTGAAAGAAACACAACAATTTTGAGAGTGATCAGACCTCCAAATTCATTTCAAAAGAGATTATGTCTGCTAAAACAATCGACTATTAAGTCTTGACCTTTTCTTGGTTTGAAGGGCAATTTGGAGGAGCCTCCGTCAAAAAAGAGGAGAAATCAAGAAGGAGATACAGAAAAATCACACCTGCCTGAAATGTCTCAGATAACAGATAATAGAGAAAGTTACACAATCTTTAGTCTTAACTATTTAGGTATATTTATTGTACATAAGATCCGAAAAAAAAGGAAAAGATAGGAAGAAGGTGAGGGAACAGGACACACAAACAAATCTATCTTGACCTAGATATCTTACATTCTTGGTGTTGTCACGAGGCGGTATTGGTACTTAATAGGATATCTGCTTTCTTCGTGTCACAGGACTTTTGCATCGTATCACCAGCCTCCCTAGGCCTGGACCTGCAACTAGCTTTCTTTGCCATTTCTTCTCTACAAGCATATGCAGTTACAGGTAGTATAGTTCTCTTGAGCACATTAATTTCCTGCATCCAACAATGAGAGATTTTGGTGTCTATCAATTACATTTTAGATGGAAAAAAACTTTTCTTATCAAGCTATACCTCTAGCAGGACTGTTCTTTTCATCTCAGAAAATGCTCAATCTGCTTCCAGCCATTGATGATCCACTTGAGCTTTCGTATCCAGATGGTGTGGTTGAAGAGCCATTAATGATATCCTGAACATTAAGAAAGGAAAGAAGGATCATAGGGAGCCATCTATTTCTTGTTGGTCTGAAATTTTGGTGGAAGACAATCTTTTTCATGACATCTTGCATTACATATCATGATAATCTGATAATTGGACACAATCTCGATGACAATCAGAAGATCTAAACTTATCTTACTTCAGTTGATTATGCATGATGCTCAATTTTTTTGTATACGAGAAATTTAGAAGAGTCAAGAGAACAAGTGTTCTGCATGTCCATTTTATATATTTGTTTAGATCATGGTCCAAAAAATTATTGTATTTCTTCCTATTTGCTGATGTATTTGTTAAAGAACTGGAAATATACTTTCGGTTGGGATAGCATTATATGCATATAAAGTTGTGTGGCATGTAACCGATGCCACATTTTTTAGTATCCTTTGATCTAGTTAGAGTATTGTATTCAATGGATACTTCCTCAGCTTACTACATTCCTATATATCCACATGGTATGCTAGTGGAGTCTGATAATTGCTGCTCATTGTAACAGAGAAGAGTTGGAGAAAGACAAGAGCCATACTTGTGTAGAAACTGGGGTGTGCATGAGTGAGGGGTGCGGGTTGCTCCCAAACACAAAGTACTGCATGTTCTCCTCAGCAAGATCTCTAAGTCTGTCAAGTTCTGGCAGTATGACCATTGCAAGATCTGGTCGATCCTTCCGTCTGAGCTCTGCACACTTCAGTGCCAACTTGGCTAACCTTAATGCTTCCTCAACTGGCCAATCTGGTACTGATTGGTCCAACATCTCTGTGAACGTTCCTCTCTCAATTGCACGCTCCATATAGTGTGCCAACCCCATGGGAGATTTGCTAGTGATAATTTGCAACAATATGATTCCAAGAGAGTATATATCAGACTTTACACCGAGCATGCCAGTTTGCTGATACTCCGGGTCGATATAGCAGAATGTGCCAGCAGTGGCTGTCATGCAATACTGGGTGGTATGGTCTGCTGCAGTTGGTGGAACCAACCGGGCAAGTCCAACATCGCTGATCTTGCTGACGTAATTCCTGTCAAGGAGGATGTTGGCAGGCTTAAGGTCTCTGTGAACCAGTGGCTCTGGTTTAGTCTGGTGTAGAAAGAGGAGGCCTGTGCCAATCTCTGCAGCAATCCGGAACCTATGCTGCCAAGGAATGGGTGGTGTATTCCCTCGCCTGAATAAGCAATCTTCCAAGCTTCCATTTGCCATGTACTCATACACAAGGCAGCCATGTTCTGGGCAAGCGCCCAGCAGTAGAACCATATTTGGATGTCGGATGCAGCATAATATTTCAACCTGTGTATGGGAGATGATACAATAAAAATGTTACACATATACACCTATATGACTCGATGTGCTAATTGCTGCATTTTGCATAGATAGTGCTTGCTCTGAATGTATGTGTAAATTGTAAATTTTCAGAGTTCTGATAGTTTGAAGCATTGTTGTATGTGTTTCATACCTCTCGCTGAAACTGCGTTCTGCCTTGGGCAGCATCTGGACGCAGAACCTTAATGGCAACGGGCGTATGATCCAGATAACCTCTGTAAACAGGTCCATAACCACCTTCTCCAATTTTCCTGTCCTGTGCATAATGGTCAGTGGCTACTTCTATCTCCTCTATTGTGTACTTCCTATAACTGAGACTTGTATGTGACAGTGCTTCAAAATCATTCTTCTCAGTCTCTGCAATCACCTCTCCTCTGATGTTCTTTTGTGATTTTGACACTGCAATTTTTCTGGATGCTTCGGCAGTCTCTCTTTGTGCAAAAACATTAGCCGCTTCTTTCACCAGTTGAGCTTCTTCTAATCTTGGCTCGTCCTCCATCTTCCAGCGTTGCAGCTCCATTGCCTGCAGCAAAGGCATCGTCTGAAAACAAGTTCAATCTTTGTGACAGCAATGGATAAATTACCTTCTGTTTAGCTGTCAGTGCTTCTCTGCGTGCTGTGCTGTACATGTCCATGGTTTGCTTGAGTTCTAATCTCAGCCTGTTCAGCTTAGCTTCAACATCTTCCTGAAATTTCAAAGGTAATATTCACATTCTGCTATGGCATTGGTTAGTGGTTTCTTATATACCAGTGATTGTGAAAACTTGAAAGCTGGCCTTGGCTTTGCTTTACTTCTCTTTTTCTTTACTATCCCATGTAGTCAAACTCACCTTAGGCTGAGATGATAGACTCTCACTAGATAGGGAAGCGACCTCATTTCCAGATGAGCATGATGATTCAGAATTGCAATCATAGGTGTCTGAAATGTTTGACAATCTTGGAGGATAGGAGCGGGCATTGGCAAGTGATTTATCGCCATCAATCATCATCTCTCCATTAGATTTTTTGGTTGAAACACATGTTCCCCTAGTAAAAGGTGACCTAATTGAGGCATTAAGCCTAATGTTCAGCATTGGAGGGTAAATTTCATATGCAATTTTTTCTTGATTTATGGAAATTCTTACTTGATCGATTCATCCTCTCTTTGCAGATTCCGTGGAGCAAATGCAGCTTCACTTGGCATTAGGAAATTCCGATCTTCAGGAACAGAAGTAGCAAAAAACTTGTGTTAACAGGGGAAAAGAAGAGACTGCAATGGTACCTATACTGATGGCAACACAGACCTTTCATGTCATTCTTGTGACTATGGTCCAGTGAGTCAGGTCTAACACTTGAAAGGCCTTGGATTTGCTTCTGGAGAAGAGAGAAGGCTGGAGCTGGCCGGACGGCATTCTTCACGGAGGATACCTTCCCCTTATGGATGAGGTAGACAGTACAGAAATCAGGCACACCTTTGTAGATATTGGTACTGATGTCTGAGTTTCTGAATGATCTGAGGAAAATATGACAGAGTTGGTGTTGAAAGACATATTTTTCAGCCCAAACAGATTTCGACTTTAGTTGTAGAAGTGCTCAAGTGATTTAAGATCACCTGACAAATCCACCTCTTGATGATGATGAACCAACCACTAGCTTTTCAATTGCAGCATCAGCAACGAACCCTATGATCGCTTTGGCAACATCAGTGTCTTCAAGTATGACATCTTTGTTATATACCTGTTGAGGAATACTCAAATTCGATATCCGTAAGTTAGTGCATGAATTGGGTGATCAGCTGGAATCTGTTCAAAGAAGGAAGCAGAAGAAGAAATTGTCCATGCTGTGGATTTTCTCGAGTCGGTGACAATGTCAACTACCCTTCACCAGGGCTTCCTCAATGAGGTATAATGGTATATCACTAGACTCTTAGCATTATCCTAGTTTGTAGAGGAACACTGTCTGATCTTAAGATATTGCTACAGCCACAGGAGATAAGATATAACCATATCTATTGCTCAATTTATCGTTTGCTAAGGAAGAAACAACCAATCCTTCACCATTTGTGGGTGTGTGGAAATGATCTAAACATATCTGATGTTGAAAATTCTTTAATATAACCTCACGGTATCTTAATTGATCCTTTTTCTATTGCTGGCCAGGAAAGGACCAGCAGGTTCATCATCATTTGTGGGGCTATGGAAGTGGTCTTAACATTGAAATTTTTGGATGTAACCGCAAGGTATCTTCATCGATCCTAAACTCATCACCTTCTCGAAAAGGAACAGCAGATTCGTCACCACATTCGAAAAAGGGAGTCATTATGCATCACCGAGCAGGTATCACCAAGCCTCAGACACAATTATTCAAACAGGTAATCTGCTATGTCTAAGATGATCATGGCTTTCAATGGCCTCTGTTAATTTTCTTGTACTCACATCAATAATTGAACAGTAGATTGGTCGAAGTAATCACTAGATTGAAATTTACTATGTTAAACTCTAAAATGAAAGCAAAGATGACTCACATCCTTTCTTGTGCAAAAGCATCGAAAAGGGACAAAAACGTCCCTTGCATCATCTCCATACCCCGCTGCAATGCATCAAAAAGAGAAGGGAGAGTCGTTACAACAAAGATTTCATGAAGACAAGGCTGGATCAAACGAGAACCAGGGGCAAGTCCGCTTACACTTGGTGTTGACATGGATGAGGGTGAGGGTTTGGCCTTTGGTGACAACATTGTCCAGAGCCCATCTGAAGGCAGCGTGGCTGCTCTTGTCCCTGTCGACGGCCACTGCTACCAGTTGGCGTGCTTGGCCATCCGACTGCTCTTTCTGTGACATGACTCTCTGCATTGCTTGGAATCGGCCATTCTCCATCATGTCAGGAGCAAGATGATGAGCCGCATCATGGACAGCAGAAAGAAGAGAGAGCTTACCACCACAGTGCAGCCCCTCTCCTTCGTTCCTTCGGTCCTTGGGTTCCTTCTCTTTCTCTCTCTAGCAGATAGCGTATGCTCTTTTTCTTGGTAATTCCTCTCTCTCTCTCTCTCTCTCTATGAGTATATGTTGAATGCCTCTTCTTTATATCAGTTGAGGCTCTGCGTGGATGTGGCTGTCGGTTTTCTGTTGCAGCCATGCACGTACTGCGATGTATCCATGCTGTCATGCAGAGTTGGCTGGTGCTGTTTCGGCTTCTGCATCGTTTTGGACTGTTACGATTGCGTGGCGTGGGACATTTCCCTTAACAAAATGACAGCAAACAAAGCCGAGGGTTAATTAAGATATACAATATTTTTTAAAATGTTAATTAATACAATCGGTAATGATATAGATTATTGTTAGTAATATTTTGAAATCAAATCCCACCTTAACTTTAAGATAAAATAGTAGATATAAAATCACACATGTATTATCGTAATATATTATACAGCAAAGTGACATATTTTGGGAGAGTCGTAGTCTTACATATTATTTATATTATTTTTTTATGATAATATATGATTAATTATAGATTTTTTTAATTAGTTATATTTAGTATTTAGTTATTCTTATTGGGATCACTATACTAATGAAAATGAAATATTTAATTCTATTTCTCCTTACACAATTGACTCTATTGACGAAAATACAATAGGCTTTACCATTAAATATATGCTGACTTTACCTCACTTCGGTTTACCACTTAGCACGTGGAGTATTTTCGTCAGCAAAATTAATAACGTGAAAAGAAACATAGTTAAATGTTCACTTTCATAAGTATATGGATCATAATATAATTTTTAAAAATATAATTATCAAAATACTAAAGTTAACTAATTACATGATATAATTTATAATTAATCTAATATTCTACTAATGTGAGGTATGAAAAGAATTAAAATAAATAATCTTATGTCTAAGTAGTTAGAGAAGCAATTTTTATTTTTTATTTTTGACTCAAATCATAGTCTCGTATGTGGGAAGGGAATAGCCTTATTATTGTACAAAATCTTATCCTTAAAAATATAATTATAAAATTTGGATCAAATTTGCTGAGTGCATCGCAATTCAGTTCATCAAAGGATATTTGTATCTATATATATATATATATATATATATATATATATATATATGTGTTACTATCACACCCTTTAACTTTCTATTCCACTATTATCATTATGTTTCATTTATTACAATGATGGCTTATCATAATTAGAGGAGAATAATATAATTATTATATCTGTGATATTATGATGGATAAGTAACCCGTCAAATTAACGAGCTTGAATCATTTAATTAAAATGTTGAAACTCAAATTAATGATTTTATCTATTTTAATATGAGATTAAATCGGGTGTGTTACAAGTAGCTGAGGCATTCATTAATGAAAAATTATGAAATGTTTTGCATATTTACATTTTGTAAACATGGAGAATTTGGTTGGTAGTTCAAATATTTCATCCTTTGACCCAAAATAGCTTTAGGCACTTTAGCAAATTAGCTCTATAGTCCATTACTCCACTATGTCCTAATTAATTCATAATTATTAGAAATAATTTTAAATTGTTATTATTATTTTGATTGAATCAAAGATTTCCATGTGTATATGGCTTGAGACACATCAGTTTAATCCCCCACAGGACAATTGGTTGTTTATGAGATAAGAAGGAACATAATATTATTTATGTTGGCTTAAAATTTTTTTCTCAAAAAAAATATATGTCATGCTACTATATCTATCGAGATAATCATATGAACTAGTGAATCAAATTACAAATAGTTTTAATATGATTTAAAGATTTATTTTATCTATTTCATAACCGCGACAAAAAGGGATACATGTTAAATTATGATTTTAATTAGAAGAAAATTTTCAACAGACCTATTCATTATAGAGGTGAATGGTGTGTATCACATGAGATTTGCTTTTCTTGTTGATTTATACTTATTATATATATAAAAAAATTTAAATGAGTTATTCATGAAATTTTATTAGTAAATATCTTATGAAGAGAATGAATCTTTTCATGGATGAATCAAGAACTGAAGGAGGAGGAAATCAGTCATTAGTCTAAGCTAACATGTTCAATTTCATCAAGTTCTATGAATTTACACACTCCACACTCTCAAGAAGTATCTGCAAGAACACCATTCCCCAAAACCTGCCTTCCAATGTCTCAAATCGCATGATTCACGTTGACTTCCTGTATATAGCCTTCCCCCAGCGACTTCTGCAGTTGCTTGGAGGAGGAGTCTTCGTCCTCAGCCATTGCCTTACATGAAAACCCTTCATTCACTCTCCTTTTATCTCTTCGATCTTTTCCAGCACTGTCATCAGCTCCCACCTGCTCTCATCATCGGTTTCGCAGCAGGCCATTGCTATCTGCAGCAGCTTCAACATCTCCCCTTCGTTGTTCTCGGTCCCCTTCATGTTCTTGTCGAACACTGGGCTTGCCCGTTCTTCACTGGCGATTCTGCTTACCCAGCTCGCCAAGTCCCCCGCGCCTGCTTTCCCCTGGGTCAGATGATTGGCCGGGAACTCACCTGTTAGTATCTCGAGCATTAGTATCCCGAAGCACCACACGTCGCTCTTCTTGGAAGGCTTGCCATGGCGGGCGCACTCCGGGGACTTGTAGGCCACCATGACCTTGGAAGCGGTTGCCTTGTTCATCACCGGCACGAGGGCGTAGTCCGCGAGGAGGGGCGCGAGTGACTGGTCGAGCAGCACGTTGGAGGACTTCAAGTGGCCATGGGGAACGGTCAGCATCGGGAGCTCCTCGTAGAGGTAAGCGAGGCCTCTTGCTACGCCTTTAACTATGTTCAAGCGCGTCGGCCAATCGAGCGGTGACTCCGTCGAGCCGCGGTTTCCTGGACGTGGAGTTGCAAGGCAGTTTATGATCGTACTTCGCGAGAAAAGAGCTTGGGATTTCTGATGGCATTCAGATCATGGCGTTTACCATGCAGCATGTGAGCCAAGCTTCCCTTGGGGACGAACTCGGTTATCAGCAGCTTCTCCTCCTTCCTGTAGTAGTAGGCCACCAGAGGCAGGAGGTTTGGGTGCGACAACCTCCCCAGCCTCCTCATGTGCTCTTGGAAGTCTTCCCTTCCCACACCATTCATCTCCTTGAACCTCTTCACGACCACCGCAGGGGCGTCGACCAGGGTGGCCTTGTAGGAAGACCCGAAATTTCCGCTGCCAAGGACTTCGGCTGAAGCCTTGAGCAAATCCTGCATGTCGAACTTCTTCCTTCCCTCCGCAACGAACGTCAACTTCCCTTGCTCCTTCTTCGGCACCTTCTTCTTTTCCCCATCGTGATCTGCTGATCCTTTCTCCACACTGGCTGCCTCCAAATCCTCGATCCTTTTGGATTTACCGGGTTGAAGCTTGTCCGTTGTAGTCTTTCCTTTTGGGGCGCGGCGTCGAAGGAGGAAACCAATCAGTCCGATGAGTAGCGTCAGGATTTTAACTGCTATCAGTATGATGCCGACAAGAAGAGCAGGCGCGAGCTTCTTCGATGGTGTGCATGAGACCCCGAGTGGTGCTCCACAAAGGTTCTTGTTGCCTGTTTAGTCGAAACAGAGTTACCTAAGGATCTGTTTTGTGATGGATATGGGAAGAAATCGAAGACTAACCTTCGAACAGACTTGCACTCATATTGCTGAGCCTCTCCGGGATCGGCCCCTCGAGATTGTTGTAGGAGACGTTCACCATGCGCAGCTCCGGCTGTCGGAGATCCGGCAGCTTCCCCTCGAACTTGTTGCCATCGAGTCCCACCTCCATGAGCTTGGTTGGCACCGTCAAAGAGCTCGGGATCCGCCCGGATAAGTTGTTGTGCGACAGCCACACCTTCTTGAGCGCCCGCATTGCCGAGAACATGCCGTCCGGTATCTCACCGGAGAACCGGTTCATCGACAGGTATATGGACTTCAACGCGGGCAACTTCGTGAAGTCCGGTACCGGTCCCTCGAAGCTGTTGTTGCTGAAGCTGAGCGAGCGGAGGCCCAGCAACCCGGTGAGGATCTCGAGATCCAACTTGCCCGACAAGCCCATGTTCTCCAGCTGCAGCGTCGACACATTTCCATTCTCGCAGTAGACGCCGGTCCACGCGGAGACGTTCTGGTCCATGCATGGTCCCTTGCCGCCGGCCCAGCTGGAAAGAGCAGCGTCGCCTCCGCCGGAGGACAGCGTCGCCCTGAACTGGAGTAGGACGCGGCCGTCGTCCGACATGGCCACGGAGTATCCCCACAGCGTGAAGGACAAGAGGAACGTGAGGAGCTGCAGAGGCCATGAATCCGCCATGGCTGCGGCACCCGGGCTATCTGGACGTCGAACTTGAGACGGTGCGGATTGGGGTGGGTGGATTGCTGGGGGTTTTGAGGACATGGTTGTGGGTAGGAGAGGCTGGTTTGAGCTGTTCACAGAGATGTCCGTGGCTGGACCCGCGGTCAACACTCTCTAATTGGCAGGGCGTGTTGGGACCCATTAATAGCACATAGGCCCCGCGTAAAACAAGGGGGTGTTGACCTGGAGGTCTGCCGCTTCTCCGATTCACGCGTGTCTTTGCTGGGCTGGTAATATTGACGGAAAGCAACACGGCTAACCATCCGAATCCAAACTCGAACCCAAACCCGATCCAATCAGGCCATGTACGGTCGTGTGTAACTGGAGGCATCACCGGGCCACCACGTCAAAGGTCCAAATAACAAGAAAGGTAAAGTAGCGGGTCTATCGTACGAAGGTAACCATAAATAACAAGCCTAATGCATCCACTCCACGCCGCGCCCACGTGACCGTACCTGTCGCGGTCTCCGGCGTCCCCCGTCTGGTAAAAACGCACCCTGAATCACTTAACTAAACGTTCGTCGAATACAAAGCGGCCACGCAAAACAATTCGAGTGGGGCCACCTATTCAGCCAATGACAACTTGGCTAATCGCTCCCTCTTTGCATGTGGCGCATGCGAACGCGTACTCGAACGATTCCGACTACTGCTCCCCCGTGCTTCCGCATTTGGAATTTCGAATCGACGCAGCCCAAAAGCGCGAAAATGTTCACGAGCAATAACTGTCTAAACTCTTAAGATCATTACCCAGTTTTATACCAAATTTTCTATTGGCAAAAATGGTGGCCCCATGATCGTTTCACACGATTCCATAGCCTTTTTTCTAAAGAAAAAGCAGGTAAATTGTCCGGGTAAATATGTTTCTCGATATTCCCTACACTTCATTCTCTCTCCCTCACTGCCATCCCGTCAAGCTTTTGTTTCTCTCGATGTCTACGCTTATCTTAAGATGGGCCAATTCGAATTCTCTCTCTCTCTCTCCGATTCCGCATCTCCTCCTCCTTGGAATTGATCATAACTCGCTCCTCTTGTTGCATTCCCGTCTTCCTTTTCTCTTTTGCCTTTTGCAGCGAAGAGTTCTGAGTAAAGATGGTTGATGTCTCGTGCATCATTACTCCCTCTTTCTTCTCGTTCCATTTACCTGTTCCGATGGCCTCTCGGTGCTGAGATTTGTCGCCAGGATCGGGATCCAAGTCTACTGTGAACTGGATTCATGGCGATGAGGTCCGCTGCGGCGCATCCCAAGGCCAAGACCAGGCCCGGCGGGGGGAAGATGCCAACGGCACAGCAGGCCATCTTCGAGATGAAGCAGCGGGTGGTCCTTGCGCTGAACAAGCTCGCTGACCGCGACACGCACCGGATCGGCGTCGAGGAGCTCGAGCGGGCCGCCGAGGGCCTGGCCCCCGACATGGTCTCCCCGTTCCTGTCGTGCGTCGCCGAGACCGACGCCGACCAGAAGAGCGGCGTCCGCAGGGAGTGCGTGCGGGTGATGGGCGCTTTGGCGCGGTCCCACGGCGGTCTCTTGGCTATTCATCTCGGGAAGATGGTCGGTTCCATCGTCAAGCGGCTCAAGGACACGGACTCGGTCGTTCGGGACGCCTGCGTCGAGACGTGCGGCGTTCTGGCGAGCAGCGTAAGGGACGGTGGCGGGGCGACGTTCGTGGCGCTGGCCAGGCCGCTTTTCGAAGCGCTGGGGGAGCAGAACCGGTATGTGCAGGTGGGCGCGGCGTTGTGCTTGGCGAGGGTTATCGACGAGGCCAGCGACACTCCGCAATCCATTCTGCCTCAGATGCTCGCGCGTGTTATCAAGTTGTTGAAGAATCAGCACTTCATGGCGAAGCCGGCCATCATCGAGTTGATCCGAAGCATCATACAGGTTTAAATTGTTTACCTTAGTGAATGGGATTTGTGCAGTTCAAGTTTTGGTTCTTCTCCTTATGGCTGCTTAGAGAATGTGAATTGGTACTTCCATTACATTTGATGATGTTTCCTAAAATGCCATTTCATTCTATCAAGTGTTACGATGAAGTTTGTGTTAGGTAAAGTAGAAGAACTTTTTTTTGTGCAAATAGGAAATAATCCTATTCGCATCAGTGCGAACCAAGAGATCTAAGTCTGGAGGAAATGAATTCCTCCATAGATCAAAAAGTGCGCAGCTAGATCCATTGGATGTCAGGATTTTCTTCCATAACCTTCTAATGGTTGATAGGAGTAATTGATATTGTTCTTCTTAATATAATCATTTTGATGCACTGGAACTGACTTCTAAAGTTCAACAGATGTTGGGAATCACCTAATTGTTCCTGGGAGATGAGATATTTTGATTTATAGGAATGACTTGCTAAAAGATCCATTTTTACATCCAGTACTGTGAATTCTTACAATTAAGTGCAATTCTCAATGTAAAAGGGATAGATTTAGTCCAGTGCTAGTATTAGTTTTATGAAGTGGCATATTCTTCTTTATTCTCCAGTTCCTTGCTTTACCGTCTAGTGGTATATCTTCCAGAATACTTTTCTTGCTCTGTTCATTTGTTTGACATGAATGTTTCCCACCTTATGCTACCAGGCAGGATGTGCTCTGGCCGAGCATGCTTTGTCTGCAGCTGTTAACAGCATTCTGGAAGCCCTCAAAAGTAATGATTGGGCAACACGCAAAGCTGCATCTGTGGCGTTGGCTGGTATTGCTGTAAACCCTGGATCTTCTATGGCACCATTGAAAAGTACTTGCATCCGTTCACTTGAATCCTGCCGATTTGACAAGGTTGGTTCCTGCTTACTGGTTTGAGATGAACCGAATATTTGGTTTGTGTACATGTAATCAAACTTTTCTTTTGTAGGTGAAACCTGTGAGGGACTCTATCTTGCATGCTATACAGTGTTGGAGAGCTCTTCCGGGGACTGGTTCTCCTGAACCTTCAGAAGTTGGATCATCCACAAAAGGTTCTAGTGCACAACTGCTTCTAAGAACCTCATTAAGTGCCCTTTCATGCCATGATATGTGATGCTTTTGATTTCTTTAGCCTAGTGGTTTACTATTTCTTCATCTGCACTAATTGGTTGAAATCCTCTTTCTGTTGACACATACTGAAAATTCAATTGTAGACTTCTTTCTGGACAAGAATAAATAGTACTAATTGAAATGTGTTAAAGATTTTTACTGTGTGAAATCGACAGATATTTCTTAATACTTCATATCAAGAATTAGGAGTTCAAAACTTCTCATGATGATTGCTGTCTCCGAGTTCTTATGTACTGACTGTGCTACCTGAGTTCTTCTGGGTATGCTTGTCTGCATTTATCTCTTATCAACCAACATGATTCCTACAACTTCTTGCTCTAATGATTGCCATTTCTGATGTGCCTTTCTCATATCTTAGCAATTTTTTCTTTAGGATGCATGAGCACTTACATATAACATCTAAATTTGCGTTGTCAGATCATTGCTACTGATACTAGTGTTTTATATGCACACAACAGAAAATTTTGGTGGAGACTTGAATGATGTCACTAGTGCTAGTGATAGTGGCTGGAGAGACACATTTGTTAGGAAAATAGGCCCTGTTCCTTGTCCAAGTGGCAGCTCCACCTGTTCTACACAGAAAAGAGCTCCTTTATCTGCCAGGAAACTATGTACAAATAATGCACCTACTCATCAGCACCTGAAGCCAAGTGATTGGCACATTGAGATATCAGTCCCGAAGTCTCGTGCTATGCCACTAATTGCTACCGATTGTAGAGAATCTGAGACGAGTTGTGCAAGCAGTGCTTTTGAAAGAAGGGTGGTAAATACAGCTGGGGTTGAAGACATAAATTTTGGTTACAGCCCGGATCACAAGCCAGATTACTCCTCTGTATCAGATTTAGCTAGTGGCAGCTATGAGATAAAGCATGCAACTACATCTAATGATGGTCCTAGGGATAATGATTCAACAAATATTACAGGACGCAACAATTCTGTCATTGAGGACAGTGGACCTGAATGCCTTCGGACTCAGGAGCGGAAGAGTCTGGACTCCACTGTTACAGACTTGTGTTCACACAGTATGCATGGATGTTGTCTGCATGCTGCAAATGAACTGGCAATCATCAAACAACAACTCTTACAAATTGAAACCAAACAATCAAACTTGCTGGATCTCTTACAGGTAATTTGTCTTGTGTATGCATCATAATGTACTTGAGCTTCAAAACTTGTTATATCTTCTAACAATTCTCTAAGACCTTTTTAGTTTTCATCTTTAATTGCTAAGAGGTATGAATTGATTGAACCTTGGATTAAGAATGAATATATAGCATATTAAATAGTTTTGTCCTTGAAATTAACTATTTGCTATAGAAAATAAGTCAGGTATAGGCAATTACTTTGTTTTTAATAGTGTTGTTGCTTGTAAGCTTTCCTTGATATTGCTAATTACGTCCATTTTCAGTTCTACTTTTGCATTACATATTCAATTTTAAAAGTTTAGTTAAAATCAGCCTACTGCACAAGGCTCCCGTAAGTATAGTGTTTTTCACAACTTCTGATAATTGGAATTAACTAGACCATAATGTTGGTAAACTTTCAGACTCTGATCCAGTGTGCATGGACCAATTTGTCATAATCATTTTGACAATAGCCAATTCTAGGCCCTTGATGTGCTGTTGAATTACAATTGTTCAATTTTATGCCCATGTGATATTTTTATGTATACATGCTAACATATTGGATCTGCCATCTTTCAGGTGTTCATGAGAAGCTCAATGGATAATGTCTCAAAACTACAGTCAAAGGTGAATGACTTGGAGCATGCTGTAGATACAATTACATATTCCGTTGTGGAATGTGAAAATTATTCTAGCATGGGTTGCTCGAAAATTTTAAAGAAAGTACAACCAGGTTCTTCTTCCCCTAAGCTTTCTGCAGTCACACCTAGGCCATTGGTGAGTGATAACTACAAGCAACAATCAACACTATCTTCAAAAAGCATGGAGATTTGGGGGGATAATCTGGCTTCATTTAGTAGATCAAGCACATCAGTCAAAGAGGGAGTAGAGAAAGATTCAACAGTTGGAGTACCAAAAAACCCAACAGGCGACAGCATGAATAATAATTCAGGAAGAAGCCTTCGATGTGTAAGAAGTCAAGAAAAAGATCCGAAAAATGCAAGTGCCAGGCTTAGTAACTTCAAAGATGTGACTGGATTTTGGAAACAAGTCAAGGAGTTTCTTAGCATGGGGAATGTGGAGTCAGCATATGTGGAGGCCATCCTTTCTGGAGATGATCTTAGTCTGGTCCAGCTTATGGATAGAACTGGTCCTGTTCTTGATAGATTGTCATGTGAGACAACTGATGAAGTACTTACCATTATGGCCACAAAATTTGTTGATCAAAGATTTCTGGAATTCGCAATTCCATGGTTGCAACAGGCAAGTTATCCATCCACGATTGCATCACTTTGCTTATCAGCTGATACATATGAAGTCTATGAAGTAGCCTGAGTGATTGTTGCGTTTAATTTGTTTGTAATTCACATAATACAATTGGTCCAAGTAACATTCTCTTTCTCAATGCTTTGTAGGTTGTTGATTTGAGCATGGCTAACGAACCAAGGCACCTTTTTCTTTCTACAAAAGCACAGATGGAATTCCTGTTTGCATTACAGGAAGCAGCAATAAGAGAGTTTACAGATCCAGTGGTGAGAATGTCCATAACACGATTTGGAGCGAGATTAGGCCAATTATGGCATGTGGCTCCATGCAGGTAGCTACAGATTCAGCCTAAACTTTCTCAAACTCATTGCTTTCAATACTCTAAATCATATTTTTATATGCAAGAACTAATGGTTGAATTAACTTTTTCACCAACAACTAGTTGACTTGTTAGATATTGCTTGACCTTTTGCTTTGCTATATAATGAATCCAGATAATTTGAATCTTCTCTTAGGCTATTAAACAATAATTGAACTTTATTGTTCCTAAGATGAAACGATAATTCTACTTCTTTAGGTGCCTTTTCCCACAATCTTTTGCATACTCAAAAAATTTATGCTAACCATAAGTGGCACATGGTCCATTGGATAACGGTACTGCCAAGGGACTTCTGAAGGTATTAAGATGCAATTCTTTCTGGAATGGCCTTCAAACAAACAGCTTTTTCATTGAGAAATATGAACAAAGCACTTGATTTTCATTGGTTGACACCATATTTGCTGTCTTCTGGTGCAAATTTACTTGTCTGGAGCCTCACACTTTTCAATGTTAATGTGTCTCTGATTTTGGATGCTAAACATGTACTATGGTCAGATATCATTCATCAATGATGGCCAACACCATCATAATATAATATGGGAATTGTGCTTATCCATGTTCCTATTGCTGTATTGTTGCAGGAAAGCTCTCCCACCAAGAGGATCACAAGGGAACAAGAAACATGCTTTCTAGTTCAGGAATGACATCTATTTTGCGTTTATGTTAAATTTCCGAAAATCACCTTCTGTAACATTTGGAACATGATACGTTCTCTTGCAAATGGATCCCCTTATGTTCTCACTAATTTGTCTCCAGATCTGAAAACATGCGATGGTTATTTCTTTCATTTTCGTGAGCAGGAGAGCTAGCAAGAACTCAGATAAAAAGAGAAGATTTTGGAAGGAATCCCACTGAGGTGAAAAATGGCAAATTGTACCTCTAATTTTTCGTGGCTAAATGGTTTATTGAGGAGCATGATTACCTTGAAGTTCAACAGCTACATATCTTTGTGACATACTACCTTGTACGGCTCATCTGTTTTGAGTAGTGTATTCTGCAGATTCTGAAATAACACAGGATTAAATTATATTCTATGAACTCTGAAAGTGGGGATGGAGGCTCACAATCAAACAAGACAAACTGCAGTTTGTTGTAATTTATTGAGAATCACAACGTTGTGAAATTCCTGTAGCTCACAATGTCCATCTTATTGGTGATTTCTGCAATGCCATTGTAAAATATATGCAAGGCTTAGAACAACAGGATAGTTCAACTAGTTGTAATTTTCCATCAGAACTTTCATGTGTGACTTAAATATTGTTATTCTCCCATATATTTAAAGATTAGATTTTACAAATACAAAAGGTTTCCTTTAGCAAATGGCACAAACATATGGTCTTCAACTTCTATGTTGATCTGTTCATGTATGCAGCTTCACATAAAGGCAGAGTGTGCAGCTATATGGTAATCTTTTAAATGTCAGATTGCAACCTTTTTTTGTTTTGATTGGTGATTGACTATGGATGAGGAGGGCCTTCTAAGGAGATAGAGTTGATGTAGGCATAGTTGATGAGGACATGGAAGAAATCTGCTTCCCATTTGAACACTTGACTGTAAAGGTATATATGCAGAAGAAGTTTTGACAGAGAGGAAGAAGAGAAGATGTTCAAACATCCATGATAAAACAGGAAGATATATATATATATATATATATATATATATATATATATACTTTTACATAGAGTATACATATATATATACATATACAAATACATATATACATATATACATATACATACACATACATACATATACATACATATACATACATACATATACATACACATATATACACATATACATACATATACATATATATACATATATACATATACATATACATATATATACATATATATACATATATATACATATATATACATATATATACATATATATACATATATATATATATATATATATATATATATATATACATATCCATTCAAAAAAGCTCTGGCCAACCAATTCTAGCAGTAATTAGTTATCTAAAGTACTCGTTAATATTCTTAGTATCATAATGAACACATAAAGGGTATTAAAACTAATCTATGTGTAACCATCAGTCGAGATGCAAGTATATGCAAGTTTTTGAATTCTGTAAGGGTAAATTTCTTTACCAAAAATTCAGAGATACAAATATGAAAACAGTCAAGAAGGGAAATATTCTTTTAATTGTCTTTATTATTTTGAGAATTTTGATCATGTTCTGTGAGTTGTAGCATAACTTTGTTATCAATGGAAATCAATGCATTATTAGTTTGATTATGATGATTTAGGGCAGCAATGCATGTTTTAGTTGTCCTCTGACTATGAACCGCGATGCATAAGAAACACTCATAAGAAACACTCGAACCTTGCAGTATTCCACAGAACCACATTTTGGGAAGGCACAAAAGAGGCCAGTCTCAGAATCATAACACAGATCATGTTCATGAATTCACCATTACCTGGCAGTGCCTACTGTGGACAAGCAACAGTTGAGAACCAACCAATATAGGTGGGATAGCAGCAGTAGCAGTAGCAGTAGCAGCAGCCAAAATCTATAAAGCAGCAGTAAATTCAATTGTTAGAAGAAACTTAATCTCCTGACAGAATCCTAAGTAGGAATAGAAACTCCAAGCAATCGATCCAAGTCAATGTACCAGCCATCTGACTTCTCAGCATCAATGGATCTGACGGGGATCGAAAAGAGTGTCCCTGTTTTGCAGCTGAACCCCCTGGGGATGGTTGTCATCTCTATGCATGGTAAATGGAAGCAGTTGAGCTTGCTGAGCCAGAGACTGTCCGGGAAAAAATTGACCTGAGGAGTTCAATGTAGGCATCATGGGCTCCGCTGTGCTGTGGTGGTTAGTGTCAAGAAACTCGACGATGGACGATGGTTGTCCAGGGTCAGGAGAACCCCATGCGTTGGTTGACAGAAGAGAGAGAGCACGCCGAAGATCTGGTGCTCCGTCGAAGTTCGAAGCTCCGGCAGATGCCTCTGAACCTGGAAAAGAGAACATACATATGTTACCAAAACTATTGATAACATAAAGGATGGCTGCATTCTCAATGGTGTTCGTTATTTTGTAGAGAGATGATTTTTGTTGTTGTTCAGTAACTGCAGCCAGAAGCATGAGTTTTCCATCTGTGATTGGCCGATGAAAATAGGTAGCAGCTGCCTGAAGGAAGATCACGATGACAGCTAAACATGTGCCAGATATAGAACCAGTATTATCTGGACCATCTAAATGTAATGTTTTTTAGGCTTGAAATTACATGGATTACCAGAAACTTCAAGACATTCCTTGATACGTAATTTCTAATAAATCGTGGTCCTGTTACCATTATATCGAGAACTTTGACGCTCGTGTAAACCATAAAATCTAGAATAACATTACGCATACTTCATGTCAACTTTAATGAACCATGAAACAGTCATCTGACAGGCTTAGCACATAGCAAACAGATATGCAAATGAAACTAGATGGAGCAGGTTTGTCCCCATGTACATGTTTTAAAGGTTCCTGCACTTGATTCATTCTGGACACCACGACTACACCCATTCCATGGGTCATGAAATCTCATAGAACAATGCTCAAGTCTTCAAGAAAAGATGATCAATAACTTACTGAGAAAAAGCTAGCGAAATTATCCTACTCTATTTATAAGATAGTTGTGATTCAAGTGTATCGTCTTATCCTAGTGAATTTAAGAAAGAAAAAAATTGTGATTCTTTTTTGATGGAGTGATCCTCAAATAGATGCAGCCAAAATAATCAAATAGCAGAGGTAATACTGTTTCCATGATATAGACACCGGATGCTCGTCGCCTAGCAATTCCAAGGTGATGCCAAGGACAATGACAGGCTTGTTAGGGTCTTCGTTGTTGATTTATAAACAGACATGACTACTAGAATAACTACATACTTTTAAACTTAGTTAGGTAACATCTCCCACTATGACATGAATTTGCGATGCTTGAAAAATTATCTATCCAACAAACATTCAATTAAAAGGAACATTAATAAGAAAAGAGAGCAATTAAAATGCACCATATTCTGTTTATTTTAAAAGGGAAAAGACTTGATCTCCTAACAAAATGGTCAGTTTATGAAAACTAGCTGACCTCATGCAGAACAAGTCACCACAGACAATCAAATTGATATGACCAAATCAAGACAGAAAAAAACCAACAAATCATGGTGATATATTTCTGAAGATCCTACTAAATCAAAACATATCCAAAGCTGAAAAATCTTAAAAGTGTCACAAGAGGTATACTATTTCATGTCAACTTGGTTTTTGAAGAAGTTAGAGGCAGAAGGGTTACACAGTATACAGTGTATCATGCATCACATTGCTGCAAAGTCTTACCCAGACACTATTAAGATGTCTAGATTTTTCAAAAAAGAAAAACTCAAGAACAAAGACACATGTAATGTTTCTTCTGCATTTATGTATTTTCATCTATCCATAAGTTTGGCAATAGTGAAAATGGAAACAAGTATTGAACAGCCACATTTGGGAGATATGGATTTCAATTTTGAGAAGAACAATTCAAAACATAGAGAACCATCCATATACCACTGGGCAAAAGCAACAAATAAATGGAGCTCTCGAACTAATAGCTTGCATGAATACATCACTTACCTTGATTGAGTACTTCGGCAGCAGTGCCTTTGAGTGGTAAGAGCTTGTCCACATCATGATAAAGTGTGAAAAATCCATTTGATAGCTGGGTGTTTGGCAAAGGCAACTGCTCATCAATGCCGAGTTCTTTTGTTGATTTCACCCATGGGCCTCTCATTTGTGTTTGCTTGTCATTTTGTGAGCCTTCAATTGTGGTGCTTGCCATGGATCTCATGTGACCAAACAGAGTTTTATTCCATAGCAAGTTCATATGATGTCTATCATCTGCAAAAGGCCGGTTAACTTTCAGCAGTGAGAAATGCAATATTATAAAAAAAAAATCATGTCATAAAATTATCAAGTATCTCATTACAACATCAACAAAGCAGCAAGTCTTAACAAGTATCTCATTGTTCTTTGGATATAGTATACGAAAAATTAACAACAGCAGAATGAAGTTTAAGCAAGATAAGTATTGCTAGAGTATAGTTCTTTGGATATGGTATCTCATTTATCATAGCTAGAAGTGAACCATAAAATGAAAAGATTGAACAATCTGTGTAAAAATATAAGTATTGCTTTTAGGCTTTTAGTCACCTGAGGTAAAGTGGCACAGTGGAAATCTGCATAGTCATATTCTTAGGGCACCTTTTGATTGCAACTTATGCTTCCATTTTGATCACTTTCATAATTAAGTTTTCTTAATCTTTTAAAAGGGCTAAGGACGAGGATGTACAACCGAGTGCTGTCAACAGTCATATAAACACTACAAGATCAACTCAGAAAAGGAAAAGGCGAAGGACAAGATTGTGTTTCAAATATATGTTTTCCGGTTATAGTGGACCATCACCATTTCAGGAGCAGCAAAGAGGAACATTAAGGATAGTTTTGTAAGCCACTGCTACAAAAAAAAAAAAAAAAGCAGCAATGCAACATCAAGATTGTCTTGCAAGGTTAACTTGCTAAGGGAGACACATGAAGTAGCAGGGATATCATAATCAATCTCATAAAAGCATATGTAGTGCTCCATTTAGGTTATAGCAGTGGAGTTTACTCAGGATGATAAAGATAGGTAACAGGTACATTACGATCCCATTTTATGTGAGAAAACAATGTCTGTAAACAGCATAGCCCGAACTGCGCTTCTTCACTTATTCCATATGGATAACAAAAGATCAAAAGCAAAAAAAAGTGAAGTTAGAATTCATTTATACCATAAAATGAAGATGAAAAATCTGTTGAATTGAATGTGATTAAGTTAGGCCGTGGCTTGCGACGTCGTGCATTATGATCAGACAAACGTCTACGGCAGCTTCGCTTTTTCTGATCAAACTCGGACAACTCATGGAACCTTAAACATGAACAAACCAGACCATGCAAGATAAGGGATGACTGCAGCATAATGATTGGTTAAATATTCAACAATTCAGATGTAAGTAATATTAGCAAGGATGACACGTATAGAAATAACTCTATTTCTTGGAAAAGCATAATAAATTGTTTACTCCCAAGTAACCTGCTACATTGCTGGCAAAACCTGCGCTCCTGGCCGGCGACGATAACCTTGGGGCATTTGGAATGGGTTACACAGACCCTGTGTTTCCGGTGATAGTCCTTGGCTTCACTGAGATCAACATTACAACCTTCAACTTGGCAGAAGGTACTCTGTGCACTCTGATGAGTCACTCTCGACTTCTTAGCCAGAGCAGTCGCCGCCGATGCAGAATCCAACGACGAAAAAGGATTCTTCGCATTACTCTCAGCTGAAACATCCTCAAAGTAGGTCCTCTTCCCAAGCTTTAGCCCTATCTGCGATTCCTCCAATCCAGCGGCCAGCACCGCAACTGGGGGACAATCAGACTCCTGTAAAAATCTGTTCTTGTCATGATTCCTTGGATTCGCGACAAACTCCGGTTCCTTTCCCGCTTTGGATGAGGAATCAAAGGAAGCAGAGATGGTGCTCTTGGATGAGGAACCATTCCCCAGTTCTGAGCCAGAGGAAACGCCGCCGCCGCCGCCGCCGGCGGACAGCTTGCAGTTCCCTCCAAATGGCGCGTGGTTGTCCCAATCCCACAGCAAGGAAGCGTTCGCGTTCCAGTCCATCATCAAAGATCGCATGCGCTTTTGACCAACGGAGATCAAAAAATCAAGTGGTAAAAATCAGATTTTTCATGCACTGATACCCAAAAAAAAAAAAAAAAATCAGATTTTCATGTACTATCATCACCCAAAAGTAATCAAGAACCAAGAGATTTCATGTACCGCCCTCCCCACAGGAAACCAAGAATCAAGATTTCGTGTACTATTCCCCAGTAGGGCTATCGAGCATCAAGATCTCACGGACCTAAAGCGGGTGCGATAGAAACCAAGAGATGATAACCCACAAGAAGGAAAGGTAGTCAGTCAGGATACCTGTATTATTGATGCCAATCAGAGCCAAACTCCCAGGTCAAAAGGCCAAGGGGAGGGCTTGGGGGGACTTCAATCCATGGTGGGGGAGTAAACTATTGCAGCAGGGACAGTGGCAGGCTCAAGCACATCCCACCTCCATCCCTCTCAACACCCACACCTCCTCCTACTCATCCAACCCATGGTCACAGCAGGAGCCAGCCATGAAGCAAGTGGGATGTTGCTATCCATTCAATGACAAGTGAGCCATTGCTATCTCTATTGATTGCCCCTCGCTTTATATGTCCCTGTTACCTCTGCACTGTAACACTGTGCAACAGTAATCACCAACATTTGTCACCCTTCATGTCTCATCCTTACATGAACAATTTTCACTGCTTTTACTACACTGTGTTGATCTGTAGACAGGTCAGGAAACAGTGTGAAGGTGACTGGGTAGAGAGAGTTGGAGGTGGCATTGGTTTGCTGAATCTAATCAAAGCATAGTACATGGTTAAAAATGTGTCTCTCCCCCCCCCCTCCTGGGTGTAGCAGCCAAACCACATGCATTCCTGACACAGACAGTGGCAAAGCTTCATGAAGTGACTGCTCTGTTGCATCCATCTCAGGGCACTTGTCCAGAAAAACCAAGCCAAAGTTTTTGGAATTCTCACCTTTCACTCTCTAGGATTGCCTTTTGCTAAGGCATACCATATCAACAATATTTTGAGCTCAATACAATGTTTATATGACATGATTACCTATATCTACAAGCATGTGCTGAGTCATGAGCATCATGATTACCTATATATGGATAAAGAATTGGTTCAAAAGAAAAATTACAATTTCTAAGTATGAACTATCTTGAAAACATGGGAGTCTTTTTTGGCCAACTGTGTTATATTTTAACCAAGTTTCTGATTTTTAATGTATATTTATATATGTAAATATACTTAGTTTTTAAGCCTGACCCTCTTAATGAACCACCTGAGAAAGTACAAGCAGCCCCCAACCCCTGTATTCAACCCAAGTAAACAATAATTCTATAAGCACAAAAAACATAACAAAATACTAGCAAAGATAAAGTGACTGGAATGGAGATGAATGACAATGATACTCATGTGATGTTGGTCCCAGTGTCTTGGACTTCAGGGTTGAAAATAAATATTAACCATCATGAATGCATGATGAGAAAATAATTTTGATCCATTCAAACACATAAGAGAAACAAGAGAACCAGAAAATTTGTGTAAAATATTTACAACAGCCATCTTCAGTTGGATTTGACTCAATATAAGTAACAATATTAAGTTGCTGGCACTGACTTGAAATCCCAAAATGGCCTTTTCAATTAGTACTTGGTGAAGAACTGAACTGGGTAGTATCTTGGAGCTTCATGACTTTACTTTTTCCCTCAGAAAGGGAGGTACAAAAGATGAGTGAGAAAAAAAATCTAATACTGAACTCACAGTTCAAGAGGGAAGAATCATTTTGGCAATAGAGATAGAGTCATGATATTGTTGATGATGATGATGATGAACAACAACAACACAGACTAGAACAGCCACTGAAGCAAAGGAAGCTTTTGAGCAAGAGCCCCCTGGAATTCTGGTGCTTTTCCTCAGCAAACTTTGTGGGAAAGTGAATCCTTTTGTTGCACCTTTTAACCTTTTTGTTTGCCTCTCATTAAGTTCCTCCTCGAAGGTCACCTGCCCCACCCTAATGCAGCTGAACCATGCATGGCTTGAAATGACCTGCAGTTGTATATTGCCACTACAATGATCATACTCAATCATGGAGGAAATGCAGCCAAAATTAGTGAGACAGTAATGATTGCTACCCATTATTTATTGTAGGAGCCAAAATATACAGCTTGTTGTAAACAGTCTGCTATGATGGCAAATGTTCATCATATCTGTTTTTTTTGTATGCAAACCAGTAGCTGAACTGACCTTTTTTTTTTCCTTCAAAAAAATAAATGATAAAGATGAAATTTAATCTCAGAATCATACTACTGTTAATAATGGTAAAAAAATTTTTACCAATCAAAATAATTGATGTCTTCAAAAATTATCAAATGAGGTTTTAAACCATAATCTCTAATAAGTAGATTTAGTACATCATGATGATGAGACTAATATGTTAGGTGTAATCAAAGTCATAATGTTAGTCTTTTCATTAACCATTTATATTGGTGTCTATCACTGCAAAAGATTAAAAAGGAATTGTTATTAGGTGTAAGTGGTCCTGAGCTAAATTGGTACAAGGACCATTCTGCATTAAACTTACAGATTAAAAGCAAAATGAAAAGTAGCATCCAGGTAAGGAGCTACACAATTCTTGTTTGAGGTGAAGGTAGGAAACATCTCTGTGGCAGTAGAAATGCCACTATCTCAATGTCCAAAAACAATAAAAGCCACTCTGTCCTTTGGTGTCAATTGCAGATTTTTAGGCGCCCAGCTTCTTCCTTTTCTCTTGTTCAGTCAGTCTCTCAGTTCAATTATTTTGGCAGGATCCTGCAAGTAGATTAGATGCAGAAGAAAAGGACCTGCTCTTTGGTAAAGATCACTGTTTAACTGGACTAGGTCGTCCCTGAAACTTATGTTTGCCTCTCACAGATCTAAAATGTGGAACTCATGTGAATTCCACCAAAATCAAGTCTAAAAGAGATAGCATCATCCCAGAAAAGGTTCTTAATTGCAAAGCAGATGCCGTAAGAAGAGTGAAGGTTCATATTCGATACCTTCACCCTGGAGATAGAAGCTTATTATCAAAGTAGATGTTTTAGGGAGGAACAATGGTTTGGCTAAAGATAATGTTAGCTCAAAATGATCTCAGTTGCAGCTTGATGTGGATTTTTAGGTTCATTTCTTTTCTTTCTACAAACTATTGGATTCAGCTCTGTACTGAATGAAAGGGAACATTTCTTATCTGTGCATAGCAGTAACCTGATTTGTCATTTCCAAGCTGCACATTTCATAACAATGTGACAAGCCTAAATGGACTTTCTTGCTTACAGGATCTTCTGTCAACTTGAAAATGAGAGAGAGAGAGAGAGAGAGAGAGAGAGAGAGAGAGAGAGATGTGCAGCATGTGTGACTCTTAACATCAAAATCACAGGCAGTGGTTTTAAGAAGGAAAGACTATGGGCATAGTTCTGAGTTCCCACAGATCTGGCCTCAACTTCAGCAGTTGTGGTGTTCCTCAGCAGTGGGAGGAGATCCATCTTGAATTTGACAGCAGCAGAAGCATGAAAACTGTGATTTAATGTTGAGGAGACTTGTCTGCATCTTCTGACCACCCATTCCTTTTAGGCAATGCATCATGCATGGATCCAAATCAAAGGAAAACTGTTGAAAGGGAGGCTTCATTTTTGAGATCCAATTGCCACAGTATCATTTCCTCTTGTGCAATCACCATTCATCAAGGGAGATCAGAAAATATATATGTATATATATATATGTATATATATGTATATATATATATGTATATATATGTATATATATATATATATATATGTATAACTACATACAGATCAAACTGTTTACTCCAACAAAACCCATGCTGCATCTCTAAGTAATATTCTATTTAGTGAATTGACAACCTCAGTACTAAAAGTTGGAAGTTGATCCATTTTCCCAAGAATTCAGAAAATAGAAAACGAAAAAGGCATAGAATTTGCCTTGCCAATTCATTTGCTCTGGTTTTGCAATCAGAGGAACAATTATATTTCTGGAAAATACAGAGTAAGACTGATTATATGAGAGCCGACCTAACATTTGGGTCCGGTGAGAGGGCTCGAGTAGGAAAGGGCTACCCGTAGACGGAGTCAGAGGACTCGTCACGACGTGGAGCCACCACTGGGCTACGCCTCACATGCACTATGCTAGGATCTGATCTAGGTTATGTTAGGATTTGACGAGGACGTCAAACCTTTGAGCAGGGGTGATTGTAACACCCCTGATTAGTCCCACGTCGAAAGTGGACAAGATTAAGATTGACTTATAAGGGTCTGATGAGTATACTACTATCAACTTCAGCTTAAGTATTTTGGTCAGTGATTTAGACCAAATAAAGTTGGTAGGCTAGTTAGCCCATGAGTTATAACATATTAACATTTTAATAAATACAGGCACCACTCTCATATTAAAGGGGACAGGGGACAGCAGCAGCCATTCCTTCCTTCAGAAATCAATGACGAAACAAGAAAGAAATGTATGGCTCAGTTCAAGACATGGATGCCTTCAGCTGCATCTTTAGGTGACAAGACCATGTTGCTTTTGCCTCTGAAAATAATCAAGCTGGATTCAGAAGTTTAACCATGAGTGTATATATAAATCTGATTCTTTGAACACACCTGGGTGCTTTCTGCTAGATTATTTTGTGCATGAAACACATGAGTGTGAAGTGGAAATCATTAATAGAAGCAACTCTCAAGATGAGATCCTTTGACAATTAATTGCCTTAAAAGAGGCCAATTCTGTTGCTTCCAGTGGCCATCCTTTCCTTTTGTGCCTCATGATTTGGTGCAACATGGTGCCATTCAAAAGCTGACTGAAATGACAAAAATTGACCTCTTTCTAGCATCATCTAACAAGCCTAACGAAATAATGTCATAAGCTGTGAGTTACATTTGGGGTTGAGCAGCATTTTACTATCCTTTGATGGAATAAAGCGGTAGTTAACATAATTGAGTAACAATAATAAACCAAATCCTATAGAGATGATTTCTGGCTCCCGATATTAATATGGTCAAACCCCCTCATGATATAACTCCAACACTAATATAGTCCAATTACATAAAGAGATAGCTCCCAACATTAACATAGTTAAACCCTTTGAAGAGGAGTTTACTAACACCAACATAGTCAAATTGCCTAAGAGGTGAATACCAAACAATGTTGAAACCATTCAAAAAGATAGCTCTCAACACCAAAATGGCCAAACCACTTGAAGAGATAATTTTTAACAATGATGCAGCTAAGTCCAACCATGAATCGTCCCTGATCGAATTTGTTAAAATTGTAGAGATAAATCCTTCTACTCGACCATAAGACGTCTCATGAAGACAATACAATCAAATCTGACTAAGAAGCATCATGCAATAATGCAACTAAATTTAGTCTAAAAATAAGGATCACTATCGTCGCGATCAAAATGGCCTAAATCGCTCCTTCGATGATAGTGCAGTCAAATCGATCCAATGGATCACTTCAACAATAACATGACTGAAATAACCCAAAGTACTCCCTTCAATGATATCATGCTTGAAAATAGCTCAAAATACTCCATTCAATGATAGTGCATTCAAAAAGATAATAAATTGCTCCTTTCGATTATAGCATGATCGAAATGGCTCAAAGTGTTCTTTGATGATAGCATGGATGAATAAGCCAAAACACTCCTTTCGATAATAATACAGCCCAAAAATGGTCAAAAGTGCTCTCTTCAATGATAATATAATCGAAACAACCCAAAGCACTCTATTCAACAATAATACAATCCATACGGCCCAAAATGCTCCCTTCGATAGAAGTGCAATCAAACAACATAAAGTGTTTCTTTCGATGAAAATACGATCAAAATGATGCAAAATGCCCCCTTTAGTGATAGAACGATCAAAACGATCCAAAGTGCTCCCCTTGAAAAGAGCATAGCTGAAATAACCCAAAGTGTTGTAGGGAAGTCTAGGGCGACATCATATGCACAGCGGAAGAACAAAAAATAAAAATCCCTAGATTTCCTAATGATGTATTCATCATCGTGCGAAGATTTATACATAAAATTCGTAAAATTGAAAACTACATATATGAAAGATTATGTTTTATCTAGGGAGATCATACATCCTTAAATCTCTATAGATCTGTAGGAGAGGATAAAGGAGGTCAAGTGTCATCCTCTCTAACGGTAATCCACACAACAGAACTACAACAACGCTCCTCCAATCACTGCCTAAAACTCCACACCTGCTATTTGAGGAGGAGAAGGGGAGAGGAGAATAGGAGGTAGGAACCAAGAAACCTCTAGCCTATTGGTGTTTAGTTCCCTCTTATTTATAAAGACCCCTTATCAACTTAACTTTAATGGATCCTGCCTTATTGGGTATTGGTTATCCATCCAACTACTCAAGCCTATTAGATTAGTGGATCTCTATCCAATAATCTCTCATTGGTACTTATTAGATCTCATCCATAGGATCCAATAATTCAGGAACTTATTGGATATCCTATAAGATAGGGGCTCCGACGGATATCTCATATTCGAACTTTTACTCGTCATAATGCCTACCATATATGTGTAACCCTCTAGGCCCAATATTAAGCTGGTCATGACTTATGTCTGTCAGAACTCCTTCTGGTTCAGTGAATTATTATCTCCATAATAATTTACTCGACTCATCGACTGCGGACGTACTAGGCTACTACGTTGTAGTCCCTAGACGATAAGGGGAATCCAATTTTTTGGACCTATTTATCCTCAGTTACTATATATCTATAATCTCACATCTATCCAATATCCTAGAGACTGTACACTGGGTATGGTGTTGTCAGACCCATACGGTTTCTACTCGAGTCTCACTCTAATTGGATTCTCCTGGAGAACTCTTTCTCTCTCAATCTAAATAACCCTGACCAGGGATTTATTTGAGTAAGAACACATGTAATATTCCTCTCATAATATCAAGAGTGAACGATCCTCTATCGACACTCAATAGTTCTCATAAGGTTGGCTACCACTACCGATGACTAACTATGCTAGATCTGAAACTTCCAAACTTATAAGTCTGGTATCAAAGAGTAGAGTACTCATATATGATATCATTGGTGTCTCAAGTCTAAGGACCAAGTACACCACGGGGATAATAGAATCGTTGTCTGACAATGAAGTATCATTAACCATCCAACATTCCATGAGTGGATCAATTAGTAAACTCATTTTTTAATGAGGATTTGCACTGTAGCCATAGTGTCTCCACACGAGCAGCTATGAGGCTAGTTGCCTATATCATATGGATAAGTATACACAGTATACTAGTTTGTCCGGTTATCTCGATATCCCTTTTGAGTAACGTATGACCAGGATTATTTAGGGTTTGTGTTTAAAGGTGAATTAGTCTCATTATCATGATCTTATCACAATCTAATTTCTATTGCACAGATCCATTAACATCATAATATATATGCATATATGCAACAAGCAATATAAAGTGATAAAATGCCAAGATATAAAAAGTAAAAAGAATATATATTATGTCACACGTGTTATCACTCACGTGATTGGATTGTAGGGCACCTATGACTAGCAAGTGCTCTCTTCGACGAATCACAATTGAAATAGTCCAAAGTACACTATTCGATGACATGTTCGAAATAGTCAGTGGTATCCCTTTTAGTGACAGCGTGGGTGAAATAGTCCAAAGCGCTTCTTTTGATAATAAGATTGTTGAACTATTTTTTTTAGGTCAATAGTTAAGCAAAAAAGTCTTATCATGCGAAATTCCATTGTACTTGTTAAGGCACAATAGAAGGCAAGTGAGATGGGAATGATGAGTAAGGACTATCGACATCTGAACGCCATGTTTCAAACGCCATATTCCAAACACCTTAGTATCACATGATTGACATCAAACAGGCCAACACCTCATAACTATGTGAGTGACACCTTAATGTTAGATGACTCAACCCTATGAAAATTGATAGTCGATCATTATCTCATGTTTCTCGGATTTCGTGCTATATGATAGAATATGTGATCGGATGAAGTGCATAACCGTTTTAGGTATTATTCACGACCTTAACCTAATGATCAAATATCACATTATAGAAGACCCCTCGGTATATTATTAAGGGGGCTCTCCCTCTCTGTTAAACTACATCTTTCGTATTTGACACTTGATTGAATTATCTGAATCTCTTATTGATTTAAGCATCGAAGAGACCTTATCAGAAACACCCCCGCCTAATTTTTTTTTATAGAATTCCTTACCCAACATACTTATCTCCCAATATCAAGTGTGTGAGACTTACTCTACATAACCTCTATGCCAAACAATCAAATTATGTTTTAATATGTATTAAATCAAGAAGTATTAGAAATAAAGATCCTTAATGAAAATGGGTTTTTCTGAAAAATATTAGGAATAAAGTCAAGGAAAATGGGTATGAAAACAATTCAAATGAAAGTATTCCTAATGAAAAGTATTAGGAATACTAGGTTGATTATTCAACTTTCATATCCTCATGAATGTTCCCAATAAAGGTCCTATATGTATATTAACTCTAAGAAGGCTCCCACATAATTGGTTTTTTTCCTCTTGGTTGACAAATGCATTCCAAAGTCCAAACTATACTTTACATAAAGTTGATCTGAGTAAAATTTGGAAGTCTTGATTGCAAAAATGAGTATAAAATACTATCTCCATGAGAAAAAAAGATACCAATTAAAAGATAAATTTTCTTAATTGTTAGCACTCAAGAACTTCTGTACTGCCCTCAATAAGAACAATATTAAAAGAAAAAAATCTCTCTTCTCTCTAAGAAACTCTGCTCTGCTATTAACTCTTTTCCCCTGGTTCTTATCTCTGTCTTGCAGCTCTTGAAGGTCTTTCTAAGACCACCTAAAAATGTTTCAGTGAGGTGAAGTGTCACCATGTCATGCTTCAATTGTATGATTGTCATTATGATTTGCATCTACCACAGCTTCAACTGTAGGAAAATGACAAGAATCTTATGCACTAAGAAACATGGTATAAGTTCATTGTTAATTAATTATCAGAGAGAAAGCATCTTATGCACTAAGAATCTGTGACTGTCTTCAATGAAGGTTATCCTCCAAACATGACACAACACAGTGCTGCACAAAAGCTTCTCTTCTGAGATCAAACTGTAATGTCCCATCCTACAAAAGCTGATCAGTTGCCTTAATCATGGATTCAGACCCTATTATGAGCTAAATATGAGAACCTGCGCCATCACTTCACCTCTACTAATGTTGCTTGTGATAGCCACAGCATTTGCATTTCTGAAAGAACCATCTCAACCTCTGATCTACAACCACAAACCCATGCAGAGACTTCGGAGGTATCGCTGGGGAGACTACTTGCGTCCCAGGAAGAAGTTTATGGCTACATGAACTCTGTATTATCATCTTTCTTGTTCTGCTCCATGCCTGACCTAATCCTAGGATAGATATGCTTCTTCTGTCAGTTATAAGTTCTCTGCACTGACGACCATTTCCTGTGGAATGAAGAAGTAGGCATTGAAGAACTTCCTAAATACATACAGTCTTGCTGTCGTTCTGTTCAGCATTGATCATGGCATGATCACCAGTCCTTGCAGAGAGATCAAACCAACATGTTCTAGCATTTAATTACGCAAAAAAGAAAGTTTGTTCGTAACTCAAATCAAACCTTCTGTCACAAGATCACAATCACGGGTACAATACAAGAAAAGCCATCACAGCAATACACATCTCACACAAACGTCACTATAACCGGAAGAACAATACACCAAAGCAAATTGAGCTGTGTGAGTGTTCGGGCTTTCCAGGATTCTGCAGCCTCAGCATCGATCATGATGTCGAATTTGCAGGTAGAGGTCGATGGATCCTTCTCGGTGACGGTCGCCAAGCCCGAGAACCCGCAGGCCCTGTTGTCCTGGTCGTTCTTCTGGTAGTAGCTGTTGAACGCATACGAGATGTTTCCCTGCGCATCCAGATCGCTGCACGCCGTCTTGTATCCGAGGCTGGAGCAGTCTGCGTTCTCGCAAGCGTAGCTGACGCTCGGCGCGATCTCGGCGTCGTCGAGGCTCACCGAAGGCTTCAGCACGCACCACTTCCTCTCCAAGTACTTGATGTTCTTCGCCCCGACGAGTGAACTGGAATTCGCCGCCGCCGCCGCTTCTGTTGTGATGCGGAGATCGAGCTCGTACTTTGGGCTGCCGTCGTAGGCGAACACGCCCCAGTGCCTCTCGAAGTTCCCCGGCTGGATGCTCTTCTCGTCCTCGTCGACCAAGCTGAAGAGGTACGCGTCGATCGGCCCGGGTCTCAGCGGCGTGCCGTTGCCACTCGAGACATGGTTCATGAAGCCCTGGTTGAATCGCTGCGCGAGCTGCTGGTTCGCGTTCATGTTCCCGTCCGTCGGCCACCCGATCTCGCCCACGATGATGGAGACGTTCCCGAAGCCGTTCCTCTGCAGCGCCGCCACGAGGGTGTCATGGTTGGCGTCGAACACGTTAGTGTAGGTGAACGAGCCGTCGACGATGGGGGAGGAGTAGCCGTCGAAGAAGGCGTAGTCCACGGGGAAGTTGGGGTCCTCGTAGAGGCTGATGAAGGGGTAGATGTTGGCGGTGAAGGGAGCGCCATTGTCGCTGAGGAACTTGACGATGGACAGCATGAGGTCATGTATGTTGGAGCGGAAGTCACCATCGGAGGGCTTGCCGGTCACCGATCGGTAGACGTCGGCATTGAGGGGGACGGTGGTCTTGACCTGGTTGCTCAGCCCAACCGCGTCGAGAGCCGCTTGGATGTTCTGCAGCGCCGGATACGTAGTCTGCAGAAAGCTCCCGTTGTAGGTCTCCAAGAACGGCTCGTTGCCGACTGCAACAAACCTGATGCATGAAGCCGAGAGGAAGATACCGTCAACGAAAGCTAACCAAGGAAGAGCTTTGGATCATGTCATGATCGACCTGATATCAACTCCATCATGAACGTAATCCGAGACGTTCTTCGCCACCCACCGCTCCGCCGCCTTGTGGTCGGAGGCGAGGGAGGCGAGCATATCGTTGGGGATCCCGACCATCACCTGAATCCCACTGTTGGCAAGGGCGCTCAGCACGCGGTCGTCGGCGTCGAACAGCTTCGCCTTCTGGATTCCGTTGTCCTTGAGCAGCTGCACCACCGTGCTCGGCGGCAGCGGGTGGCTCGCCTGCGTCCCCCAGTTGGCGCCAATCCCACGCGCGCATCCCACCACGCAAAGCCATGACATCACCACGAGAAGCTCCGACGAACACCCCATCTTCTTCGCCCAGCGCTCAGAACCGCAACGAGCTCCGAGCTAAGAGTAAGATTCCAAACCAGTGGTGTTCAGATAACTGAACAAAGACGAGCTCTGCATGACAATCAAGGATCATGATGATGCTGCAAAAGAAGCAATTAAACTGTACTGGATCAACTTTGGAGACTAGAGAAAAAGAGTGGTTGGAAGTTGTAAGGTTTTCTGTGAGCGACTGTGGGATGAATGAAGACGGAGAAGGGGACAGAAAAAAGGAAAGCGTGAAAGCAGCAGGGTCACCTACAGGAGGAGAGGAATGGCTTAAGGAAGAAGAAGAAGCTAAGGATCGTGTTCTGGAGTGAGAGAAGAGCTCAAGTATCTGATACATATGCTCAATAATAGGCCAACATAAATAATAATTCTCCCCCACTCACAAGAGAGGTCAAAGGTGAGGTGGTGGAATCAAAATTACTGGGAAGTATCAACAGGGGATTCCATTCCTTGGATTGAATGTACTCCACACACTTCTGAGCTTCATCTAAAATCCTCTCGATCTCGGAATCTGTCATCAGTTCTGATTACTATTTAGAAAAGGAAAGTTTAATTTGGATAATAATTTCACCCTTTAAACACTATCATAAGAGCTTCTTCTGTAAGAAAATAAGTTGACTATCATGTTAGTCCATTGCAGCTCAGGCAACTCAACTATCATGTTTACCTCCAAATAGAGCATCTGACATCAACAAGTATGGTGTGTGCATCAACATCTCACAGTTTGAGAGGAAGGGGGAGCAAGTGGAAAGAAGCTTCTCAAAGATGAGAGATTGTGGTGCTAATGAAGAAGAAGATGGTCCTAGGGCATGATTGATCCCTTGTGCTTATCAAGCTGTGTTGACAAAAACCAAAAGAGGCATGAAATATCAACATGTTATGACGCAGGGCATTTAATGGTGTCACATCTCAGTGATAAACCCAACAAGTCTAGTTTAGGATCAGATCCCAATGCATACGTGCCTCATGACAGGCCACAAGAACTAGTATTGCACCTAAAATTGACATACTAACATGATCGAACCAAAAAAAGGGTAACATGAAATGGACAGAAAAATATAATGCAAAAAGCAATGCGTACCAAAATATATTTAATCCATCGGAACCAGCATTAATCCATAAAGGATGATAGTGTGTGTGAGACTCTCTAAGAAGCATTAAATGTTATCTAGGCAAGCAAGGAGAGAAGCTCATGGCAGTGAACCATTAAATGACATTTTTCAGAATAAAAAGAAATTAGCTGATAATTTAACGAAGGCAAAAACTATACTTGAATTTTTATATCATGGTCTTGTGGATGCATTTATTGCCATCCCTAGAAAAGAAAAGCAAGATAAAGGTAAGGATTAAGAGGAACCATTCTACTCATAATTTACTTCACGCATTCATGAATTAGCCTGCATGAGCAGTGGCTCTGAGCTATAATCCCTGTCACATCAGTTTCTAATAAGCAACTTAAATATTTAGTACAACATTATAGGCAGATCGAATCACCATTGAGCTATATAACAATCATGTTAATGAAACTTTTTTGGTTGTTTCTCCACCACTTTTTACACCAATCTTGATTGAATCACAGCATTTTCAATAAACATATTCACACCATTTTATATGATTTTTTGTTCATTTTATGCACTATTGAAACTAAATTTAATTATTCTCAGATGAAAATAATAAGTAGAAATTTTTTGCGAGTATAGATGGCACCAATTTCGTGGCACTGTGAACTCCTTGCTATTGCTCCTATCACAGAAACAAAAAATTCCATCAATATATATAGGGTTATCGGCTACATAAAACAACTTGAAGAAACAAAACAAAGTTCAGAGAAAGAGGACCTACAATCATGAGGGTTTTGCTTCAGCTTCTATCGGTTGTCCCTTGACTTCCGCTTGCAAATATCATAAATATAAGTTTCGGATTTAGTGATTGAATGTTCTTCCAAAGAGATAATTTGTAATTACAAAGCATCTGGTTCAGCTTCACTTGTATAAACACTCTGATGATGATGATGATAATTTGTATTTCTTTCTCATGGAAATGTAAACAATAAAAGAACAGTAGCCACAATTTCTTTTGCCTCGAGCATATATTATATATATATATAAAACTCTTGCATCTAGATTTTTTTCTATCTTAATAACCTGGAAAAAAACAACACAGTAAACTAAAAGGGAAAACTTATCACAGTGCATGAGGCAACACTTAGCCTAGGGAATCGCAGAGGAGCTCGAAGAAGCATCCTGTTTCTTCATAAGCGATATATCTTCAAGAGATGCAGAGTCATGATGCCCACAAATGAACCCAGACTCTGATTCCGTCTCCTTATAGCGAGCCCAAGTGACCAAGTATAAGCCAATAATGATCAAAATCCCCCCGACGATGCTGTACGGCACAAATGACAACATGTGACATATGAGATTTTGTTAAAAGTCCGAAATATAATTTCAGCATGGGTGATTTATCATCATATATTGAAAACAATATATAAAAAGGTGGACTCTCCAACTTTATTTCCAAATAAAATCCTCCACGGGCATACCTTGAGCAACCACTTTATGCTACTTAGCACAAATGATAATAACTAATATATCAAATTTCCATATAAAAGGTCCATATATATTTTAGCATGGATGCATCAAGAAGGCAATGATGTTGTAGTTGATGCAGAAATCACAAGCAACCATACTAAACAACCAAAAAATGATACTTTTGAGTGAACAAAATTTTGAACAAATGCACATTAACAAAGCTGAGAAGATGATAGAGTAAAAGAAAGCAAGACATTATGTTAGGAATATAGACTGGAACAGAACCTTCCAAGATAAATGGCGCTTCCAAGGAAAATCATTGACAATAAAGTGGATGATGCCGGCTGAAGAGGATTGTATAGGGATATCATTGAAGGTCCTAGAATTTTATTGGACCATGTCATTATCCCATAGTTGATAGCAGATGCAACAATTCCCTGAAAAAAAAAGTGAGTTAATTTGCTTTATTAACAAGTTGTATGGAAAATATAGTTTGAATGCTTTGGATATAACTGGCAGCAAACACCATTAGAAAATGGTTCAGTCATGAACATTGTGGTTGCTTGTTCAAAGTGCCACATAAAACATAACAAGATCAAGCAACAAACTGACCTACGAGACATGAACTGGTAAAAAACAAAGATCAGTGTGCAATTGTTTTCATGAAGACGAGAAGAGACAACAGGCAATTTACTTTCACTTAGAAGAAAGACCTGGTAAATACAAACGTCATGTGTCATCTTTCTACTTTTACTATTCCTCAAAATGTGACCATGAAGACGGGGTAAGCTGACTACTAAATTCTCTTTGAACGGGAAGACAGAGTGCTGGACCTTTATTGCATGAAAAAGAGTACATGAACGAAAAAAATTACTGGCCTGGAAGAGATCAATCTCAAGGACATGAATCAAACCCCTACTAGGAATATGAAAGTCGAAATTCAAGGGTCTTAAATGTTGTGAGCCAATCTAATCCTACAAAAATATATTACAAAATTCAAACCAAGAAAGCACGATTAGCAGATGCCTTCAGAGATGGAACTGAACTGAAAACTAATGTTGACAATGTTAAATACACTTGTTCACCAACAAATATTTTAGTTGGTGATTATACCTTTGCAGGTTCGATTTCCTCAAGTTGTCTAAACATGTTTGGAGGAAAGGATTATGCATGTTCAAATAAACAATTTTCAAAAAGATGATATGATCTTAATCAGTGATTTAAAAAGTGCTAGGCGCCAAAAGGCAGGTCCAAAAACGCCCGAGGTGCTAGGCGCTCGCCCGAGCGAAACGAGGTTCTAAAATAGAAAAATATATAATATAATTAATAAATATAATTATTTAAAATTTTAAATAAAAATATGCTATTAAATTAAGAAAATCTAAGATACAAAATCAAAATAATATATTATTAATCTAATAAATACAAATACTATTATTAGTATACTGTTAACAGTATACAGAAGGAGAAGAAGGACGAGGAGTGTAAGGAGGTGCTGACTGAGAAAAGAGAAAGCGGCAGCGGGAGCGGCGAGCAGCGACAGCGGCAGCAGGAGCGACGAGCGGCGACAGCGGTAACGGTAGCGAGCAACGACAACGGCGAGCAACGGGAGCAAGAGCGGCAGCGACAATGAGCAGGGTTAGGGTTGGGCAACGACAGCTGATATCGGTTATAGTTGGTTCGATTAAACCAACTAAAGCACCAAGACCGAACCAGGCCTAAAATCCTGGTTCGGTCGCCAGGTTTAACCCAGGCGCTCGCCCGAAGCGCCCAGCGCTTGGGCTCAGGCCTCGTTGAAGCGCGTCGCCTGGAAGTGAAGCGAGGCGCTCTGGCCTCGTCTCGCCTCGCCCGAGCGCCTAGGCGAGCGCTGCGCCTTTTTAAATCACTGATCTTAATGGAAGAACATGATATATAATTGCCAGGTTTTAATGCTAGAAAAGCTGAATAATGTAATAGGCTATACAACAGCACTAGATTAGAAATGGGACTTACGAGCACCTAAATAATTTGGAGAGATTGCTAAATTGTCCTTATCAGGATTGCCAGTGTCAGTCTACACCAGGTTTCAGCTGATCGGCAGACTGTGTCAATATGACTGGAATTTCAAATTTTCCCGTCATACCAACACATGATGCTGCTAAACGAGGGATAAAGAAAATTGCTAGAATGCCTACTCTCTTCTTCGCTCCTCGTCTCCCGTCATACCTTTTCTTGGGCTTCTCTTCGAACTTTAAGAGTCTGGAAATAATATATCAAATGGAAACAGGAAAAACATTTCAACCAAAATTTTATAATTAAATTATCTAAGCTTCAATTGGCCTCACCATGGAACTAAATTGATTTCTACCAGGAATATAAAATCTTTAAAGGTATACTTGTGGAAAAGGTTGACGCATCAAGAACATAACGAGTCAGTTGTAGGTGCATGAAATGAGCAATTGCTGAAAATCAGAGCAAGCAAGAAATACTTGATAAGCCAAGATTGGAAAGCTTTTACACAGACAAAATCAGAAAGTGTGGCTTACAGCATATAAGACAGCAATTATCTCCGGTGGGGTCAACATCCATTCTGTATAATCACTGGTATTAAATATCCCAGCCAATACCATCAATAAAGCCCCAAAGAAGTAAGAGTACGCTGTCAAAGACAAACTGGCAGGATATTTTCTCAACACTGGAGCCTGAAAGAGATAACAAAGCAAACAAAAAAACACCACATGTAAAAAAACATAAATTGTAAGATGCAAGGGAAAACAAATCACTATCATTGCTACAGAAGACTGCCAAATAACCAATAAGCTGAACTCAAGTAGTTGCAGTTTTATATCACTTATGTGTTCCAAGTTTCTGTATAATTCAGTTAGATCATCTTCGAATTTTCTTCTTTTGCAAATTTAAAAGAGGTGAAGAAAAGTAGTTAAAATCAGCAAGGAGCTATTCAGTTCAAGAAAAAAACATAATCATAAAACTTGAACCTTGCATCTTTTGAAATACTTTCATGAATCATTAAGGAAAAAATTGATGCCTCTTGTGTATGTTCATTATAATTCCTTTACTGCCCATCTTATTAATGACAAATGCTGAAACCTAGTGTCTGGATTCCAGTGTGAGGATTGATAAGATTCTTCAAGTACCTGTAAAACAAAATAAGCAGCCATGCAGAAGCAGTTCCCTATCAAGCACAGGACACCGATGTGCCACTTCTCAAGCCCAAATCCAAGAGGACCAGATGTTAACCACCCAATTGGTTCAGGCTGAGGCTTCATGCCTACTGCATTATGATAAGACATATCATAAACAATGGATCCAACTATAGCTGGACCTTGGTAAAGAACCATTAGTATTGCACCAGAGACACAGACAAGTGTCCCTACAACCTTCATGCGACCTTCACTTGCACCCAAGTCTATTGTCTCAATGCTGTAACCATTAAACATCAAAATATATATAGACAAGTATAAGGTCAAGTAGATACTAAGTAAAATTAAACAAAAGCAAAAGCAAATTACCCCAATACTACAGACAAGATGAATGTA